>NW_027555514.1:166486447-167086447 GCF_003287225.1 Phascolarctos cinereus
AGAAAATAAGGGTGGGTGAGGGAAAACTAAAAGTACAAAAAATTTTGTGAAGAAGAAATCTAAAGACCTTGAATACAAACAGATAAATAAAAAGGAAAAACAGCAACAGAAGGAAATGTGACCTCCTGATCTAGTATACTGCAAAATGAATAAAAATGTTCCAATACTTGATGAGACAAAGGACCTGTGGAATTTGAGGACAATATGGAACCATGACACACTGTTCCTTAAATGGTTTAAAAGAGAAAGGGAAATTGTGAAAGCCGAATTTATGTTCTGCACAGCAAAAATAACAACCAGAATAGAAAAACTTGAATCCTCAGTTTTTAGTCTCATCAAAGGAAAAAATGATAATTAAAGAATTAAATGGACAGAATTTAATAGGATGAAAATAGAGGAATTTGGAAGATTGTGCAATGGAAAGCTCCTATCAAGGTAGAAGATAAGAATAGGAATCACACAGAATGAGAAGGCATACTATTTACCCCACTGCACTGAGAATACCCACCTAAAACACTATAAACCCATTGAAATTGAGTACAATGCAGGGATGTCCTGGAAAGCTATTGAGGAACTTAGGATTGATTACATCTACACTAAATGACCCTTGACTACTGTGCTTTTGTAGTTCTTAAGTGTGATTTCAATAGGGTTTTTGTTTGTTTGTTTTGTTTTGTTTTTGTCTTGTCTCTGCTGTCAACTGTTTCTTCTGTGGTCAATGTTCCTGTCCCCAAGTCTAATTTGTCCTTCTAATCTGTTGTAGACTTGGAAATCAGATAACTAGATTTGTTAGAATTGCATGTAAAATAAGTATAAATAGGCTTTGATGGCTAGAGGAACTCTCCTAAAGAGCTCATGAGCTTGATTTCTACATTTTTTTGTGATTTATATTTTGGTTAAAAGAATTTGTTTCTTCCTTCCTGGTCCTTGATTATTTTCTACTTTTGTATCCTCAATGATTAGCATGGCGCCTCATATAATTAAGAACTGTTTTTGGTTATTTGATTATAAATAGCCTGATAACTAGCTTCTGATTATGTTGTATTACCTCGGTTTGATTTCCAGTATTATATTTTGACAGAACCTGATAAAATGTTTAATTCAACTCTATGGTAGAAGTCATTCTGCTTTGTGGTAGTGAATTGGTATTATCTGTAGCTAAAATAGGGTGTGCCAATTAACATGGTTGGAAAGCTATAACTCTTAACCTAATCTCCCTGATTTTGGCTAGTTGGTAAAAACTGTCACTACTGGGGAGGAATATTCACAAGCCAAGTAGACAGACATCAATCACCACCATACTTACCAGCCTCAGATCAACTTTATTTCCTAATTCTCTCCAACTTTCCAATGTCCCTAAATCTTCCTTGCCCTCCTCTTTGATTTATCTATCTGACTTTCCTAATTCATCTTGGTAGATTTGCTACTGTTTAGTTTTAATGTTTTCTCAGTATTAAGCATAATTAGAATTGGTGAAATGTCAATTTGTAGGTAAGTTTTTCTTAGTGAATTTATTGATCTGTGTCAAAAATATCAGTATTTTTACATCCAACAGAAGTAAAGCTCTAGGCTCCCTTTCAGCTCTAAATTCTATAAAAAATAAGTATAGAATACAAGCTCTATGCAATTGGTGTGTGCTCCTACTACTCTTTTCTTCCCATCCCCCCTTAACCCTATTCCAATAAAGTTGTTTTTGAAGGTCTGTCTGTTAAGTGTTAGCCTCCGGCTCTATATGTGTACATAGTTGCTTATTCATTAAACACTTAACTCTCTCAAGTAGAGTCTGTTTTGGTTTGAGTTCCTGACTAGGTCTGAACCTTGCTGGCCTAGTCCCAATCCTCCAAAAAATCAGGGTGGGCCCAATGAAAAATTCTAAGTTCTTTCTCTCTTCTTTTCTCTGTGTACGTCTTTTAAAAAAAAATGGAAATCTGAGTATGATGCCTGCTTTTGGTTTTAGATAGATGCTTTCATCCTGTTAAAAATGTCTTTCCCTTTGACTTAATAGGATTTTTAGCATGTGTTACACTTTGTAAAAGGCTTTGACTATATTCACATAGTTTTAGACATTTTTTGTTTGTAATACAATTAATTACATTAATGTTTTTTTCTAATTTTGAACTTATGGCTAATATGAATCCAACTTGATCATAGTCAATGACTTTTTCTTTTGATAAGTTGCTATAATCTTTTTTTCCAAGATTTAGTTTTCTAAATTTTAATAGGCATTCATTAATTATATTACTTCATAATTTTCCTTGCTTGAGGTAGTTTGGCTATATTTGTCTTGTAGAAGGAATGCAATTCTCAAATTTTGAGAATAATTTGAATACTATAGATGTTATTATTTAAAATTCTGATGGAATTATTCTGTAAATTCATGTGGACCAAGAGATTTTTCCTTCGGTAGTTCCTTTGTAGGTAGTTCAACTTCCTTTTCTGAAATAGAATTACTTTAAAATTTCTATTTCATGTTCTATTAGTTTGCATATTTTATATTTCATAAATAATCTAATGCTTTTGATACAGTTTCTGAAAATTCTTTTTATTTCTTCTCTAATTTCACCTTTTTACTATGTTAAATTGATTTTCCTCCCTGTTTTTAATCAGATTGGCTAAAAGTATAACAATTTTATTATCATTTTCAAAGAATTAGCTTTTATTTTGTTTACCAGTTATTTAGGGATTTTTTAAAGTCTTCTTTCATGTTTATTTTAGAATTATCAGTATTCCAATTTTTAATCATATATGAGTACATAAAACTTTTTTTTTCTATTTTGTTAAGGTATGTTCTTAGGGATATAATTTTTCTCTGAGGTCTGCTGTAATTGCATCCCCAAAATAAACCATCAGTTGCTCAGAATGTCTTGTTGAGTCTTTCTGTGGTTCTATGTCTTCTGCTTGTGTGCCTAATATTCTATTGTGTTATATTCTATAAATGCATTTAGTCCTTCTGCTTTTTTATGTTGATTACATAATTTATCTGCACTCTAGTATATGTTCTGTTTTTGTGCCAAGTAGTGCTGAGAAAGAAATATGCATATTCTTTAATGTTTCAAATCAGACCATTCCCTAAACCTATCAGCTCTAAATTGTCTAATAGTTTGTTCAGTGCCATATTTCCCATTTTTTTTCTTTTTAAAAAAAGTTCTTATTTTAGCACTGATTTTCAAAATTGCGGAGTTCCAAATTCTTATCCTCCCTCAAATATCTTACCAACTCACTGAGAAGATAAGCAATATGATTTCAATTTTACATTTGAAGACAAGCAAAGCATATTTCCATATTAGCCATGTTGCCTCCCCCTCCAAAAAAAAGAGAGAGAGAAAGAAAGAGAAAAAATATACTTTCACGTACACGAAGAGTTCATCAGTTCTCTCTCTGGAGGTAGATAGCATTTTTCATCATAGGTCCTTTGGAATTGTCTTTGATCATTGTATTGATTATAGTACCTACATCTTTCAAAGTTAATCATCCTTACAACGTTGCTGTTACAGAATACAATGTTCTCCTGGTTCTGTTCTGTTTACTTTGTATCAGTTTATATGTCTTCCCAGGTTTTTCTGAAACCATGCAGCTCATAATTTCTTGTAACATAATAATATTCCATCACAATCACATAGTACAACTTATTCAGCTATTATCTAATTGATGGACCTACCCTCAATATGCAATACCTTGCCATCACAAAAAAAAAATGCCATAAATATTTTTGCACATGCAGGTCTTTTTTTCTTTTTATTTAATCCCTTTGGGATACAGACCTATTAGTTCTATTTTTGGGTCAAAAGGGATGCACAATGCATTGGTATACTTATTTTTCCACATCTCCTCCAGCATTTTCCTTTCCCTTTCATGTCATGTTAGCCAATCTGATAGATCTGAGGTGGTATGGGAGCATTGTTTTAATTTGCATTTCTGTAATCAAAAGTGATTTAGAGTATTTTTCATGTGATTTCAATTCTTCTGAAAACTGTAAATGTCCTTTGATCATTTATCAACTGGGGAACGGCTCTTATTTTTTTTTTATAAATTTACTTAAGTTCTCCCATCTGCTTGACAAATACGGTTTTTATCAGAGAAACTTGCTGTAAAAAAAAAATCCCCCAGTTTCTTGCATTCATTTTCATTTTTACTGCATTGGTTTTGTTTGTCCAAACATTTTTCATTTCATGTAATCTAAAATATCCATTTTACTTCCTGTGGTCCTCTCTATCTCTTGGTCATAAATTGTTCCCTTAACCATAGAACTGGCAGATGTCTTTCTGTGTTCATCTTGGTAAACAGTGTGAGACATTGGTCTACATCTAGTTTCTGTTGAACTGCTTTCCATTTTTCCCAATAAATTTGTCAAATACTGAATTATTGTTCCAAAAGCTTGGATCTTTGGGTTTACCAAATACTAGATTTCTATGGTCATTTACTATTGTGTATTGTGTACTTAATCTATTCCACTGATCCATTCTATTTCTTAGCCTGTACCAGACCATTTCAATGATTAACACTTTGTAATACAGTTTGAAATTTAGTATTGTTAGGCCACTTTCCTTTGCATTTTTTTCATTGATTCCCTTGATAGTCTTGACCTTTTGTTCTTCTTGATGAATGTCATTGCCTTTTCTATCTCTATAAAATAATTCTTTGTTAGCTTAACATATTTTTTTTAAAATCTGAATGTTAGATTTGTCCAGCTCTGAGAGAAAAAGGTGAAAGTTCTCTATTATCTATATCTTATTGTCATTCAGTTAAGATTTCTTTTATGAATTTTAATGCTATTGTATTGTGAATGATTTCCTTAAGAATAATATAATTTCTCACTTTCATGAATTTTTATCTTTGTCTGATAGCATGATTAAAACCCTTGCTTTTTTAGATTCAATTAATGCATGTAAATTTTGTTCCAGTCTTTTGACTCTGGGTTTCTTTGTTTTTAAAATATGTTTCTCGTATACAGCAAATTGGGCAACTTTGTTCTCTTATCTACAACTTTCATTTTATTGGATTTTTTTTAAAAAATTCACATTTAAAGATTATTAAAGTTGGGTGTTGTTTTCTTTAGTCATTTTTGTTTTATTTGTTTTAGATTTTTTTTATCCTCATTTTCTTTCAGGTCAGTAATTTGTCCCTGTAATTAGTTTGACACAATCTACTTTCATGTAACTATTTTCACAGGCCTATCCTCCTCCCCTGCTCCTACTTGCCTACCCTTTCCCTAATGTGACATTTCTACTCAAATTATGACTTTTTAAAAAACATATATTTCTTTCTCTCCCCCCCCCTTTTGTTCCTTCTATTCCTTTGTAGCCCCCTACAGTGCCTGGCAAAAGTAGGCACTTAATAAATATTTGTTGACTGACTGACTAGCACATAGTGAATATTGAAGAAATGTGATGATGATGATGATGATAATGATGATGATGATGATGATGATGATGATGATGATGATGGTGGTGGTGATGATGATTCCTCTTTCTCTCTGACAGTGCTCTTTAACAGAATCTCCTCCACCTCCTCTGGGTTAAGCCCACCCGTTTTAGTCCCTTAGAGTCCCTTCTACTGCCTCCACTGTGCTGCAGACACTCTTTTTTGGTCAAGAGGCTGTAGGAGTCACTGTCCTAATATTAACCTATGGACTCTTTCTATCTCTGACTGTCTCTGTCTTTCTGTCTCTGTATCTCTCTGTGTTTCTATCTGCCTCTGTCTCTCTGTCTCTGTTGACCTCTCTCCTCCCTGATCTATATAGTCAATCCCAGTCTTTCACCTAAGCTATAGTCTCATATCCCCACTTGTTCTTTAGCTAGATTTCTGAGAGACATCTTAAACTCAATATGTCAACAATTTAATTCATTACCTTTCCAATCTTCAAAAGTGTCCTTTTTTTTTTTTTGGTAAAAAGTACAACCACTCCTTCCAATGTCTCACATTCATAATCTTGTCATTATCCTGGACTTGACCCTCTCCTTCACCCCATGTATCTAATCAGTTGCCAAATATTGCTACCTTTCTCTCCACAACATCTTTCATACCTAATCCCTTTTTTCCACTCACATAGCTACCACTGTATTTCAGGCTTTCATCACCTCTCATCTGCATTAATGCAAAGCTTCCTAATTGGTCTCCCTGTCTTCTGTCTCTCACTGCTGCAGTCCACTGCTGCCAAAGTAATTTTAAGCACATATTTTTCCATGTGACTTTCCTACTCAAGCAACTCCAGTGGCTTCCCAGACTTCTAGGATAAAATAAAAACTATGCTGTTTAGCTTTTAAAACCTAAAACAACCTAGACCCAACCTATCTTCCAGCCACATTGGCCATTATTCCTCCTAATACACACTTCAATCAAGAAAATCTAGACTTCTCTCAATGGTGAGATCCTCCTAGACCCTCTATTTAAGGAGGGCCCAAAGCAGCTACTTCATCATTTCCCATCTGGCTACAGGACCTCATCATGTCCTTTTGGGGGGATGCCTTCTCTCTTCAACCCCTCTGCATTGCTTTTCAGCTTCTTTGCATACATTTTTCCCACTAGATTATGAGCTCTTTGAAGAGAGGGACTGTTTTTTTGCCTTTCTTTGTGTCCCTAGGGCTTGGCATAGTTTTTGGCACATTAGTAATCTTTCAAGAAATGCTTATTAACCAACTTTTCCTCTAAACGACTTTTCCTTCTCCTATCTCCATGCCTTTTGTACTTGTCATTCCTCAGGCCTGTAATGCATTGCCTTCTTACTTTTACCTCATAAAGTTCTTCTTTTTCTTAAAGATGCAGCTCAGCTATCAACTTTTGCATAATCTTTCTTGAACCCCCCCCCCCAACTGCTGGTGCCATTTTTCTCAAAACTTCCTTGTATTTAACTACTTCATATACATTTCTATTTATTAATTTTCTATTTATGCTATGCACATTTTTATATGCATTTGTTGTCTCTACTGTTAAAATATAAGCTCACTGTAAAGAAAGGGTATTACATTCTTTTTACTTGTATCCAGGGATACAAAAACATAACAGTCAATTGATAAATATATATTGATTGATCTCTCTTGAATAACCTTTAGAATGTTTTAACTGATTTCTATTACTTATTCTTTGTCTAGTAGCTATATTAAAATATTATTCTTTTGTTTTGAGGATGTTTTGCATATTCTGTTTAAGTATTTTCTGATATTTTTTTTCAAGAATGTCTCAAATGCCTCCCTTTTGTTGAATATGTATCTTTTACTCATGGATGATTAGGTTCAGGTTTGCAGTGTACGTCATTTAATTTTGGATTGCAGCTTTGCTTCTGAGAATATATTATTCCATTTCCTTTTATACTTTCTCATGGCTATTGAATAATCTTTTACAGAATTTGTTGTCTTTGAAATTATTAAAATTAACTACTATTCACATTAGTGTTTAATGTTTTTTTTTTAATTTTGCTTTTATTTTTGTTTTTTGCTCTCCTTAAGGAAATCTATAGATTCTCTCAATTGGTTCTTTGTTACCTATATTTAGAAGTTCTGGGTCATTGTCTTGTATTATTCCTAAATTTTGATCTTCAGTCTTGTTCTTCTGGGAGATCTATGCTCCTTTAGCTATCTCTGTGTATACTGTCTTTAATTACTGAATACTTTTTAAACTTAACACTTTTTCTAAGTGTATTTTATATGTAATATCATATTGACAGTGACTTATAGCAAGTATAATTGGCAATATATGCTTACACTGAATTATTGAATTGAGAGTCTAATCTATATAGGGAGTGACATTCAACTAATAGATGACTTCTTTCTTCCTTTTATCCTTTTCTTCCCTCTTTCCTTCCTTTCATTTTCTTTCTTCCTTTATTCTCTTCCTTTTTCCCTCCTTTTCCTTTCTTCCTTCCTTTCTTTCCTTCTTTTTATTTCATTTTTGTCCCACCATGATGCCACTGTAATTTTACCTAGGATTCACCAAATGATTTTCCCCAATAGACTCTGCACATTTTTGTTCATTCTCAGTTTTTCTCATTCTAAGATGCAGCATAATTTGGTGGATACCAAATTGGCCTATACGTCAGAAATGCTGATTCAGGTACAATCTCTGACACATACTGGCTGTATGAACCTGGGCAAGCCATTTGGCCTCTTGGTGTCCCCTGTAACTCTCCAAGACCACAAGTTGCAAACAGATGATGCAATTTCCTCCACAGGGTTCCTCCTTCATGCCAATGAAACTATATATCCAGTACTACTCCGTAGTGTTACTCCCAAATTTAGAACTTATAGTTTAGAGAGAATTATTCTTGATGTTAGGCTCTCCATTGCCATAAGTTTACATTTCTTAATCCCTGAAGATAATAAAAAGCGAAACAAGGGTGGAATTTATTTACGTTATACTTGTATTCATAAGATATAAGCCTTGTGTACATTTTCTGAACATTTTCCCTTTTTTCTTTTCCTTTTTTTCCTTTAAATTCAGGCAGACAAGCCTTTTGATAAAAGGAACTCAGACCCAAATTTTCATAGCATTAATGTTATAACCCTGGCTATTTTCTAGCTTTACCATGATAGGAAAAAAAATACACCCTCCACTTTAATAACTAAATTAATTTTTTCCTCCCACAACAGCATGGGCAATTATTAAAGTCAGAAAGATCTTGGCAGCCTCTTCCACTGGTAAATAGAATGATGCATTCTTATCATATGATTAATTAATGTTCCTGATTCGAGGAGATATGAAATCGCTTCACATTCCTTCTGTTATTGAATAACCTAACTTGCATTATTGCTCAGGCACATTTTACATTCATGCAGTTAAATGGCAAGTAATAAGCCAAAAAGGCCTAACTTTATTCTGAATGCTGTTTGAGTTACTGAATACTATAACTTGAGAGGAGACACAGTATAGGAATGAAGCAAACAAATGGGGTGGGGAGCAGAGGATAAAGAGGAAGGGATGAATTTTCTAATTGCTACTGTCCAAGGAGCTTCTCTTTAGTGTCTGTCTTGACCACAGTTTATGATGTGAGCTTGCTCAAGTCATATAATCTCATGTTAACAAGTTTTCCTATTTGTAAATCAATATGATACAATATTTCTCTGAAAATACTTTAAGATCTCTGTGTCCAGTTTTGATTTTAAGAAAGCTTTACTATGATGGATGAAGCAGTTATCAGGTAGGATAGGCCTGGGTTCTCTTAGTTAATATAGATGTAGATATAAATATATATCTATAGATGTCTATAGACAGACATAAATATCGATATGTAGACAGTTCTGCCTTCAAGGAGCTTACAATCGAATATAATCTTTTGCCTCTTTTTGTATACCTAATATTTATCACAGTGCTTGGTACATAGTAGGCACTTAATAAATGTGTATACACACATACATTTGTATATACATGTGTATGTGCATATAGTTATAAGCATAAGTATAGCAAACAAACATATTCAAAGTGCCCAAAGGAGTAAGAGATTAGAGTTTAAAGCCATTTTTGTTCTTTTCCAGAACCCCAAAGTGAAAACTTACTCATTGCCTCTTGTAAAAAAAAAAATGTTTAAACTGCCTTTAAAGAAAACCATGTATTTATGGAAAGAAATTTTAATAAGCCTCCCTTCTTCCCTTCCTATCTTTTCTTTCCTTACTTTCCTTCTTTCCTTTTTTCCTTCCTTCCTTTCTTCCTTCTTTCCTTCCTTTTTTCCTTCATTTCCTTTCCCTTTCTTTCCCTTCCTTCTACAGTAATGGGTTAAGTGCTTACTAAGGCGCAAATCACCAGGTTAAATGCTAGCTGGAAATATAAACATGATATCTTACCTAAAATGAGTTCTATATCATCATGGGTAGTAAATAATCTTCAAATTCTTTATTGAATTTAATGAATCTACATTTTCTGTCCCCTCCCCTTTGCAGGCAGCAAGTGTATTTCTGACGAAAAGTTAGCAGAAAGGTCTTTCGTAACAGAAGGCTAGCGCATTTCCCAAAGAACATCATTACAAAGCTGAAATTTTCATCCCATCAAGTCGTCAGATAAGCACACCTTTCCTGACTGCTGCATCATTATCAGTGGAAATGGACTGGACCATTAGTGAAGAACTCACCCAAACTCAAGAAACTTCATCGCATGGGTTGTTCCTCTTGATGAAAGATCAAATGATGGTCAGAAGTAGAGGTTGGGGTGAAACTGTCACAGAGAATGACAGACAATGGAATGAACTGAAAATACAAAAACTTTATAAAATAAGAGAAAAAATAGGAACTTACCTATGTGGTGGTAAAGGAAGGGGAGGGCAGATACACATGGTGCATTTGGAAACGATTTTCCTCTACTCTCTCATGTAGCATATATTATTGAGCCACTGAAATTCTGCTTTACTGGGGATAATATTTGGTAAAATAGAACGGCTTTTAAGAAAAGAGAATAGTTCCATTTTAAAAGTAATATAAAAATAAAAAGAAAGTGATGATGTGCTTGAATAATTCAAAAATCTGCTGAAAAACCACATTGCTAGAGTTTTAAATTCTCAAAACCCCAACATTTAGTCCATTAATGTAATTCCCTCATGCCTTGGGAGTTTAACTCTTATGATGCTGATGCAGATTATTGAATTGAAGTAATGGAAAAGGATCCTGACAAGGAAAAATTATTCTGGTTTACAGAAAATGACAGCATGTTTTCTCTTCCCTTTTATCCTTGTAAAAAATTCTAAGCCAGTGTGCATACTCTTGCAACTATTTAAGAATCCTAGAATATGCATCCAGGGTAGTAGCTGCAGCAACAATAGTAGTAGTGGTAGCAGTAGCAGTAGCATGTAGTAGTAGTAGTAGTAGTAGTAGTAGTAGTAGTAACTAGCATTAAATAGGAATAACAACCATTCATTTACTATACCTACATGGCATAGTAGATAGTGCTGAATCTGGAGTCTGGATGGCCTGAGTTCTAGCTTTATGATTCTGGGCAAGTCACTTAACTTCTGTCTGCCTCAGTTCCCTCATCTGTAAAATGGAGATAATAATAGATAAGCAACTTGCTCAGTGTCATATAGCTTGCTACTGTCTGAAATGGGGTTTAAACTCATGTCTGACTGATTCCAACTCTAACACCGCTGATAGGCCTTTTCACTTAATTCTATGCATATTCTGTCTAATTCTCTTTTGGTGATGTGGTCTATATTTCTTGCAGCCCTAGTGCATTTTTTAATCAATTCAAAGTAATTGCCTAATAAATAATAGAAATAATTCTATCACCTGCAAAACGTTTAAAATATGTTCCATTTTTTTCTGATTTCCTTCACCAGTTTTTCACAGTTGACTGCAGTATTCTTTGAACGTTCTTTTATAATAATCCCAATGAAGTAGCTGTGCATAGCACTCTAGACTCTGAGTCTCTAAAAATATATTCTATGCCCACTTCTGCCACTGGACTTTTTTTGTATCTATAAAACATATCATTTTTTTTTATTCCTTGACTTTTCTATCTGTTAAATGAGGATTATAATTTCTCCCAGAGAGATGATGAATAAAGGGCTGTCTTCAGAGACAAGAAGACTTCACTTTGAGTTGTGGCTCTCATGCTTACCAGCTGTGTGATCTTGGGCAAGTCACTTCTCCTATTTCCACTGACACTTCTTGAAAACTATGAGTTAGACTTACTAAAAATCTCCATCATAAGAGGGAGTTTTCACACTGGAATTTCCCTGTATGGATAAAATTATTGGTCTCTACCAAAATAAATAAACAAATCCTTCTAAACTATAATATTATGAAGATAAAAGAAATGACAGATGTGGGAAAAACTTTAGTTCTTATAAAAATTCAAAGTATTATGTATTCTATAATTCTTTAACAGTTGCAAGATGTGTTTATGAGTATTTATTTAGGTCCCACTATGTACAGCATCTGTTGTTAGGTGGAAACACAAAGACAAAGATGAAAAAGTTCCTATCTTCAAGGATTTTTTGATCTGTTGGGGAGGCAATACATTATGTATGTATGTACGTATGTATGCAGGTTTATACATATATGTGTGTACATAACTACATATATATAAGCTTAAAACTGCAATAAGATCATGGGCATGTATAAACATGAAAATATACAGAAAATAAATACAAACACAGATCTTTTGGGGAGGAAGTATGGCATTAGTATATTTGGAATCAGGAAGGGCCTCATGTAGAAGTTAATGTTTGAGCTGAACTTTGAAAGGAAGTAAGGATTTTAAGAGGTGAGGAAGGAATGCATTCTAAGCATAGGAAATACCCTGAGAAAAGTCAAAACAATGGAAGATGTAGTGTTATGGGTGAGAAACAATAGAAAGGCCAGTTTGGCTCTACTATGAAGTATGTGAAGGAATATAAGGTTAGAAAGGTAGTTTGGATTCAAGTTATGAAGGTTTTCAGTGAGTAACATAAGAGTTTTAATTTGATCTTAGGGGTAATAGGGAGCTACTGAAAGTTATTGAGTAGGGAAGTGACTTGGTAAGATCTGGCCTTTAGAAAAATAACTTTGGCAGCTGTCTGTAAAATGAATTAGAGAGATACGAGATAGAGAGACCAATTATGAAGCTATTGTATTGTCTAGGTCAAAGCTGACCAGGGCCTGAACTAGACTGATGACCACATAAATAGAGAGAATGGGATGATGCAAGAGATGATATAGAAATAGGATTGACAAGACTTTGCAACTGATTAATTCAGTATGTGGATTAAGGATAAGGTCACCCCAAAAATGACATAATAATAGAGGGCTTACTTCCAGCTCTTTTTTCATGCTCACCAAATTATCAGAGGTAGATATATGAGCTCCAAGTTAATTAGTACCCAGGAAAAAAAAACACTCCCTTACTACAAATTCAGATTTGAGAATTATGTGAAATTATGAAATGCCCTCAACTTCCACATCTTTTTAGCTAAGTAATTCAAATTGTAATCTTTCATGTTACAGAAGAGCAAATGTGTTCTTAAAAATGCAATTTTCATTTTAAAATGAATCAGTTCTATTGCAGTACACAAATGAGGATCCTTAATTTTGTTCCCAAGCTACCATGAAGCTGAGCTGCACTAGAAACAAATAGGGCAGGAAGCTTTAGTATGCAGAAAGCACTTGCTTAGAGTTGCTTCACCTGCCAGATGTGATTAATTTGCTATTTCTTACAATGTCTCACTTTGATTATTAATGATAATGATTTGATTTATGAGTTCTGTCCGCTGAATATTCTCAATTTCCAAAGATGTATCCTTTTGGAGGAAAAAAAAAAAGAGGGAGAGAGAGGAGAGAGCACGAGAGAGCGAATCTATTGGGGAGATAGTGAGTCAGGTAATGGAATGTGGCATCATTTACTTCTAGACTCCAGTTCAAATCTATCTCCCCATATTTTCCTTTGGAGTAGTTGGAAATGTGAAAGCTGGGTCACAGATATTGTACATAATGAATGAGAGAGGGAAATCCATGGTTATACCTCTGTTCTGTGGCTTTGTCTGTTTGTGTCGTAGGACTAGAGAACATTTGGGACCAAGGCTTTTAGATTAGTAAAACTCAAATTAGTCTGGCCAGAGAATTAAATCATAGGTGTTGTTTTGAATACTATGATGTGGTTGCAAGTCAGGCTATCTGTGCAAGCTGAGATTTTTAAGATTGAATGCTACTATGCTAGTTAATAGAACAGTCAACATAAAAGATTAAAATAATTTGATCTCAATACAATATTCATCCTCAGCAGACTATCACATTCTGTGACAGATGTATGCCTTGACTGATTCAGAAAAAGAAACTTCAGAGAATGCCATTTTGATATTTTTCCCCTTTTTAGACACACAAATACAAAATAATGAAAAAAAATTGAAAAAACAAAGACACTCATCTTTGCTGATAAATGTCTCACATAAATTTGAGGGAAATAAATTATAGAAATAAAAGTAGCAATGATAAATAGATAAAATATCCCTCAAGTATGATGCCAATAACTGACCTTCCCATGTAGCTATGGTTAAATAATTGCCAGTGTGTCATGAGCACAACTTTGGCTGTGAGATTCATATCTATGCTCTGTGTACACACTTCATTGTGGGGACAGGTAACTGGTAACATCTTTTTCCTACTCTTTTTATCCATATTTGGGGAAAACAGCACATGAAATGGCAAGAGGTAAAACAGAGAATGTTTCTAATATGCATGACTGTGCATCTCTAATATTATTAAACACCAATAGATGCATGGTACTATTTCATTCTATGTAATCAGAAAAAATGCGCATCCATCCCTTCTCCAAAAATTCAATTCTTATGCTTTTTTCATTTATTTCTGTTCAAAATGCAAAGTAAAATCTGGACAGTATGTTGGTTATGGATAGAAAATTAGCTCCTGACTTTGGCAAATGTGAAACAAAAAATATTTATCTGTAATGTTTTATCAAAAAAGATGAAAAAGTTTATCTGCTCTACCATAAGAAAGAGAAATATAGATTTTAACCTGATACTGTCATTAAAAGGAAAAAAAGATTCTGTCCTGAAATAGAATTTCATTATTTGCCAACCTTTCTTGAGTATCCATTGAGCATTATATCATTAACAGCACTTGCTGTTCAAAGGACTTTTACAAAAAATCTACTCTGATCCCTACACAGATCTTACAAAGTAGGCAACTGATGGTATATGAGAGAAGGAAGGAGAAGGAAGAATCAAAGATGACTCCAGAGTTATGAACCTAGATGAATGGGAGGATGGAATTACAAAAACTGGAAAGTTTACAGCACAATTTATTCAGGAAAGATAATGAGCTGTGTTTTGAAAATGTTGAATTTGAAATACGTATTGGATGTCCAGTAGATTTCTTGTGGGCGGTTTTCAGTACATAACTAGAGCTCAGGAGAAAGAGGAAGGCTGGATATGTAGATTTCAGGGTCTTCTGTGACAGTATACTACTTGATCCCAAGGGAAATGATGATATCTCCGAGATGACACATATATAGGAAGAAGAGAAGATGCCTTTTTCCCTCTGAAAAATGAGCCTTTTGAAACACCCAGGATAAAGAAGCACGAAATGTATGATGATCTTGATATGGAATCTGGAAAAGAGTGTTTATACAACTAGGAAGAAAATCAGAATTATCTAAAAGTGTATTGGGTTACCTTAAAGTATGTTTGGTTCCACTTCATTGGAAATCACCAGGTACAGCCTAGATAACCTCTTGTCAAGTGTACTATAGAGGGAATTCTTTCTTTCTTTTCAGGTATAGGTTAGACCAAGTGGCATCTGATGAAGCTCTTCCAGCTCTGAGTCTATGTATATTGAAGTCCCCAAGTATGATGGCAGAGGTGGGGTTGTTTAGAAAGTATGTCATGCAGGTTCTAAACTACTTAAGAATGATAGGAGAAAGAACTTGAAGCTGGTATGTTACAGCATCAAGAATCTGGAAAGGATAATATAAAAGGATGAGCCATACTAGGAGAGAGAAATTGGTGAATGATAATGGCAGAAAGAGGGTCTAGAACTGGCTATGAGGCTTAAGGTGCATGCTAGCTCCTTCTATTGGCTCAGTGTATCAGGGAATATGACAAAAGGAACAGCCAGCAGCCAGCACTAAAGATTGTGTCCAGTAATGAAGTATTTTCCAGAAAGATCCAGGTATCTGGGAGCTCAGCGTAACGGAAAAAATACAAAAAGAAGAGCTCAAAGATGAAGAGAGATTTGCTAACAATTGACAGATGGAAATTGAGAACAGAAGAGAAGGTGGACTGAGAGTGGTAAAATGGAGCTGGATGGGGAAACCTGGACAAGAAAGAAGGCTTTCCCAGTGGGAGATGTCGATTTTGGGTCACCAGTCTATTAATCCACAAGTATTTATTAAGCACCATGTACCAAGCACTGTGCTAGGAAGTAGGGATACAGACTAAAAATGAATCAGTAGTTTGAAGAAAGGGAATAAACATTGATTAAGCATGTACTATGTACCAAATACTGCACTGCTATACAGATGTTATCTCATTTGGTCGTACAACATTCCTGGGAAGAAAATGCATTTTAGAGTTGAGGAAACTGAGGCAGATAGAGGTTAAGTGACTTGCCCAGGGTCACACAGCTAGTAAGTGTCTGAGACTAAATTTGAATTCAAGTCTTCCTGCCTCTAGGCCCAGCATTCTATGTACTGTGTCACCTAGTAGAGGAAGAGTGTCGTCTTGCTAGACATAGGTATCAAATGGTTATAGCCTCTTCCTATTAGGGCTATGTCATGAGAGAAGATGATATTGGTGAACTGCGACATCTCTGAACACCAGGGAGCAAGAGACAATGATAACAGAAAATTCAAGTTGAATTGTAGGTCTCCAGAGATGGAAATAAGTGGGCATGTGGTAACTACTAAATAGTTACAACTCAGCATGGGAGTGGATGAGACACAGTCAGAACATAGCCTGCATGTGCAGTATAAATTCTACTCTCTGCCAGACCTGATGTCTGAATCCCTAGGCCTTTTGCCATTTAAGCTGGCTTCTTTAGCCCCAGTCAGGACAGCACAAGGCCTCTACCTATGATCAAAGTATTCCCAGCTCCAGGAGTAATGCCTCAATCCCATGAACCTCAGGTCTCTGAAGTTCTCATCTTCCTAGCTCCTTGTATGACGTGAGTGCAGGGAAAAGCGGTTGCTTGAGTTCCAAGTCTTTGTGACTCCAAGAAAGTTATCTGATGTCAAACTCCTAGTCAGTATGAGGCTTTTGAATTATTATCTAGACCTTGGGGCTCAAGGCATCATGTCTGCCCAGCATTACACTTTTGCCCAGATAAGCAAATTGAGACAATTAAAGTTGAGATTTGTCTAAGTAAATGGTAGAGCCAAAACTAGAAAACAATCCTCTTGATTCTCGGTCTCTTCAGCTGCAGGAAAATGTATGCATACATGGTATCAGGAACTATCTTCATACACAGCCTGATTCTCTTGTTTTGTGGGCTGGTAAGTTCTAGCCCATGCACTGTCTGAGAGCTAGGGAGAATAGTGAATTTTCCACATTAATAGTGTGCAGGCTGCTGTGGTTAGTGGTAAAGGGACTGGGTCTGGAAACAGGCATTTTGATGTCAGCTCTGTCACTTGCTGGTTGTATGACAACAAGCAAGTTGTTTAAACTTCTCTGAGTCTCAGTTTTCTTATTTGTAAAATTAGAATAATAAAACATGCTCTGACAAGATCAGTATAAAGATGAAATGAATTAATGTAACAGGCCTAACACAGAGCAGAGAGCTTTGTAAACCACTGAGTATCACATGTAATGTATCAAATCTTAGTACAGTTTTAAAATACCAAAACTTAAAACTGTGCTAAGACTTTTGGCACCCCCTGTAAAAATGCTAGCTATTAAAAGTGAGAAAGCCTAAATCACTTCATATATTACCCTGCATATTATTCTCATATTGTAAATTTCCTTGGGCTAAACCATTAAGGGACTTAAAATAATAACTCATTAAGCTATGGCCATCTACTAACAATTTAGTCTAATCAGTGATCAGATTAGCTAAGGTGTTATTTATCAGAGTACAGAAAAAAATAAAAATCATACAGGACAAAAAAATTCAATAAAGTGTGTATGTTATCAAATGAATATTAAGTGTCAGAGGGCATGAATGATGGAAATTAAGATAGGCCCTATCTTTGAATGGGCTTGAGGAAGAAAGAAGATTCAGAACATGAGGGAACCTCATGAAGAACTCAGGAGGATGGCTGAAATGAAGGAAAATACCAAAGAGGAGAAGAGAGGTAGTGAAAGGAGGACAGACTGGCTTTTTCAAACAAATCTTCATATTTATTCCAAGGGAAGCCCCTGAACATCTGTTCAGTTTCCCAAGTGGTCCTCTTTAAAAAGTAGGTAACCAAAAATGCTCATTTCAAAGATATTTCTATCTAAGGTAAAATTGTAGAGCCAGGAAAGTTTGTTTTCTTTAGTTTTCTACATTTCTTTTAAGTGTCTTTCTCCCTATTTTGAGCATTATTCTCTTCATTGAATGTACCACTATGCTTTTAGAAAGCCCTACTATATTAAAGAAAAAGTCAGTTTTGATGCAATATACTGGAGGGCTTACTTAGGCCTTCCTTATTCTGGCAGTACAATAGTCCTGGACAGCTACTGCTCTTTTCCCCATAACAAGACTTATTAAATGGACTTTGCGGCTCATTTTGCAGGACAACTACTATCAACTGATTGTTAGATTAGGAAGGAGGTGACAAATTAGTTTGAGGCAAAGGGTTAATTCCTGGAAAGGTAAATATGTTATTAACTATCAGTGTATAAATCACTCTATTTACATTGTAATTAAACTATGGAGACTGATATTTACTGATTAGATTTCAGACATTAAGAAAACAGGGAAAATATTTTGGCAAATGGAATTCCCCAGTGCCCTTCCAATTAAATTATATAGGTGGCTGTCTATTTCATCATCAGGGTACTTCCCTTAAACTTACTTAATACCTGAGGCATTACTGCTTCCCATCAGCTGATGGAAAGAGAGACTATAGAAAGAAAGTAGGGGGTCTCTGAAAAAAGACCCCATTGGCCAAAGAGTCACAGACTTTTAGAATGGGCAGAGATCTTTTAGAGCATATAGTGCAGTCATCTCATAATAAAGATGCTCAAAGACATTAAGTGAGTTGCTTAAGGTCATCTCATGAGTTAGTGATAGAACTAGATTTAGAAATTAGGTTTCCTGATTACCAAATCAAGTTTTATTCCATTTCACCGTACTATTTCCTTTAAGGTCAATCAAGCAGTCACCATTAAAGTGCTTACTATGCATCAAGCATTATATTGTATGCTACAGATCCAAAGACAAAAATTATAGTATCAATGTTTTTGAAGAGTTTATATTCTACATTACATTACATATGACATTATGTTACAAGTTTACATTGGTCTTGACCATCTAGGTTGTATGTTTCCAATTCTGAGACATTTTCAGCAAACACCAATATATCTACACAGCTACCAGATTATCAGTATTATTTTGAGTTGGATGTCCAGTAGACAGCTTAAACTTAACATGTCCAAAATGGACCTGGTTATTTTTCCCTAATTCTCCCAAGCTCACAACTTGGGCATCATCCTCTATTCCTCCATCTCCAATATCACTCCTCCATATCCACGTCTCTCACTGTCCACATTCTATCTGTCACCAAGACTTAGTGATTTCACTTTTGCCACATCTCTGTGATACACTGTATTTTCTCCACTGACCCTGCCACCACTCTGATGTAGGCCCTCACCAACTCATGCTTGCACTACATAGACTATTGGTGGGTCTGACTGCCTCAAGTCTCTCTCCATTCCAATCCATTCTCTGCCCAGTCATCAAAGTGATTTTCCTAGAGTGAAGGTCTACTCAATGAATTCCAAAGTCTCCCTATCACCTCCAGGATCAAATCTTCTGTTTGGCATTCAAAGCCCTTCATAGTACAGCACCCCTCCTAACTTTCACTTTTCTTATTATCCTTGGCTCCAGATATTTTCTCTGGCTGTCTCCCATACTTGGAATGTTCTCCTTACTTATCTCTAACCCCTGGCTTCCCTGTTTTTTTCCAAGTCCCAACTAAAATTACATCTTCTACAGGAAGCCTCTCTCAATCCCACTGATTTCTAGTGCCTTTCTTCTTTTAATTATTTGCTTTTTTTCTGCATATAGCTTATTTATATGTATGAGTTTGCTTGTTGCGTACCCCTCATTATCTTATAAGCTCCTTGAAGGTAGTCACTGTCTTTTGCCTCTTTTTGTATCCACAGTGCCTGGCACATGGTAGGTTCTTAATATGTTTTTATTAATTATTATACTTTTCTATGATGCTGTTCATATAGAAAACAAAAGGGACTTAATTTACCACATCTGTACAACCTAAAGACAAAAGCAGGGAACAAAATAAATCCCATTTAACTAATATTTAATAGAGAAAATGAATCCATTAGAACAAAAATCCAGTTCTTAATAATAATAAAATCATTATTATTAATAATAATCTACCAATAATAATAATGAGCATTTATATAGCATCTTAAGGTTTTCAAAGCACTTTACAAATATTATCCCATTATTATCCTCACCACAACCATAAGAGGTAGGTGGTATTATTATCTCCATTTTATAGATGAGGAAATTGAGGGAGATAGAGATTAAGTGACTTGCCTAGAGTCACACATCAAATAAGTGAAGTAAGGTCTTCTTGACTCCAGTGCTCTGTGCACTGTGCCATCTAGTTGCCTATCTACCATAATAACAACAACAAACCATATAGAGGGCTTTAAGATTTACAAAGCCCAATACTATAAGCAAATTGGGAGAGCAAGGAATAGTGTACCTGTCAGATTTATGGAGAATAGAAGAATTTATGACCAAACAGATAGAGAACATTATGAAATACAAAATGGATAATTTTGATTACATTATCATTTTTGCACAAACAAAGCCAATGCAACCAAGATTAGGAGGGAAGCAGAAAACTGGGAAAGAATGTTTACAACCAGGGTCTCTGATGAGGGCCTCATTTCTAAAATATATAGAGAACTAAGTCAAATTAATAAGAATACAAGTCATTCACCAATTAATAAATAGTCAAAGGATATGAACAGGCAGTTTTCAGATGAAGAAATTAAAGCCATCTATAGTCATATGAAAAAATGCTCTTAAATCATTATTGATTAGAGAAATGCAAATCAAAACAACTCTGAGGTACCACATCACACCTATCAGATTGACCAACATGACAAAACAAGAAAAATGATAAATGTTGGAGAAGATGTGGGAAAATTGGAACACTAATGCATTGTTGGTGGAGTTGTGAAATGATCCAACCATACTAGAGAGCAATTTGGAACTATGCCCAAAGGGTTATAAAATTGTGCATGTCCTTTGACTCAGCAATAGCACTTCTAGGGCTGTATCCCAAAGAGATAATAAAAATGGGAAAAGGACCTACATGTACAAAAATATTCATAGCAGCTCTTTTTGTGGTGGCAAAGAATTGGAAATTGAGGGGATGCCCATCAATTGGGGAATGGTTGAACAAGTTGTGGTATATGAATGTAATGGAATAATACTATTTTGCTATAAGAAATGATGAGTAGGCAGACTTCAGAAAAACCTGGAAAGACTTGTATGGACTGATGCTGAGTGAAATGAGCAGAACCAGGAGAACATTGTACACAGTAACAGCCATGTTGTGCGATGACTAACTTTGATAGAACTAGCCCTTCTCAGCAATGCAAGGATCTAAGATATCTCCAAAAGTCTCATGATGGAAAATGCTATCAACATCCATAGAAAGAATTACAGAGTTGGAACACAGATCAAGGTTTTTCTTCTGTTTTGTTTTGTTTCCTCTTTCTTGTGGTTCCTCCTATTGGTTCTAATTCTTCCTTACAACATGACTAATGTGAAAATATGTTTAATAGGAATGCATATGTATAGCCTATATCAGATTGCACACCATCTTGGGGAGGGAAGTGGGGAGGAAGGGGGAGAAAAATCTGAAACTCAAAAGTGTATGGAAGTGATTGTTGATAACTAAAAATAAATTTATAAAACATCTTCAAAATCAAAGAAAAAGTTGTAGTATCTGAAAATTTGTTAGTCATTCAAATTCCTTTTTATATTTATTTTAAAGAAAATAGATTGTTGATAAATCAAAATAAATTAATAAATTTTTTTAAAAAAGAAAATTCTGGATGGAAAAAAAAAGATTTACAAAGCCCCTTCCTCACAACAACTCTGAGAGGTGAGTAATACAAGTATGACTGGACCCATTTTACAAATGAAAAGCTGAGAATCTGAGAGATTAAGTGGCTCATATAGCAGTCAGACCCATAATTCAACCCAGATTTTCTGACTTCAGGTTCAACCCACTTTCCATTTTTGCAATTTGATGATGATAAAAATGATTCTGAGGATGCATGATGACAGTCATGAAGTGCTCCAATTCTTGCCTATTTTTTTAAACATTATCTTATTTGAGAAGTACCCATTCATTTACGATATCAAAGGCAGAGCTAATGAAGGCTTCTCTAAAACTAAGTGACCAGTACCATCTCTTTTCTTTTATAGAGGCATTTGAGAGGGGGAGGGGTGAAAGTTAGATACAAATCTACATTTAATATCTCCCTCAAGAAAATGTCTCTTCTGGTTTATAGTGTCAATGTTGAGGAGCCATGCTACTAAGAGAATCTTTCTGTCCAACAACAATATAGTTATTTTGCCTGAAGAAGGATCAAGAAACAGTCCTTGATGGATTCTTCAGTGGCTTTCACATGTATCCCTTTTAACTTCTTGGTGATTTATTCCTGTGGGAAACAATAACACTACCTCTACCCTGCTAGGGAGTTGAGATTCAGTAAGAAACTTGATTAAATTCTGTCATATATTTGTTTAATCCATGACATATCTTGTCCATCAGATGTGAAAACCCCATTATTCACCTTAGAGTTTTGCAACACTTTAACACATCACATCAGACAAAAGAGGATGGGAACAAAATGGTATCATGATATAAGAATGAAAGAATTGATCAATATCAAGCACCACATGGGACATGGATTTCACTTCCTGCTCCATTCACACAGCAAGAACTGCACAAAGCACAGACATTCTTACTATCTGTTGCTGTAGAATCAAAGGGAATTTTTTGAAGGGTAAATTCTCATTGCCACGTACTGGGAATCAAGCCCTTGTTACTCTTAATGGATGTTTCATGCCAAGTTCTCCTGGCCTACGGCTGCAAATTTCCCCTAAAAAGACCTGGAAGGAATTCAAGACAGCAAAGGGCTTGAATAAAACCCTTCTTAATGTGTATTGTACATTTTTATTACCACGAGATGACATGTTATAATTACTCTCTTAAATTATGTGAGAAAGCTCTAAAACACATCAATAACAAATGATGATATCCCTAAACTGAACCAATTTGGTACCAGTGTATTCAAATAAGGAGATGAAATGGGCAAGTGTTCTGTAGGGTCCCCAGAGTTGATAAACATCCATGACATCGATAATTAAAATGACCCTGATGACAGAGACAGACCAGCCAACTTCTGGTGGATTTCAATGTCTGTCTGAAGGGATAAACAACTTTTTTGACCTGATCAGAGATAAATGGTCATTATTTTTGGCATGTACTTCTTAAGAAAGAATTTGTTTCTGGAAAAGAAAAAGAAAATTAGGATAGAAAATGAGGGGGGAACTCTTCTTTGTGTAAATAGCACTTTTAAATTAGCTTATTAGATTTTGATTTGAATTTTTCTACAAGTTAAAGGTAAGACAAGGGGAATTTTTTTTATTATGGGTTTTTAAGTAGAGCTTTTGTTTGTTTTTACTGAATAAAAATTATTTGGGAAAAACAAATAGTAACAAATTGCATTTTTTCTTTGTCTTTGATGACATCTTTTGAATCTACATGGTCCCTTAAAAGGCAACAGAATTCTTTACAGCTAAGTCATATGTAAGGAATTTAGATTGAGAAAGAATTGTCTTTAGGTTCTTTCCATGTCAAATTTGCACCTGGGGGATTTTTATAAAACAGGACAGCATTTTCTACTTTAAATTAAGATTTAAGGTAGTAGGCAAAATTTTTCTGCCATCATTGGACTTGGTCTTCACTGGACTTGATTTTGCCTTAATTGTGTATAAGGGTGAAAAGATAATTTTCCCCCCTTCCCTTTCTGGCATTCTTTAGGCTGGTGGGTGCACATGCAGGTAGAGGCAAGTTTCCTAGTGGAGCCTTAACAGGGCTTTTTGGAAATGGCTGGATCCCAGCTGAAGGTGATGCACTGTAGGTGGTGGCTGGCTCTTCCATCATTTGATTGAAGATCAAAACAGCTTTTGTTTTTGCAAATGCATTTTAGAAGTAAAACCTTCAGAGCATTTAGAAGCAACACTTCTGCTATGTTTTAACAAGGAAGGGTTGGAAGCCATTTTGTAGGTTTTCAAAAGTTAAACTGCCATGACTCCTTAAATAGGAACCCAGAACAGAGGAGAAATCTTAGTCAAACTCATTTCAATTTAATCTAATGCAATTCATTAAGTATTATTAAGGACCCACTATGTGCAAGATAATGCTCTAAGTGTTGGAGATGTAAAGATAAAAGGAAAAATAGTCTGTTATCTCAATGACTTTATATTCTGCTGATGGGGTATATCTTTATACAGATAAATAAGTATAAAATAATTTGAGGCAAGATATAGAGTGCTAGCAACTAAGTGGATCAGAAAAAGCTTCCTCAAGAAGAGGGCTTTTCCTCAAGAAATTTTTTTGTCATCAATCTCTTTGGCAGTGTGGTTGAGACCTATGGACCTCTCTCCAAGAATAAAAAATTTAAATGCATAAAATGAAATACATAGGGTTGCAAAGAAAACCAAACATATTGACATAGAGTCATGGAAATACATACATTAATTTTTTTCACAGACCTCAGGTGAAGAATCATTGACCTAAGAAATGGCTTCTTACTTTCCTTTAAGAAAGTAAGGATTATAAGAGATAGGGAGGGTGTGGTGAAGAAGGATACATTCAAAGGAGGGGGAAAGAAAGCTTATTTAATGGAGTAGAAGATGGAATGTTGAGTTTGGGGGGAAAGGAAGTGAGCCAGTTTTGTGTAACTTTAAGGACTTGAAAGAAGGCAACTGTGAAATATGTTTGGAAATGTTAAATGGAGCCAAACTGCAAAGGAATAAAAATAGCAAGGTGAGGATTTTTGTTGGGTTTGTTTGTTTTGTTTTAGTCTGAAAGAGAATAGGAATCCACCAGGGGAAAATAGTTGAATAGGAGAGTGTCATAGATCATACTTTTTCTTTAGGAAGATTATTTTTAGTGGCTGTATATACATTAGAAATGGGAGAGAATGGAAACAAGGAGAGCTATCTGGAAGTTATTGAAACAATATAGGAAATATGAAGGGTACCTGGATTCATATGATACTTTTCCAAGGTGGGAGGGGGGAAATACACAAGACAGCTATTGTGGCAGTAGAATGACAAGACATGCAATTGATTGGTAAGGGAGAATGAAAAGTTTAAGGTGACTCCTTACATTGTGAATATGGATTATTGAAAGAATGGTGATGTCCTCAATAAAAATAGAGAAGTTAGGAGAAGGTTCAGGTTGGGGGAAGGGAAGAAAAAGGAAGGTTTTCTATTATGGGTTATTTTTGAATGAAGTCATATAAATTATAACTATGTAGCATGAAGGAAAGCCTATAAAATCATAGAAACATGGACTAGAAATGTGATGCCACATGTTAAATGTCATGAAACTCACTACTTCCTAGCAAACCCCATTTCATTTTAAAACATTTGCAATTGAAAAAAGTACTTTCCAGAAATGAATTCAAATTTGCCTCCCTATAATATCCAAATTTACCCCTCTAAATATTTAATAGTTAAAGATACCCAATCCAGAAAATTAAACTGCTACAGTTTGCTTTGTTTAATTTGAAATAACCGATTTATCTCTTTACATTGATCGTATCAACTCATCCTTTGTTTCTTCTCTTTTTCTTCACATAGACTTAGATAGTGTTTTCTTTCCAGAAAATGTTACTTTTTTTAAAAGTTCCAAATATCTAGCAAAATAAAGATAGAAACAAGTCACCTATAAACACCAAGCTCACAAGATTTACTTTTTAATATTAAAAAAAATTGTAGTAAGAGGAATGATCTCCATCAGTTAGTTGATATAATCATAGAAAGTAAGAGACAGATAACAGTGTGTTTAAAAGTTTAATGAATTGCCAATAGACTTCTATGCCCCTATTATCCCTTTACAAAGTGTGAAGAAATTCCTTGAAGGAACTGGAAGGGTAATTGATCTTGCTGTTGCTGTTCTGTCATTTTTGACTCTTTGAGGCCCCATTTGGGGTCTTCTTGGCAAGGATACTAGAGAGGTTTGCCATTTCCTTCTCCAGCTCATTTTACAGATGAGGAAACTGAGGCAAACAGGGTTAAGTGACTTGCCCAGGGTCACACAGCTAGTAAGTGTCTGAGGCTAGATTTGAACTCAGGTATTCTTGACTCCAGGCCCAGCACTCTATCCACTGTGCCACCAAGCTGCTAGTCTGATGGGCTAACAAAAAAATGGCCACAACCCCAAGAGGTCTTTAAAAAGCCAAGGCTAAGAGCCCTGGAGAGAATTTGAGAGAGGAAGCAAAAGGCACTTTGGAATGCCAGGAAGCATTTACTTTGTGAAATGTGAACGTGCACCTCCAACATGAAGCAACACAAAGCAGATAAAATTTAGCTTTTATCCTCTGCCCGTCATTCATGATGTCATTCAGAAGAGCAACTCAAAGGGAGGAAAGAGATTCAAGGATCACAATTGGCAGCAGGGAAAGAAGTTCATTATGAATTCACTGAGAACTAGTCCCATAAGCTGAGCATTTGTTTAGCTGTGGAATGGAAAATAAATGAGAATTCCAGCTGACCAACCTGACTGGAAGAGATGATGCATCTAAGGGCAATATTGTGAGGCCTCAGTCTGTAAAATGAACTAGAGAGAGAAATGGCAAAGCTCTCCAGTATCTCTGCCAAGAAAACCCCAAATGGGATCACAATGAGTTGGACACAGCTGAACCACACCACTGTGGAAGAGAAAGAACATGAAGACAGTGCACTGCTAGTGGTGTGAGTTGCTTTGGCTGCATGTGTTTCCTGTAAGTATGACTCACTTCCTGTGTACTCCAATTTTGTTTCCACTCTTTAAAGGGATACTCTGTGAATTGTGGGAGATTACATATCAGTTTTATGGGAGGGATGTTTTGAATCTACTGTTCTTATCCTTGAAAATATCTTTGCTTTGATCTAAGTGACTATTAAAGGTAAACTCACAAGTAGAGGCTCATGAGACAGACTTTTAGGAGTGCTAATTCAGAATCTGCAAGAATAGTCATAAACCTGGTGAAACAATGTGAAACCCAAGAACAATAAACTCGGGAGCTAGCCTAAAGAGGCATAACAATTTAAAATCATAAAATTTATCAGAAATCAAGTTGGATCATAAGCCCATAGAACATAGAACTGAAAATGACCCTACCAAAGATCTAATGCAATCCTCTTACTTTACTGATGTGGAAGCTGAACCCTATAAAAATAAAGGGACTTGCCCAAGGCCACAGAATTGAAGAAACAGAGACCATATTCAAATCTGCTTGGAGGAGATCTGACCCAGGCCAGATTACTGGTAGTTTAGGTTACACATTGGAACAAACGGAGACAATTCTTAGTCATTCGACGCATAGCAAAAAGAGATTGGGACTTAAAGGAAGCCAGGAGGTCAGTAGTAGGAGTGGAAAAGGGATAGCATTCTAGACATGGGGAACAGCCAGAGAAAATGTCAGGAGCTGAGAGATGAAGTGTCTTGTTTGCGGAACAGCCAAGAGTTCAGTGTCACTGGATCAAAAAATATGTGATGGGGAGAAAGATGTAAGAAGACTGAAAAGGTAGGAGTGGGCTAGGTTATGAAGGGCTTTTAATGCCAAACAGAGCATTTTTTCTTTGCTCTTAGAAATTATAAGAAGCCACTGGAGTTTATTGAGTAGGGGAATGACAAAATCAGACCCTTGTTTTAGGAAAATCACTTTAGTGGCTGAATAGAGGATGGATTGGTGTGGAGAGAGACTTGAGGCAGGCAAACCTACCAGTAGGCTCTTGCCATAGTTGACAATTCTTTGGTAAGGGATTAAAGTAGAAAAATTTTAAGATTGATTGAGCATCCCTATCTTAAATGGGGTATGATTAGCATATCTGTCTACATTCTCATATCCAGAAATGTCACTCAGTTCCCAGGGAGAATGTAGCATTGTTCTTTCAAGTGATTCCCCCAATGTCTAGCACCAAAACTATTTTTAAAAATTCAGAAAGCAAAATTGTAGCTGCTTTTTCAAATTCCAAATAAATTTTTTTTTAAATCAAGTAGTTCCTTCAGCACAGTTGTTAGACAACCCCAAAATTCCAGAGATCTGCTTTGGTTTTCAGTCTCTTACTTTTGGGATTCCTCATGCCACTCCTTCCTTACTCAATGGCCAGCTGTCTCTATATAAAATTATTATTACACTGAAGACTCCTGATTCAACTGCATTGTTACTTCAAAAAAATTCAAAACCAAACAGTTTTCGCAAATAAGACTTCCTTCCATAAGGTTGTAATGCCCTTCTTTCAGCTAGCCTCCTCCAAGGTGATAGGGTAATAATGTGCATTATCAATAATGTCCAAATGCATCCAGTCCTAGCAAAAGCTGAGCAAAACAAGTGCTTCCAAACTTGTCTTTTTCTAATAAGAATACAAATATTTCTCAACCCCTCAAAATTAAATCTCTCCAGGCTGTTTTAAAGGTAAACTGAGTTCGAAAGTTCTAAAAATATTCCTTGGTCAGGTTTAGAGGAGTCTGAAATCATAAGGCTGAAAGGCCCAATAACACTGGAGGATTAAAACAATTGAGCACAATCATCTTCTAGGTACAGCTTTAAAAAACATAGAGAATACTCTCACAGACCTTCCTTTACTGAATGGCCACAGGCAGTTAGTTGTCTAGGCTCCCAGGAGTGAGGGGTGGTAAGTAACCACCATCTCTGGAGGAATCATAAAAAGTAACATCAGAAAGTAACCACTTCAGGGTCATCTTCCTCTGTATTGCCCATCCCCTACTTCAAGGAACTCATTGTCTTCCAATCCTGTAAGACTACACCAATTATTCTGGGCTGGGGCCAGTCCCTTGGTGGTTTATTTTGGTTGTTGGAATAAAATGAGACAATCATGGATTATTCAACAGTTAATAAAAGGAGATTTACTTAGACAAAGCATACAAAGGATATTCAACAGGGATAGGCATAGAGGATAACTTAAGTTGATTGAGCTGACAAACTTTCTTGACTGAGTTACCAGCCAAAAATCAGAAATTCCCTAGAATTCCTTGTAGCTGTTTTTGCACTCAAGTAATAAGGAGATGAAGTCAACAGCCTAAATCTTTAGTTTCATGAGTTAGTTGGGTCTTGAGGATGGCCTTAATACCTTTTAAGGAAAAAATAGTCTTATTTGCATGGAGGCAGGGGTTAATATATTTCTCCTACCACAAAATCTAAGGCAAAATTCAAAACAAAAGCATCTTAAGATCTCTGCTAAATAAGAGATTATGTCTCTTACTTTGATACATTCTTGAAATCAACCTTAATTCAGTAGTACTTCACTCTTTGTTGGTAAGCCAATAAGAAACAATTCTGTAGTTTTCTATCTTTCCTTTTAAAAACATGAATTTCTCAAACTGTGAACCAAACCCACAATGGAGATAGAAAAGAGTTCCAGACAGTAACAGAGATTGTTGGAATAAAATGATACAATCATGGATTGCATATAAAGAATATAAGTTTGGTGGTGTTAGCGCCTACAGAAGAAACTATGAACCTTCACGGTGTAGGAAAGATAAGTAGGCCTTAGAATCTATTAGTTTAGAAAAGTTTAGACAGTTTAGAAAGAACAAAAGACAGGTTCTATAATTAATGCTATTAGAAAATAAAATGATGTGTGTACTATACTTTACTCTTGTTCACTTACTTCACTCATCTAAAATGTCTAACAATGATTACAGTGGATTCTTCAATCGACTTTTAGGAACTTGGAAAAGATGATTGTCTCTAAGGTCCAACTCTATGGCTCTATGGAATTCAGCTTAAGTGGCTAAGAGTCATCTATTAGGCCTAAATTAAGTTATTTCATTTTTATATTTCCTTGTTACTTGATTAGTTTCTCATATGCATTTTTGTGAAAGCTGATAGAGAGACAGAGACAGAGAGCTGCAGAGAAAGAAGATAGAGCTAACCATACTAAATGTTCATTACTAGAGTTTGGATGAGAATACAGTAAAGTCTATTTGTGTAAGTCCTCTTTTATTACTATTAATTGTTTTATTGTTACATTAGTTCAGTTGTGGATAAACCTCAGCTATAGCATTCATCATAAAGGCAAACTGTTTGGTGAATTGATGTTTATTTATTACAATAAATTACATTACATTAAAATCATTGTCTATACTTTAAGAAAAGGTCATCAGACACAAATTAAGAAACTTCTATTTCCATCTCAGTAGAATAAGATACTGTCCCGTTTGAGTTTCCAGATAATGAGGAATTTCCAGAGTGCCATGCACCAAAATGGCAGGCTATCCTCACGGGTCACCAGGTAAATGCCTGATTATCTTACAGTTTAGTTTTACTATAGATATAACTGAAAAAGTATAAAGCAATTCCTCTGTATAGTGGCTAACTGTGGTAATGATACATCTGTATATGAGGTAAAAAGGTTCAATTTTGGGAGTGAATAAAAGCAATTGAGTTGCATGTCTTCTACTTGATTTAATTGTGTATACTATGCAGGAAAATTAAATTTGGAGATATAAAGCAATGATCATTTATGGCTTATGTATTAAGATTATCAATAGACTGAATCAACTAATTATAGGTTAGTAAGGCATCTCTAAAGGTGTTCGATATATCATTTATCAAGAATGCTTATGCTTTAATTGAATGTTCTTCGTAGTAATTTGTAATTATTTTATGTCTAGGTAATGTAAATCCAATAAAAAATTAATTAGCAAAAATATGGTGGATAAGGAGATAATGGCAACAAACTTTAGGGGAATATAATCATGTTTCAAATCATGAATGTGTATTTAGGACATTGTTAAAAACAATAATTAAGTAAAGGATATTGTTTAAAACAATTTATTAATATAACTATGTTTCATTGTTACTCAACTTTCTGTCCAAAGATATCTGTCCATTTTGCCAATGCCATTTAGTCTGTGATGAGGCCAGTCCTCTTGTCTGGCTTCGTTTCCCCTTCTACAGCTGCTAAATTAATTGAGGCAAGGAATGAAATTATATATCTCAATTCCCAAATTAAGTCAGTGCATGGAATTTTATGATTATTTTGCTTTGAAGTTTGGGGTTGGGTCCATAGTATGCCAGATCTATTTTGAAAACAAGGTGCCCTTTAAAGGTTACCACTATGAGAATATACCAAGGAGACATTCAATTTTTAAAAAAAAATCTATGTACTGCTACTACCCAAAGTATCAAAAAGTTCCTTTTCAAACAAAGGATGCTTCAGCTTTTTCTTGTCATGGACTCCTTTTGTGACACCTACGGATTCCTTCTCAGAACATGGTTGTTTTGTTTTGTTTTGTTTTGTTTTGTTTTGTTTTGTTTTGTTTTTTAGGCAATTGGGGTAAGTGACTTGCCCAGGGTCACACAATTAGTGAGTGCCAAGTGCCAAGTCTGAGACCAGATTTGAACTCAGGTCCTCCTGCCTTCAGAGCCAGTGCTCTATCCACTGCACCACCTAGTTGCCCCAGAATAATTATTTAAATTCATAATATAAAATAATAGGATTAAAAAGTAACCAATTATATTGAAATACTGCTATCAGAATATTTTTATATAAGAACCTTTTCTTTAAGCTATGGACCTAGGAATGTGACCATGTCTTCTTAGTTTTTCTCATCATCCCTTATGCATAATGAATCTTAACAATAGGTCAAACTTTCAGTGCTCAAAAACTCTTGAGACATAATGTCTTTGCTGGCTAGTGAGAACAGCATCATCATGCTATCTAATCTTATCTTCTTTAAGAGATGATCCTGAGTTATTTTCTTAGGTCCATTTTATTCTGGTCCTTGAGAAAAAAAGTCTCTCTGTGGTTGTCCAAGAACAGTTGTCAGATTCAGAATGAAAGTTCTATTCTTCCTGTTTCTCTCTAAATGAAACAACTTTCTCCTTATTTATTAGTATCTTTATTACCATTATCAATACCCCAAAATTATATAGAGTGCTTTAAAGTTTGCAAAAGTGTTTTACATAGATTATATCAGAGCCTGACCATAATTCTAGGAGGTAATTACTACAGGTATTACAGCTCTCATTTTACAGATGAGGAAAATAAGGTAGCCAGAGATTAAGTGGTTTCCTGTGGTCAAACAGATAAAAAGCTTCAGAGGTGGGATTCAAATCCAAATCTATTTGGCAGGTCTTACTAACTCTCCCAAGATGATTTTTCTAGTTCCTATTCAAAACTCTCTAGTTTCTTTTATCATCATCTTGGCTTTATTATTGTTGTTATTGTTATCATTATTACCATCATCATAATTATTAATTTTATCATTGTATTCTTCTTATCTTTTTCATTAGAGTTCAGATAGAAATGATTCTGAGACAAGTCATTATCCGTCAATTATTTTTATATTTAGCATTCTACCAATTATTGAAAGGTGGATACAATAATAGAATTCAGAGTTGAATAAAAGCATAAGGATGCAAGTTCATCATCTTTAGGATCACTGAAAACAAGCTCAGGGCAACTCCAGTAGTAGACACAATGTCAAGGATGATCTGCACCTCATTGTTAGTCCACATAATTTTGGTTTTGTTTATATTTTGAAAAGTTTTTTTTTAATTCCTTAGAGATTATGAACACTCAGTAGAGGAGCATGTATTAAAACATTTCTCTTTAGTATTGTCTCAATAGGATATCCAGGTGGTTGTAAGCTATAGGTCAGTGTGTGATAATGGTCCAATTCTAGCATAGTTTATTGGTTAGTCCATGAAAAGTAGCAAGTTGCTGATGTATAATTCTAGCTATCAGGACATATCTTGTAAATATTGAATTAAGTGTTAAATCTTTGCAACCTACTATAATGTATTGCATAGTTTTCTACCATTTCAGTGCATAATCTACATTGTTCACTAAGTCTGCATTCCTTAAATATAATCATTCCATAATTTCTGGTGTCAATGATCTCTAGTCTTGATTTGCCATCATACTTTCTCCTTTTCCAAGAACAAATCTTCATGACTCAGTCATTTGTTTGATTCCTCTTTGTTAACATACTTTTATTAAGTTTGTGTGAATGGAAACCATGGAGTCCCTTTCTGGGTCTTAGTCATTCATTCATCAGTAAATCACTTTTGGTTTCATTCAACAAATTTAATATCATTCCCCCATTATGCTCTTTTCCTGTTGTTCAGTGAAGTAATATCTGCTTGTTGCAAAAGGTTTTTTTTTTTAAGTTTTCTGATAAATTTAGCATGTGCTCTAAGAATATCTATTAATTCTTTTCTTCCTTTTCGACAAAGAAGCGTTAATCTTTCAATACCTATTTTAGGGTGATGGGCCCTACATCACATTATTATTGTAAGACCTATTTTTAGGATACTTTCAAATATGTTATGGTCTATTTTATAGTTCTGAAAGTGTACCTTAATACTATTATTAGGGCAGCCAGTTAGTGCAGTGGATAGAGCACTGGCCCTAAAAGTTAGGAGTACCTGAGTTCAAATCCAGGATCAGGCTAAACACTTGACACATACTACCTGTGTGACACTGGGCAAGTCACTTAACCCCTATTGCCTAAAAAATTTTAAAAAGGGGGGAAAAAAAACTACTATTGTCAGCCAACAACATGCCTGGGATCCCTGCTACTCAGGAAGCTGAGACTAGTGATCTCTTGAGCTAAGGAGTTCTGAGCTACAGTTTGGCTAGAGCCAATTGGATGTCCACATTAAATTTGGAGCCAATGTGGTGAGTCCCCAAGAGCTGAAGCTTGCCAGACTACTTAAAGAGGAATAAACAAGCTCAGTACAGGAATGTAACAGGTCAAAACTTTTATGCCAATTAGCAGTGGGGTTGGGCTAGTGAGTGGCAATTGCATTTCTAGCCTGATCAAGATAGGGACATCAAGTCTCAAAATAAATTACAAAATAAAAAAAGACTGTCATTACATACATAAATTGGTTTAAATATGTCTTTTCCTTTCAGTATGCCAGCAAATTCCAATATATTCAACCACAGACTTTTCCTTGATATCTATATAATTAATGTGACTTTTCTAAAGTGGACTAAAATATTTTGCAGGTATTGCCTTCATCTATTTATTCAACATGATCTTGAAAATCCAACTCAAAACCTTCAGTCTGTATCTTTCCTTGTCTCTGAGAGCTATCCACTTACGGAGTCCAAATGACATTTTGATATCTTTGGAGAAAGAGTCCACAAGATGAAATAAGTTTTAAACGTGTTTTCCATACAACCATTAGTTTGATGTATGTGCCAAGTGATTAGTAAACTGTTTTGACCTGACTCCTTCTTTAATCTGGAAGTCATACTAAGTTCTACTTAGGAGTTGGTTGGTTATGGATGAAAGACTAGTTCCATAATAGATTTAAGATTCTACTTTTAATTTCAATTGTTCTTGACATTATTGCGTTGGTGCCATGTCTTCAATTGAAAAGTTTTCCATGTACCAAATACTTTAGCATTCTTATTGTACTTGGTTCCATCTAATATATTTGCAGCACATGAACAAGCAATGTATACATAACTGAGTAAAAGGTTGTTTTTTTTTTATAATAAAGAATAAATGTTATGGAGCTTTGAAGTAGCTTGTTTAGTAATTAATGAATCAATAACATATATTTCTTTACAACAATTTTAGGATACTCTTTTTGCTTCTTAGCCAATATATTGTTTTCTGATAAGCATTCACAGTTTCCTTTTACTGATACAAGAGGTGGCTATTTTGGATAAAATACACAAATATATAATTAAACCCTATTTGGAGGGGTTACTGGTGTTCCCATATTTTGATAATAGAAATGTGATGATGCTTTCTGGGTGGGATCAGGCTTGTGTCACAGAGGAAGTTGGTAAAATGTGTTGCTAGTCCTTGATGCTCCACTGAGGAGAGTTAGAGCTAATAATCATAGATTTTGTCTGGCCCAGACACTTTCCAATTTGTTGGAGAAGCTAAGGTTTCACTTACTTCCCTTGATGAAACTGTTCAGGTGGTTATTATGGTAATGATGTGCCAGTTTTCTATTTCTTCTTTGATACATCTTGCATTTTTATTTATTAGACTTCTTGTGGACACATAAGAGACCAGAAATTTTTCATATACTCCTTCCTTGGGGGTTCTTTTTCTCCTCTGATTTTTTTATTTTTGCTTCTCAATCTTCTTTGGCACAGTGGATAAAGCAGTGGACTGATAGTCAGAATACTTATGTTCAAATGCTTCCTAAGACAGCAGTCACTGGAAGACCTTGAAGAAATCATGTATCCTTTCAGCCTCAGTTCCCTCATCTGTAAAATGAGGATAATAATAGGACCCTCCTTATAGAACTGCTATGAATATCAAATTAGATAATACATGTAAGTAATTTGCAAGTCTTAAAATGCTATATAAATGTTAACTGTTGCTATTATCATTATTATTGATACATGCTGACTTATTTATTCTGTTCTTTACAACTTGGTATTGCCTTAACTTTTTTTAAAACCTATGTTTATAAGTTTGCTGATTAAGGAAATCTAAAATTTCAGACATCCTTTTGTCTTCCCCGCTCCCAACCCCTAACTTTAATTGGGTTAATATAGCTTTCAAGTTTGTTTTTGTTTTTTAACTAAATGTATCTGCTAGATATTGATGTAATCTTTCAGTGCCTTTCTACAGATCTCCAGATGCTTCCTCAAATATCTTCTGTCATGATGGTTTTTGATACCTGTCCATAGGAGTATGGACCCTTACACTCTTACACCAGGAGAAACCTGAAAATCATACTATGATGATTAATGATCAACAAATCTAATAAAGAACTAAAATCAATAACACACACACACACACACACACACACACACACACACACACACACACACATACACCCTACCCTCCTGCCCAAGAATAGCACAAAATGTCTGATAGAATCCCATGACTAATCAGAAAGGAAGCAACTATCAAACTCAAAGTCTACATAGGAAATCAGGAATGTAATAGCCAAGTAGCATCAGAGAATAGCCAGAAACATATATAGACTTCACAGCTCTGTAGTTGGAGGCAGCAAGAACAGAGAACTCCCATGAGAAAGGCTTAGGGTATTCAGAAATTAACAGTAGGGCCTTTGGAAGACACTAGGAATAGCAATGACAAGTGTGGACATCACAAAAGCTCGGTCTAGGACATACCATGATTCTAAATTCCACTGCATAAAGGGTTCTGAAGTGCTCTAAGCCTCAAAAATCCCAAAGGGGAGAGCACTGTCCTGGGAGGTAGAAGTCAACCAAGAAATCTGAATAGCCTGAGTTGAAACCAATCTGGACTGATTATCCCACCTAAATGATCAGCAGGAAGTACAGCCTTGCCTTCTCACAAAGTCCTAGCTCAAGAATTAAAGCTGGAGGGATGAGTAAACCAAAGAAGACACCAAAGATTATTGAAGATCCAGAGACATCCCAGAGATGCCTCTAATCTAGAAGAGAATGATTCCATAAGAACTATAAAGAAGGGCTCAGAAGAAAAAAAAAATTATTTTCCATGAAGATACCAAGTAAAAAGAAGAATGAGATTAAAAAATGAAAGAAATAAAAGCACTGGAGTAAAGAATTAGGAGAATAAATAATTTAACAGAATGTGTTAAACCTTTCACCAAAAATAAAATCTCTGAAAAATAAGAATAGAGCAAATCCATCCTATTATTCTATTAAATAGAAACATCAAGAGATACTAGAATGAAATCAAAAGACTGAAAAAAGTTTTAAAGATATTCGATAAAAAAACAGACCTCAGAGAAAAAAGTCAAAGAAATTTAGTTGAATAGTCACTAAACTCCCAGAAAATCATAATTAGAAATTGCTTTAATGCTATATTTCATGAAATCATAACTGCAATCTTACCAGATTTACAAGTATCAGAGAGTAAAATGAAGGTAGAAATAAAGCTGATCATCCTCTCAAAGAAACTACAAAAGGAAAAGCCCCAGGAATGTCATAGCTAAAACCCAGAGCCTCCAGGTCAAAAACAAAACATTCCAATATCCAGAAAAAGAAAAATTAAGTTCCAAGGAGCTACAGTCAAGATCACACAAGACATACCAGTTTCTAAATTAAATGAGAAGAAAGCTTGGAAGACAGTATTCCAAAAGGCAAATGATATGTCCTTTTAACCAAGAATAATTTACCTCATGAAACTAAGTATAGTTGTAACAAGGAAGAAAGTAGACCTTTAATGGAATGGAAGTCTTTTAAACATTTCTGATAAAAAGAGAAGAGTTGAGCAGAAATTTTGAAATGCAAATAAAAGTAGCTGATGGCACGGTGAATAGAATGCTGGGCGAGCAAGACCTGAGTTCTAATCTGACCTCATATACTTGCTAGCTCTGTGGCCAACCCTTAGCAAGTCACTTACCCTCTGTTTGCCTCAGTTTCCTCAACTATAAAATGTGAATAAAAATAGCATCTACTTTGCTGTGTTTGTGTGAATATCAAATGATATTTGTTAAAAAAAAAAAAGCACTTAGCAAAGTGCCTAACACAAATGTTGCACTATATAAATGATTATTCCCTCTAGTCCCTCCAGAAGTACAGGAATCAAGAGAAACCAAGAAAGGTAAGTTCTTCTGAGGAATTAGATACAGCTGTATACTGATGCAGTGCTAACATTCTAATGGAGAAAATGAAACAAATACTCCTTCATTACCTTAATGTTTTCATAGAATATTGAGGGAATTAAATAAGAAAAACAAAGGTACTAGTAGGAGAAAGATTTTGTTCTAAGTGTTTTAAGAGATTAACAGAAATACACTAGTACAAATGAAGAAGGGGGCAGTTGAGATATTTCATAATTGGGATGTGTGAGACTATACTAACTTTTTTTATAGGTGAAAGGAGATGGAAGAGCAGACATCATATGAACCTTATCTTTCACTTAACTAAACGAAGATTAAACTATGCACATACAACTAAACGAAGATTAAACTATGCACATACACATACAATTTGGTGTAGAAATTAAGCTAAACAGGGAAACAAGGTAATTGGTGGGAGGTTTAAAAGAGAAGATACAGGTTACATGTAATCCTGTTACATGTAGTCACAAGCAAAACAAACTTCCTGATCATGATGAGGTGTTAAAGGTGTGTGTGAGGGGAGAAGCAAATAATTGCAATCAAAGTGAGGAGGAGTATCCATTTATTCTGGAATGGCTGAACAGAATGTGGTATATGAGTATAATGGACCATCACTGAATCATAAAAAAGGATAAGACAAGTTCAGAGAATCTTGGGAAATATGAACTAATGGAAAGTAGTAGAACCAGGAGAATAATTTATACAATAATAATATTATAAAGAAAAACAACTCAAATATTAGAGAACTTTGATCAAAGTAATAATGAAACACTTCTAGGGGATCTATGATGAAATACATTATTCACTTCATGATAGAGGGGATGGACTAAGTGTATAGGAAAAGACATACATTTTTTGGACATGGTCACTATGTGGCTTTGTTTTACCTAACTACACTTCTTTGTTACAAGTTTTTTTTTTCTTTCTCAATTTTTAATTGTGGAAGTAAAATTAAAGGGAGAGAGAATGAATTATAAATTTTAAAAAAAAAGTGGTAAGAAACAGAGACTTATAGTTTCATATGCAATCTTCTTTTTTTATTCTCTGTCTAGTGTCCCTAAAGTTTTAATTCAGTATCAAGCTATAAAGCTTAAAAACAGAGCTAAGCTTTTTTGAAATTTCTGTATATAGGAATGTTCATGCTTTCATGTTTAAGTTGAGAATAAAAAATTTTCAAAAACACTATGGGGGAATGCATTCATTCCCCGTGTATATAGCAATATCAACTTTTTAAAAAATCACTGTGCTTTGATATAATTGGTCTACTTTTTTAAAAATTCATGCCAACGCATACAACAATAATCATTTGGAATTCCAGTCTAAGTATACCCATTTCCATTTGGAAATTATTTAAATCATTGGTGTCTCTTTTGTCATCTATTATTAGGTTTATTTCATAGAGTTTACACTAAGTGAAGATTTTTAATGACTTCAGGGCCTTCAACTTTTTTTCTCTTTTGATTTTAGCAACTCTTCAATTCCATATCTTATTTCACCTACACTGGGCTCAGGGATAAAGTAATTTTCTATGATTGTCCTGTGCTGATTATCAACACATTGTGTCACTCTGAGGTCACTGACAAAAACAATATGAAACCTTTGCTTATAACTGGTAAAATCTGTTTCCAAGTTTGATATGGTATTATACTAGCACATAATGAAAATATTCATGTTTTCAGCACATTTCATACACACTTGCAGTTTGCCTGCTAGAATGGTCAGCACCATTTGCACTAATGCATTTCAGCAATAAGAATAGGAAGATTCCTGGTTTCCATAGTATCTTCTTATGTTTAATTCCATAACATAAAGGAATGCCATTTACTCTGCTATGCTCTATGTCAAGCCCAAAATCATGATCATTTTGAGAAGTTAGCCTGAAATCCTACACCACTCAGTGAGTTTCTCTGATTTTTATGAGCATTTGTACCACATTGGCCTGAGATACTAATATAATCAATGATATTAGCAGCACCAAATTCATCAACATTTCACAGTTTCTGGCATGATTTTATAGTTATTATAATAGCCTCAAAGTACATGAAGTCCCCACCACACATTTTCACTCTGACTGGCTTTCTTTTCCCTTGTCTTTGCCGTTCCTTTTCCCCCACTCAACAATACACATCAGATAATGGGTTAGGCATTGAGGGATGTTTTCGTTATTGCTATTTTTGCATTATTATTACAATAATTGGGGTCTTTAGCCCACTATTTGGGCTTTCAAGCTTATAAACTACTTTACATTCATTATCTCATCTATCTCAATGCATGCATGCATGTATGACAAATCTATCTCAGTTTTACAGATGACATCACTGAAGCACAAAGAAATTAAGTGATGGGTCTGTGATCACACAGTAGTGGTATCAGAGGTGGGATTTGAACTCAGATCTTTCTGATTCCATTATTCTATGCACTATACTTCAGTTTCCTTTAGCTAGCTAGCATAATAGCTAGTATTTATATAACACTTTAAAGTTTGCAAAATGTTTTACAAATATGACCACATCTTATCCTTGGAACAACCCTATGAGTCAAGTGCTATTATTTATGCCTATTTTACTGATGAGGAAACTGAGGCAGGCAGTGGTTAAATAACTTGCCCAGTTGGGCACCTAGTATGTGTCTGAGACTAGATGTGAACTCAGATCCTCTTGATGCTAAGTCCCATGCTCCATTCCCTGCACCTTGTAGCTACCTAAAGTTCTGCTGATGTCATCATGGCATGGAAGTAACCATGAGTTCTTAAAACCTATTCCAGTGGCTCACAAGTTAAGGCAAGTCTTACCTAGCTGGAAGGTTTGGATTATGAGCCCAACAACAGAGTGAGGACCAGCCTAATTCAGCCCAAAAAGGTTGTTCTTGTGAAGATTAGCCATCAAATTACATGTCTATCACAGTAGTTCATGAAACTGCCACCTGAGGCAGGGAGGGGTGATGAGGATCTGCATTACCAGAGAAAGTACCCCTACTGATAAAAGCACACGTTGTTTGAGGTATTGAAGAAAGATTTACTCCTAGTTTCTTTCATCCTTTTGATCTTCCCTCCCCTACTTATATTGGCATCAACTTATCTGTCCCTCTGTTCTTCTATCACCTGTCAGTCCATCTCTAAGCCACCACAAAATTAGCATACACAAACACAGAAAACCCTCTTGATTTGTAGATTCAGGATTCTCAGTTTCAAACAGTTGCCTGGTATACCATCATGAGCACTCAGTATCAATCTCCTTTGTAACAAGACTGGCAAGCATCAATGAGAGATGTTAAAGATCATTAGCTTTGAGTAGAATCTCTTTTTTTCCTGATACAGTCAGAAGTAGAATAGTATTGAGAAAGAAAGAGCCTCAAACAGAATGTCTGTTCACATGAGCCCTCTAGAAACTCTCCCTAGAGCATAGAGAGAGCTGGCCTTGGAGACAGGAGGACCTGGGTTTTCTCCCACACATCACGGCTATGTAACCATAGAGATGTCACTTAATAGCTGATAATGCTCGATGTTAGAAGATGTATTATCAATAAAGACTTCCCTACATTGATAAATCACTGGTCCAAGCCAACAAAAGAGAAAGAGAGACAAAAAGAGACAGAGACAGGCAGAAACAGAGAGAGGAGAGAGGCAGAAAGAGCCACATATGGAGAAAGATGATGAGAGAGAGAAAGAAAGAAAGAAAGAAAAAAAGAAAGAAAGAAAGAAAGAAAGAAGGAAGGAAGGAAGGAAGGAAGGAAGGAAGGAAGGAAGGAAGGAAGGAAGGAAGGAAGGAAGGAAGGAAGGAAAATAGATAGATGATAGAGACATAGATAGATAGGTAGATAGATAGATAGATTAGATAGATAGATAGATAGATAGATAGATAGATAGATAGATAGATAGATAGATAGATAGGACAAGATAAGAAACATCCAAAGGACAATAAAGATGATTTAAAAACTGAAAACCGTGTTATATTAAGATCATTTTAAACAACTGGAGATAATTAGTAAGGAAAAGGAAACAAAAACTTATAGAAATATGATAGCAATGTTCAAGTATTTGAAGGACTAACTTGTGGAAGAGGGATTAGCCTTGTTCTTCTCAGCCCCATAGATCAGAACTATAGTAGAAGCAATGGATAGAAGTTATAAGGAAGGAAATTTGGGGTTGATGAAAGAGAAAACTTCAGAGCAGCTAGGTGGCAGAGTGGATAGAGCTCTGGCCTTGGAGTTAGGAGGATCTGAGTTCACATCCAGCCTCAGACATTTGACATTTACTAGCTGTGTGACTATAGTCACTAAACCCTGATTGCCTCAAAAAGAGAGAGAGAGAGAGAGAGAGAGAGAGAGAGAGAGAGAGAGAGAGAAATTTCTTATCATCAGCAAAATTACAAAGTAAAATGATTTCCCCTCCCACAGAATCTTCCAACAGAGGCTGGATATCTAGTCATTATTAATATTGCTGAGGAGATTCCTGATCAGGGATGGGTTGGACCCTGAGAGATATTCCAATTCTTAGATTAGGTCTCCTTCACATCAATAAGTCATTTTGGGCAGATATCAAACATTCTAGATTAAGCACAGCACCTTGAGAACCCCTAAAACAGCTCAGGATTCCCAGAATATGGTTTCTAGCTCATACTAGATTTCAAATGCACAAAAAACTTTTAAAACTCTGAGAAGGAAAAGCTAATATGTTGTATAAGAGAATCTGCTGAAAGATTCTGACAGGCCAAAATTGAATTGAGGAGGAAATTTAATAAGGAAAAGTACGAAGTCCTGAACTTGGCTTAATAAAAATCATTTACACATGTATAGAATGGGAGAGACATGGCTAGACCTCAGTTTTTGTCCAAAAAAAAAAAAAAAACTTGAGTGGCTGAAGCGGATTGCATATTCACGATGAGTTAACAGTGTGAAATCGTAACTAGAAAAAAACTAAGCCAATCTTTCAATTACATTAACAGTAGAATTGTGTAGAGAATAGAGAGGCAGTATTATTGCAGGTAATAGCAAAATGGCCTCAGAGTCAAGAATTATCTGGGTTCAAATCCTGCATCTGACACATTCTGGCTTGTGTAGCACAGTCCAAGACATTTAACTTCTCAGTACTCCAGGAAATGTCTAAGATTGACCTTGCAAAACAGTTACAAATCTTCTTTGGTTAATGCACTTTCCTGACGAAAAGTTCTCTACAGTGTTAAAAACATGATCAAAAGATATTGAGTTTGCTGGGAGCTTAGAGTCCTGCCATTCTCTGCCCCTGTTGGGAAGAGCAGAAGAAAAATAAAGGAAAAAAAGAAATTTACATAATAACTTTATTATACATTTAAAAGAAATAGCAAGTTGTACATAATACATTTGCAGGTTCATGTGCAGCCGTCTTTTTATTATACTATGTTATGGAAATGCTTGTTTTATTCCATAAATTAAAAGTTAAATAAATAAAAAAAAATTTAAATGTATTCAGTTCTAGGTATCTTAAGAAAAAATATTGACAAGCTAAATCATCTTCAGGGGAATATACTAGGTTGGTAATGAGATTTAAAAGCCTTCCATATAAAGAAGAGTTGAAAGTCATGGAAATATTAGCTTGAATAAGACATTTTTAGGGGTGACACACTCATTGTCGCGCACTATTTGAAAGGCAGTCATTTGAAAGAAGAAACATTTGTTTTGCTCTGTTTCAGAGGTGAGAACTAGGTCCAATGGGTGAAAGTTGCCAAAAAAGACCCCCATAATTTTGGCTCCATACCAGAAAAAGCTTCTAAATAATTAGTCTTATGCAAAAATAGAATGGGCTGTTTTAGATGGCAGTTGGCCTTCTACTACTGGATATCTTTAAGAGAAAAGTGGATGGCTATCTATTGGGTTCACATAGAGATTCATAGACAGTCTACAGAATTCTTTCCAGCCTTTGCAACTATTTTCTGCCACTCTTCTACTATTGCTATGGAAGTTGAAGGGGTATTTGGTACTCTTGACTTTTATGAGTCACATAAAGAACGAACATTATTAAGAAATAAAGAAATATTAACAAACAAATAAATGTCAACCTTCCAGGAATAAGTCATATTTCTAAAACTATACTTCATTGTGGGCTTCCAAAGTTAATTGTTTGATCCTGATGACTGTAGAAGCAAAGCAGAGTGTTAAGAAGTCCTATTAAATATGCCTAAACAACATTATTATATTGTGGTAAACAAATTCAGATTATTATGAGAATTCTAAGTCATTTTTATACCATTTCTAAATAAAAATAGTTCATTTATTTCTAGTGTAAATCCAAATTTAATAGTAAGAGAAGGAATACCAAACCAGATTTTCCCTAACCAATGAAGAAAGCATATTTCAACTGATTCTCCTCAGTCATAGGTTGAGTATAAGTATCTATGGTTAAAAGGCCTTATTGAACTTATGACCAGCGTTTACTGAACTATACTGAGTCATTGTTGACAATCAGTACTATACAAACAGTAGACTACCAAGTCCACATGTACACAAAAGAGAAACTGAATACCTCAAAGAGGAAGCTGAAGACTCCTTTCTTTCTTTATACTTTATAGATCTAGGACTGAGTCCCAGTTTGTCAGTCTCATCTACAATCCCTGCTTTGTCAAGTTTTCCCATAGCATTAGTTCAACTATTAACCATGCTTGGTTCTGATACTCTCTAATGCAATTATAACTTGTCCTAAATCATCTCTTGTACACAGTCCTCCTCTAGTCCTAGCCAGAGAGCTACCTTACCAGCTACTCTGACCATGTCCCGCCTATGATCAAACCATAGACTGCTACGGCTTACACCCGCAACATAAATTATGAACTATTTCTGTCATTTCCATGGCAACACTAATCCACTAGTGATATTGTTACTTTTCCCAAGACAGAGAAGAAGGTTATTAGGACATTTCAATCACGTCTGATTCTTTGTGACCCAATTTAGGTATATAGAAGAGTGTTATATGAAAAAAATACCATTAAAGTAGAAAGGGGACAGGTCTTAAAGAGCTTTGAATGTCAAGCTAAGTTTACATTTTATCCTAGAGGTAATATGGAGTCACTGGAGTTTATTGGGTAAGAGAGTGGCAAAATCAGACCTTTGCTTTAGGAATAATCAAGCCAGGAGGACTGATTCAAATGCAGAAAGAATCTAGGCCCAAAGAGACAAGGCTGTGGTACTTTTGTGAGTGAAGTGGGTACTGTTTGTGCAAGTGCTTCTTATGCTCCATGATGAAGAAATGCAGACTTACTTTTTGTTCCTGGTACAAAATGCACTATCTCTCATCTTTATATCTTTGCACTGGCTATCCTCTATGCCTTCATTGTTTATCTCCCTCTCTTCCATGTTCTGGAATCCATGATTTTTATCAAGATTCAGCTCAAGTGCCACTTTCTGCAATAGAATGTTTCTGGTCTCCCCAGCTGCTAGTGCTTTCCTCTCTAAGGTTATCTTGTATCTTGTATCATCTACTTTGTATATATCTTAAATATACCATATCTCATTTATGCATTTAAAATGTAAGATCCTTGAGGGCAGGTGATGTTTCACTTTTGTCTTTTTATCCACAGAGCTTAAAATAGTGCCTAGAGTATAGTATCTGTGAAATAAATGCTTGCTGGTTGCTTCATTGATTCACTGCAATTTCTCTCCTTTGGTCCCAATTTTTTCCTCCAGGGTCTAGAAGAACACATTTAACCTCTGTCTAACATAATGCTGCCAAATATTTGAAGATTGGTATCCTTTCCATTCTAAGGTTTTTTTTTATGCCCCCATTTCCAGGAAAAAATATTGTAAATTTCTTTGACTAATCTTCCTATGAAATATTTATGGGTCCTTGTTTATCTTATTCACTCCAGCTTGTCAAGATCTCTCCTATGGTGCTTAGATCTCAATGCAATAATGCAGATGTTGCCTAACAGGACAGAACACAGTAGCACTACCCCATCCCTCACATTTTACATTATTTGGAAGATGTCATTGTATGGTAGAAAGTTCTAGACATAGGGACATACGTGAGCTAAAATATTGGCTCTGCCCATTATTACTTGTGATTATAACTAAGCCATTCAACTTTTTGGGCCTGCCTCATCTATAAAATAAGAGCAATATTAATTGTAGTGAGTATTCTCTGAACTCACAGTCCCAGAGTCAGACTGCTAAATATTTCTCTTCAGGGTCCTAGGTGTATTTCTGTGGGTTTGGGCTGTCATTAGTGTCATTTCTCATTCACAGTGAGTTCTCCCCAGTTGTGAAGGCCAGGTGTTAGCCGCCAGTGTACATAACCCCAATTCCATTTAAATGGTAATATTAATTAGCTTTTTAGAAGTGGATATTTACTTAGAGGATGTGGAAAGCAAAGAAGTGCAAGGATTCCCTTCCCACCCCCACCAATACCTTGTAGTGCACATGCCCCTCTATTCCATCCTGGTCTCTAGAAAGAAGGGGCTTAGACTTAGTACCTTCTAATATAGCATTGATCCCACCAAGCAATTCTCCAAATGTGGCATCTCTGCTGGATGAATCCTTGTCTCAGTTACAGCTGGGCTGGATCCTGAAGGTGTCTCCTTGACTCTTGGGGCAGTTGTACTGGTCTGGCTGTAAAATCCAACATATGTACTCAATTCCTGGTATGTTCCACTCTTTTTAAAACTCAAAAGATTGTTTCCTCCATCTTCTTACACTGACAATGAGAAAGAACACTGAGGCAAGGAAGTTAAAAAGGCCTCTCACTGCCTGTCACCTGTTGCCATTACCAGGGGAATCAAACTAGGACCAAAAGAGACAGTCAGAAGCCAACTAATGTTCTTTAGAATTCCTCTGCAGTAAGTCAGAGAGCATTCTATTCATCACTTGTTTAGGGAACTCACCCCAATCACAGAATGTCTACAGGCACTCCAAAGTCTCTCCAACATACTCCCATTAAATATCATCCAGGATCCCCCAAAATGACATCAGCAGAACATGCTGGTATACTCATGTAGCCTTATAGGGACTGGGTTCGTTGAGCAGTCACTCATTATATACATACATATGTACATACATACATATATACATACATATATACACATGCACACATATACATATACATACATATATATATGTATATGTGTATGTGTGTATATATAATATATACTATAAATACCATATATGTATATATAATATATATGTATATATATTATATATAGATATATAGTGTGTGTGTGTGTGTGTGTGTGTGTGTGTGTGTGTGAGTGTGTGTGTTGTATCCTAGGGGGCAGGTAGGTGGCACAATGTATAGAGTGCTGGGCAGGAAGTCAGGAAGAACTTAGTTCAAATCCTTTCTCAGACACTTACTAGCTGTATGACCCTGGGCAAGTCACTCAACCTTTCTCTGCCTCAGTTTCCTCAACTGTAAAATAGGGATAATAAGTAGCACCTAACTCCCAGGGTTGTTGTGGGGATTAAATGAGATAATAATTTTTAAAAGCTTAGCACAGTTCCTAAAATAGAGTAGAGCTATATTAGTATTAGCCGCTATTATTATTATCATTTTGAAAAGGTGGTATGATATATTGGAAAGATCACTGACTTTGGAGTGAGAGGATTGGGGTTCAAATCCTGCCTCTATTATTTATCACCTGTGTGACCTTTAGCAAGTCACTTAATTTGGGGGGTGCTTGTTTTCTTCTGTAAAATGAGGAGGTCAGACTGGGATCTATGATCCTATATAATGCAAGCAGAAAGGCGGGGCTCTTACAGCCAGTGGGGAGTGGGTTGGGGCCCCCACATCTGTCTGTCCCCGAGCAGATGATGAGATGTTCTCTGACATTTAGAAGGTCCTGGAGATAGCAAACAAGCTGTGCCTGGAGATGGAGGGGAAGATGATCAGTAGGACAAAGGGTACCATTGATGATTCATTCATGAGTGGAAATGCCTCTGATGAAGGTCCTGAGGGTGAAGGAACGGATGATACCGTAATCACTGGAGTTGACATAGTAATAAACCATCATCTGCAAGAAATTAGTTTCACAAAAGAATCCTACAAAAAGTACATCAAAGACTACATGAAATCAATCAAAGGCAGACTTGAAGAACACAAGCCAGATACAGTAAAACCTTTTATGACTGGGTCCCCAGTCCCTGTACCCCATTATACGGGGGTATAATACAAGCTCTTTGTGGGTGGGGACTATTTTGTTTTTGTCTTTTGAACCCCGTTGGGCTAATAGAGGGCTTACATATTATGGGAAGTAATAAATGCTTCTCTAATTTAAATGGACTATCTCACCCTGGCTATACCAAACTCCCCTCCCCAGACCAGCCACCCTGCACCAAACCTGCCCCTCATCCAAGTTCTCAATTTTTTTAATTGTACTACCACACCCCAAGTCACTCAAATTTGAAACATCAGTCATTTTTTTTTACGTATCTCTTTCTTTATCTCACACATCCTATCAGATGCTGAATCTTGCCTTTTCGGTGTCTGTGATGTTTCTAACTTCTGTCCCTTCCTCCCAGTACTCACATTTATTCCAGCCCTTATCATTTCTCACCCATACTATGGTAATAGTCCCCTAACTGTTTTTTCTTCCTCCAGTCTATCAGCTATCCAATCGTTACTTTGTGTCACTATCTGAGTAATATCCCTAAGACATCATACTGAATAAGTCGCTCTGCTCCTTAATCACATCACTGGTTCCCATTGCCTAGTAAATAAAGTATAAGTCCAATACCTTAACATTCAAGCCTTTTCACCATTAATTTTACAACCTACAGTTCTAGACTTCTGTCTACTCTTAAATTTCATCTTTCTACCCAAATCAGAACATGTTTAGTCCTTCATTCTCAACCTGCCCTCCCATGTCAATGACTGTTCATGCAATCTCTATGCTCAGAATCGACTCTGCCCCCCTCAATATTTATAATTTTCTTTCAAGGGCCAATTTAAATACCACTTTCTCAATGAAAGCTTCCCTAATCTCCCTCACTCAGGTAAAAGTAATTTCTTTTCTTTCTGTTTCTCATAGGATTTTGGCTGGGTTCCTCCTTTGCACTTATATCATTCTGCCTGATCTATATCCAACCACTGGACCCAGATGGCTTTGGAGGAGAAAGTGAGGCTGGTGACTTTGCACTCAAATCCAATTCAATTGCAAGTCATGGCATCATCTTCCTGATGTCATGGTCCGCTTTGAGAGCGAAGGACAGACAATAATTTTACTTAATCGCATTTATTGGTGTGGGAAGAAGAGGAGAGTAGAGAGATAAGTATCAGGTGTTTTTTTTAACTTAATTAGTATTTATTAAACATCTACTGTGAATCTAGGAATAATCCAAAATGTGGAAGACAGATCATTCCCTCCATTTTTAATGGCAATAGAAATGGGATGCTCATGAGAAGAAAAAACAACTAAGATACAATATAAAGAAGAGAATTATATGCCACAAAGTAAGTTGACAAAAAGTTAAGACAGGTAGAGTAACCAATAGGCATTGATTAGGTGCCTACTATGTACCACACTTACGTATTAGGTACTGAGGAGGAGAATAAAAAGAATGAATCAAATGAAATAATATATGTCAAGCTTTTTAAAAATCTTAAAGAGCTATATAAATGTTGCTTATTGTTATTAGTTATTATTGTTAATAAAACAACACCTTGAGAGTTCCAGGAGCTTACATTCAATCAGGGTAGAAAATATAAGCATATGCATTATATATATATATATATATATATATATATATATATATATATGTATACAATAAATCAAATATAAATACCAGTGAATTAAATACAAAGTAGATAGAGAATGAGGCAGTAGGAGGAGGAAGGGAAGAAACATTTATAAAGCTCTTACTATATGCCAGGCACTGTGCTGAGTATTTTTTACAAATATTGTCTCATGTGATCCTCTCAAAAACCCTTTGAGGTAGGCGTTATTATTATCCTTATTGTGCTGTTGTTGTTTAGTTATGTCTGAGTCTTCATGACTCTATTTGGGGTTTTTTTGGCAAAGATACTGGAATGGTTTGCCATTTCCTTCTCCAACTCATTTTACAAAAAAGGAAACTGAGATAAACAGTGAGTTGCTTAAGATCACATAGTTACTAAGTGCCTGAGGCTGGATTTGAACTCAGGTCTTCCCGACTCCATGCCTAATGATTTAACTATTGTACTGCCTAGCTGCCTCTGTAGTTGAAGGTTGGGAAGGAATGAGGAAAAGTTTGATGTAGAAAGTGGTGCTTGGCCTGAATAAATAGAATATGTGAGACATTTGTGTGCGTCTATGTGTCACGGAAGATGTGTCTTGAGCATAGAGAGTCTTCAAAACAAACAGAACTGAAAAAATAATTAGGAATCTGTGATTGACAAATACATATAATGCAGGTATCATTGTGTAGTATAATGAATATTAGTTTTATAATCAGGAGAGTGAGGTTCAAATTCCATCCGAGTCCCAGACTAACTCTATGACCTTGGACAAGTGATTTAGGCTTTATGATTCAAGCAGTTCTGTAGGGCTTGTCACCTAAATCATCAAGAAATTGTGAACTGAGTTGGTAGAGGAAGTTCCCACACTGGGAGGTCCTTACAGATCTTTGGTGAGTTGGGGCATATGCATATTTGGTCTGAATCAATGATTTCATCAGTGTGGGGGAGCTCCCTTTATAGAAACTCTTTCCCATATAGATTAGCAAACCAGCTTCCTCTCTAGCACTTAACCAGTTAAACTTTGGTTTCCTCATCTGTAAAATGAGAATGCATGTTCAACTTGCTTCATAAAGTTGCTATCAAGAAAATGCTTTGGAGTAAAGTGTGCCCTACCTGTGAGTTATTATTTTCATTATTCTTAGTTTATAGCTCTTTTCCCACTTCAACTGTGAGCTCCTTAAGAGCTATCTATATGAGATGTCTCTCTTTTTGTAGCTCAAGCTCTCAATATAATGCCTCACACATGGGCAATTAATTGTATGTGTGTGTGTGTGTGTTACAAGAACGACAAAGTTATAAAAAAGCAAAAGATCATTTATCCAGCAAAATCAATTTTGTAATCACAGAAAGAACTGGGACCTATTGAAGCAATTTTGAGTTGGGCGTCTTCCATTTCAAATGCTTTGACAGCATGCTGACCATTAAACAGCCAGTCTGAAGACAGGCCCATGGCAGGGCAGACATTTTTACAAGCTGCAGCTATCTGAGTAGCTGTCTAGGAATGTCAACCAAAATAGAAGAGAAAAATAAACACCCTAATCTTCCTTAAACCACAAAAATATGCATTCATTTTATAGCTAGCCTTACACAGAAGTTAAATTAAAAAAAAATCTGTGTCATCAAAATTTCTCAATGTAGGACCAAACAAGTTGAGAGATTTGAGATAATTTTTACCTCACAGTACAATTCTTTGAAATTAACCCACAAATTGGTTTTACACTGATATTCATATTTTATCACCCATCATTTTGACGTAGATATTTCTTTTCTTGGGATTCTTAAAAAGATACTTATCGGGTATGCGCCATGCTGAAGACTTTAGTGGGTTTAATCTGAGTTTAACATCTCTATATTCAGTGCATTTCTGTTCTTTCCTTTGATAATCTACATGTTCAGATGTCAAAACCAAAGCCCTCCTGACATAGCAGTCGAAGTATCAGATCAATATGGCCAACTCTTCAACTACTGTAGCACTGAGCTTGAAAAGAAGGCAGTTTTTAAAAGTCTGTTGAAGAATAGATTTTCATCATTAATTACTGGAATTAAGAAAAGGGTCACCCCACAATGAAACCTTCTTCCACTACTGTTATTAATGCTGTATATGTTCAAGAGGGACAGGTGGTACAGTGGAAAGCATGGTAGATTTGGAGTCAGAGGCCCTGGGGTCAAGTTTCAAATCCTGCCTTTGATCCTTACTACCTTTGTGGTCATTCAAGCAAGTCACTCAATTTCCCTGGTCCCCAGTTTCCTCAGAAGTAAAATGAGGAGTACTGGACCAGATGACACTTTCATTGTTGTTGTTCAGTCATTCCAGTTGTGGTCAACCCTTTGAGACTCCATTTGGGGTTTTCTTAGCAAAGATACTGAAATGTTCTGCCATTTCCTCCTCCACCTCATTCTACAGATGAGGAAACTGAAGCAAATATGGTTAAGTGACTTGCCCAGGGACACACAGCTAGTAAGTACCTGAAGTATGATTTGAACTCAAGGAAATGAGTCTTCCTGCAAGCAGCCCTAGCACTCTAATCACCATGCCACCTATCTGGCCATACATGACACTTAAAGTTCCTGATAGCTCTAAATCTGTAACCCTATGAATAGCAACAAAATGTTAATTAGTTCTAGGTAATAGATCTAGAACTAAAAGATCTATGAGGACATTTAGCCTACTTCCTCATTCCTCTTTTGACAGATGAGGTGCTAGTGGCCCAGCAAGGTTAAAAAACTTGCCCAAGATCATGAAAGTATTAAGTATCAAAGGTGAGATTTGCACCTGGGTCTTTGCCTCTTGAATTGTATTTAACAGAGTGAGAGATAAGCATAGCCCAGACAATTCACAGGTCAGTTTGAGATTCAAACTTTAAATATAAAATTGTTTTTCCATACCCGTGTTTCTCTTATAACACATTTTGGCTTAATACGTCAATATATAATAATTCCTACTTGCAATTCTATCCTTATGCACTTGCTATATGCTTTCCTTGTATTTGGGAGTGGGGAGGTGTAAGAGAGGTTGGCTATAAGGTAGTGTCTACCCCCAGCATGTGAAGATGTCCTCGAGCAGAATGGGAGGATGAGAACAGTTTTTTCTAACAGCCACAGAGGCGGCTTAAGCAAGCATGATGGAGTGCTTAGAGCTTGAACAGACATCAGAGATGCCAAGGTCATTCACTGCATCCCAGGCCATCACCAGTCATCATGACTTTCGTCTTGCCACTGGACTTTGATGACTCTGGAAGAGAGAGTGAGGCTGCCAACTTTGTGTAACTCTGCCTCACTTAAATTCAATTCACTCACAAGTCAAGATATCATTCCATAATTTTATATCCTCTTTGAAAAAAAGGACAGACAACAACAATACCTTAGTTCATCCTATCATCTTATTTCATATTACATAGTGTATTTTCCCCAAGGAGCTTACAGTATTTTCTACATAGCAATCCTTAGTCTGGATACTAAAACTGAGATAGGCAATTAGACAAATCAGAGGATAGATTACTGGGGCTGAAGGGAAAAGTCAGGAAGGCTGAGTTCAAATCCTGATTCAGATTCTTTTTTTCACCTTTTTTTGTACTTATTAGTATTTGTATCAATTACATGTAAAGATCATTTTCAATATTTAGTTTTGTAAGATTTTGAGTTCCAAATGTTTCTCCTTCCCTCCCTCCTCCCCAAGACAGCAAGAAATCCAACATTCCCAGTCTAATTGGGAATGCTTCTAGCTTATCCACATTACATATAATGCTTCCTGATGATTTTAGTTAGATACTGCTTAACATTTTATGCAAAACTTCATTTATTCCTATGTTCTTTTGTGTTTTAAATAGGAATGGGTGATGTATTTTATCAAAAGCTTTTTCTCCATCTATTCAGATAATCATACTATTTCTGTTAGTTTTGTTGTTGATATGATAAATTATGCTGATAGTTTTCTTAATATTGAACCAGCCCTGCATTCCTGGTATGACTCCCACCTGATCATAGTATATTATCTTCACGATAAATTGCTGTAATCTCTTTGCTAATATTTTATTTAAATTTTTTTCATCAATATTCATTAAGGAAATTGGTTTATAATTTTCTTTCTCTATTTTGGCTTTTCCCGGTTTAGATATGAGCACCATATTTGTGTCATAAAAGGAATCCTTTTTTTTCCACTCCTTAATTTTTTTAAATCATTACATCAGAGTCAACTTATACCCACAACTCTGTCTATGTATACTTCTTCTAACTAATCTAATAGAAATATGGTTCTCAAGAGTTACAAGTATCCTCTTCCCATGAAGGGATGTAAACAGCTTAATCTTACTGTATGACATTTTTTCTTCCCTATTCACTTTTTTTATGCTTCTCTTGAGTCTTGTATTTGGTGATTTAATTTTCTGTTCAGCTCTGGCCTTTTCATCAAGAAAATTTGAAAGTCTCCTATTTTGTTGAATGTCCATCTTTTCTCCTAAAAGCCTATGATCAGTTTTGCTGGGTAGTTGATTCTTGATTGTAATCCAAACTCCTTTGCCTTCTAGAATATCATATTCTAAATCCTCCAATCCTTTAATGTAGAAGCTGCGAAGTCCTGTGTAATTCTGACTATGACTGCTTGATATTTGAATTGTTTCTGATTGCTTACAGTATTTTCTCATTGACCTGATAATTCTGGGATTTGACTACAATATTCCTTGGAGTTTTCATTTTGGGAGCTGTTCAGTGTTCAAGAGGTGTTCAGTGTATTCTTTCAATGACTATTTTATCCTCTGGTTCTAGGCTGTCAAGGCAGTTTTCCTTAATCATTTTTTGAAAGATGCTGTCCAGGCTTTTTTTTTGATCATTACTGTTTCTTCCACTTCTCTTACTTGATTTTTAAAATCTTTTCTGAGCTCTTCCAAGAGGACTTTTTCGGCTGGAGACCAATTCATAATCTCCTTTGAGGCTTCACATGTAGGCATTTTGACATTGTTGTCCCCTTCTGAGTTTGTGTTTTGATCTTTACTGTCACCATATGGTCAGGGTCCTTTTTGGATTTTTGTTCATTTTTAAAAGTTGAGCTCTGTTCCTTTGGCACAGAGGATAAAGTCCCAAGCCTGTTGTGCTGGGGGCTAAGGGCCTGGTCACTGGCTTTCCATGCTGGGGCCTGGCCTAGTCACATCTGTTGTGCGAGGGTTCTGTGGCTGACAAGTTGCCTTCTGTGCTGGGGCTGGAGGCCTCAGAGTTAGCCTGGTATACCACCAGCCTGCTGAAGCAGAACCACAGGGTCCAGATTGCTAATGTGTGCTGTGGCTAAGAGCCTCCTACTGACTTGCCTGGACACCGACTATGCTGGGCTATGCTCCCCTTTTACCCGAGTGAGACAGATCCTTCCTGAAATCCTTCCAAGTTATTTTAAAGCAGAAAATTGCTTCGCTCCATCTTTTTGTGGGCTCTGTCACTCCAGAATCCACTTAGAGGCTTGATTTAATGTTGTTTCTGAGGGAGACTAAGGAGAGTTCAGGGAACTTCCTGGCTTCCCTCACCATTCTGGCTCCTGATTCAGATTCTTACTAGTTGCGTGACCCTAAACAAATCATTTAAGCTCTTTATGACTCAGGTCCCTTATCTTTAAAATGGGAAGAATTAGAGTATCTACTTCCCAGAGTTATGAGGAAAAGATAAATTGAGACAATATTTGTAAAAATATTTTGAAAACCTTAAAGTGCTATATAAATACCAGTCATTATTATTATTTCACTGCTAATTTAACATGTGTTTAACATCCTTGTGCTCAGTGCATTTTTGCTCTTTCCTCTGATCATCTCCCTTTTGAGATGTCAAAACCAAATACCTCCTGACATAGAAGTTGAAGTGTCAGATCAACATGGAAAGAGGAAAACCCTTCCACCTGTATAGGTCTGCCTAGAGCACTGAGAGGTTTGTGACTTGTCCAAGGTCACACAACCAATACGTATGAGGAAGAATTTGAATGCAATTCTACTCAGTTTCAAGGCCAGTTATCTAGACTGGTTCTATCCACTCTTTCTTGCTACATTTTTCTATAGAAGACTGGAATTAAAATTTTCCAAAATAAGAAATTGTCTATTGTATTTCCATTCTAGTTCATGCTTAAAGAAGACCCTGTTAACTCCTAGGATTAACTTCTAGTAACTTTAAGCCATCTTCACTCATCTCTTAGTAGAGACTCTTAGGAGATCTCAAAATTTGTTACATAGACAGCTTATTACTTCATACTCCCTAAGAAAATTGTGCATACTTCTCCATGTACGTTTACTATAGGCCCTCAGGGGAAGGATTTTCTGTTTTCTGTCTCTGATACTGACCTAATATAACACACCATATATAGCTACCCTCTTGCCAGTAATGTTAATGATGGTGATTATTAGTAATAACTCTGAGTAATGAGGCTTTCTTCCCTGTACTCAAAATAATTGCTCCATGTAAATCCACAGCAATTTTTTATGGTGTGCTAAAGATTAGGAACATTAGAAACTTGGCAAATCTCTCCTTTACTTATGGAGGTGCTTTACATAATGATCTAATTCAATGGTTCTCAACCTTTTCAGTCCTGGGGCTCACTGAACATTTTATTTAGTGATCTCCAATCTCTTGAGCATGAGCCAAATAGGGCACCAGATCATATCTTAAAGGATTTTTAAGAAACTTTTTAAAAATCTAAGCTGTAGTTTAAAATGGAGTAGCAAATGAGTTTACCACTAAACGAAATGCAGCTTAATCCTAGAGGCTCATATTTTTTTTAATGATAATTAATAATATATGTTCCACTTAAAAACAAATAATTTTGCTTATAGAACCATGTGTTTAGAAACAGAGGGACCTCAGAGACAGCTAGATGGCATAGCAGCTAGAACACTAGATTTTAAGTCAGGAAGACCTGAGTTTGAATCTTACCTCAGACACGACTAGCTGTGTGTCTTTAGACAAGTCACCTAACCTTTCTCAGTCTCTCTTACCTCGTCTGTAAGGCAGGGTAGATAATAGCACTTACTTCAAGGGTTGTGAAGATTCAAAGAAAAATTATTTCCAAAGTGCTTTTGCAACCCAAGCGCATCATCTAAAGGTTTGCTATTGTCAACTACTTTGCTTTTCAGATGGTGAAATTGAGGCTCCAAAGTGACTTTCCCAATGCCCCCTATGGACATAAACAGAAAATGGTAGAGTTCAGATTTAAAACATAGGTTCTGTGACTTCAGGTTGAGAATTCTTTGCACTGTAGCACCAGCATCATCATCATCATCATCATCATCATCATCACTACCACCACCACCACCACCATACAACATTTGTATAGCATCTATTATGAGCCAAACGCTGTGCTAAGAGCTTTATAAATATTATGTCATTTGATCATCACAATAACCTTGAAATAGGCTCTATTATTAAACCTATTTTATAGTTGGGGAATTGAGGCAAACAGAGATTAAGTGATTTGCCTAGGGTTGATAATATAGCTAATAAATGTCTGAGGCCACATTTGAAGTCAGGTCTCCCTGACTCCAGGCCCAGTACTCTATTCACTGAGCCACTCAACTGCCTCACTTTATCATACTGACTCTCTTTATTAAAGTAACTCTTGCTTTTCAGTCTACAAGAAAATTCCCCCAAGTTTTAAATTATTATTAAATTATATATTAAACAAGGTGTGTTTAACCAACAATCAGCACTCAATTACACAAGACAATGTAGTAGAGTTTTCATGGTTAATACCTTACATTTGTATAGAAACCCCTCTGCATTGCCACAGCCCTTCTCTTACCTGTGACAAGATGCCCCCATTAGAATGGAAGAGGGGGAAAAAGTAAGTAGCAATAAGTAATGATATAACTAATGAAAAGTAATGAAAAGGTAATGTTTACTCATTACCCTGGGATCAGCTTCTCTTAAACTAAACCCGCTGTATTTTAACCTTGGTCACACAATTCATATATCATGATTTATATTTAGAACTGGAAGTTGATCCTGGGGAATCATCAGGACCAACAGCTGGAATGATAAGATAACAGTGTTCAGCACACCAATAGGTACATAGCTAGTGCAACTCTTCTTCCCTTTAGCACATTCTTAGGAACCAGTAAAACTAGTATGGATTAAGTGTCTGGAGTGTAGCACTTGAGAAACTGAGAAACTAAGATAAAATCCATCAACTTTGCCTCTTTTTCTGCCTATCTAACCATGTGCTAAGACCATTATCTCTGAACTCTCAGCTTCAGCCAGTTCTTTAGAGACTTGTGATATTGACCCTAGTAGAACTAGGTCATTTTTCTTGACCCTGTTAGATGCAGTTCAGAACAAATATTACCCTAAAGACAATGATGTAGGGTACTACCTGGGGAATTTTGCAACCACATCAATGCCAGGCATAGAGCATTTGCATAAAATTCTTTTCGTTGGTGAAGAGAATGATGACTGAGGCTATGTCCCTAAGGTAAATGCTATCATTGGTAAGAGAGCTCTGAAAAAGACATTCTTCATTCATATCTTAAGAAAGGACGTGTGGTTATAGACCATTCTGAGAGAGACTCAGGAGAAAGAGACTTTGAAAGGCAGACGTATCTGGAATCACAAGAACAACAACAACAAAAAAATTCATTTCCAATGTTCTCTGGTCAACACTGTCCCTCACCCCAAGCTTACATTGATTTTCTCAATCAATGCAAAGGTCCTTATTACAAATGTCCCATGCTTTTTGGAAAACTGGGTTACATATGTGTTCTAGCAATCATTCATTTTGTGTATTTTCTTGTAGGATTAATCAACCAGGTTTTACATATTTCTTTTCCTTTTTTTCAGAATATCCATATTTTAAAGCCTCTTTCTTGCCTAAAGGGATTATTCCCTATTGCCTACCTGATAAGTTAGGAAATCTTTTTTTGTCCATTTATTTTCTTTTATTAATTAATTTATTTTTAGTTTTCAACATTCACTTCCACAAGATTTTGACTTCCAAATTTTCTCCCCATCTCTCCCCTACCCCTACCCCAACACAGCATGCATTCTGAATATCCCTTCCCCTGATATAAACTTCCCCTCTATAACCTTCCATTCTCTTATCCCTTCCCCTTCTATTTTCCTGTAGGGAAGGATAGATTTCTATACCCCATTATGTGTATATCTTATTTCCCAGTTGTAACTAAAAACAATTTTTAACATGCTTTTAAAACTTTGGGTTCTAAATTCTCTCCTTTCTTCCAACTACCCTAATACTTAGAAAGGTCTCATGAATTACAAATATCATCTTTTCATGTAGAACAGTAAACAGTTCAACTTTAATAAGTGCCTTATGATTTCTCTTTTCTGTTTACCTTTTTATGCTTCTCTTGAGTCTTGTATTTGAAAATAAAATTTTCTATTCAGCTCTGGTCTTTTCATCAAGAATGCTTGAAAGTCCTCTATTTCACTGAATGACCATTTTTTTCCCCTGAAGGATTATACTCAGTTTTGCTGGGTAGGTGATTCTTGATTGTAATCCTATCTCCTTTGCCCTCCAGAATATTATATCCCATGCCCTCCAGTTCCTTAATGTAAAAGCTGCTAAATTTTGTGTTATCCTGATCGTGTTTCCACCATACTTGAATTGTTTTTTTCTGGCTGCTTGCAATATTTTCTCCTTGACCTGGGAACTCTGGAATTTGACTACAATGTTCCTAGGAGTTGTCCTTTGGGGGTGTCTTTCAGGAGGCTATCAGTGTATTCTTTACATTTCTATTTTACCCTCTGGTTCTAGAATATCAGAGCAGTTTTCCTTGATAATTTCTTGAAAGATGATGTCTAGTCTCTTTTTTGATCATGGATTCAGAGAGTCCAATAATTTTAAAATTGTCTCTCCTGTATCTATTTTCCAGGTTACTTGTTTTTTTTTGTTTGTTTTTGGTTTTTTGTTTTTGTTTTTTTGCCTTTTTTTGGTGAGGCAATTAGGATTAAGTGACTTGCCCAAGGTCACACAAGTCGTAAGTGTTATGTGTCTGAGGCTGGATTTGAACTCAGGTTCTCCTGACTCCAAGGCCAGAGCTCTATTCACAGTGCCACCTAGGTGCCCCCTAAAATCAATGAGCTCATCATTTCTTTCTTTCTTTCTTTCTTTCTTTCTTTCTTTCTTTCTTTCTTTCTTTCTTTCTTTCTTTCTTTTTCTTCTTTCTTTCTTTCTTTCTTTCTTTCTTTCTTTCTTTCTTTCTTTCTTTCTTTCTTTCTTTCTTTCTTTCTTTCTTTCTTTCTTTCTTTTTTGATGAGGCAATCGGGGTTAAGTGACTTGCCTAGGGTCACACATCTAGTAAATGTCAAGTGTCTGAGGTTGGATTTGAACTCAGGTCCTCCTGACTCCAAGGCCAGAGCTCTATCCAGTGCTCCACCTAGCTGCCTCTCACTTGTATTTCACATTGTCTTCTATTTTTTTCATTCTTTTGATTTTGTTTTACAATGTCTTGATTTCTCATAAAGTCATTAGTTTCCATTTGCTCCATTCTAATTTTTAAGGAATTATTTTCCTCAATGAGCTTTTGGATCTCCTTTTCTGTTTGGCCAATTCTACTTTTTAAGGCATTCTTCTCCTCATTGGCTTTTTAGACCTTTTTTGCCATTTGGATTAGTCTATTTTTTAAGATGTTATTTTCCTCAGTATATTTTGGGTCTCCTTTACTAAGCTGTTGACTTGTTTTTCATGATTTTCTTTCATCATTCTTATTTCTCTTCCCAATTTTTCCTCTACTTTTCTTACTTGCTTCTCAAAACCCTTTTTGAGATCTTCCATGGCCTAGGGCCAATTCATATTTTTCTTGGAGGCTTTGGATGTAGGAGCTTTGACTTTTTTGTCTTCTGCTTGTATGTTTCAATCTTTTTTGTCACCAAGGAAAGATTCTAAGATCTGACTTTTTTTGCACAGTTTGCTTGTGATCCCAGACAGTTACTTGAGTTTTGAACTCTTTGTTAAGGTAGGGGTCTGCTTCCAGTGTGCAGAATGTACTGTCTCAAGCTTCGGGGGTTTTGTGCAGTTATTTTCAGAGACACTTCTAGGGAACTGTAAGTTTTCAGTTCTTCCAAGGTGGTATGATCTCCTTTCCTGGCCTTGGAATTGTGAGGAGGATTCTCTCTGTACTGCTACCACAAGCTCCACCATGCCAGCACTCCTTCTTGCCCCAGGACTACCACCCAAAACTGTGACCCAGATCCAAGCACAGGCAAAGTAAGAGAATCCTGTCTCAGCACCAGCAAAGAGATTCCTGCAATTCCCCTCTGATCAGCCACTCAGTCTGTGGGCCAGAAGCTCTAGAGGCAGCTGCCGCCCAGGTGCTGCGCTGGGACTGGGGCTGGGACCAAGACTGAGTTTCTCTCTTACCAAGGACACAGACTTTTCCTACTGACCTTCTAAGTTGCTTTTGGTATTTGTGGGTTTGAGAAGTCTGGAAACTGCCACAACTGCCTGTGATTCAGTCCCCTGAGGCCTTCTCCAGGTTTGCTGAGGCCTGGTCTTTGCCTGCGTGACCCACACTGAACTGTGCTTCTCTCCCAGCCCAGCACAAGAGATCCTTCCCATCAACCATCCAGGTTGCCTTGGGCTGGAAATTTGTTTCACTCTGTCTTTTTTGTGTGTTCAGTTGCTCTAGAATTTGTTTGGAGCCATTTTTTACAGGTACATTATTTATAGGGATTTGGGGGACAGCTCAAGCAAGTCAGTGCTTTTATGCTGCCATCTTGGCTCTGTCCCCAAGTGTAGGCAATCTTTGTAGGATTCCAATCAGATCACACATATGGAGTAACTTTGAATGTATGAACTGTCATTCTACTGAGAAGTATTATTATTATTTTATTACTATAATGAATGTAATATTTTTATTATTGTTATTAAAATTAGCAAGAGGTTTGAGTGGGAATTGGACCAGAAGACACTGGAGTTCTTTCCAACTCTGCTATTGTATAATTCTATGATTTAGTGTCTCTAACTCTGAGGCATGCTGGTAAAATCTCTGGATTCATGGCATACACACACACACACATACATACATACATACACACACACGCGTATGTGTGTATATGTGTGTATAGGTGTACATATTTATATATGTTTACATACACATATGCATACCTACATGTACATTTGTATGCACATGAACATTTATGTATTATATTCGAGCATATACATCATATATATGTATACACATAGATATGCACACATATCTATATGCATACATATATCTGTGTGGTATATACTACATCTATATTTATATGTGAATATATGTATACCATATATACATATCTGTATATATGCATTTATAGCTATGTATCTTTGGAAATCTATGTTATACATACATATGTGTATATATGTGTGTGGATACATTATACAAATCATGTATGTCCCTTTCCTCCCTAAGAATGGTATAGGGATTACTTCTATAAAAAAGGCATATATGTATATCATATATACCCTATTAACTATACATACACTAAATAAACCTGAGGAAAATTACTTCAAAGGATTTCCTAAAGCGATACCTGATATATTCACCTCTTAATCTTCTTCACATCTTACAATTCTTTTAAAAGTTTTGTTAGCCTATTTTTTAAAGTTCATTGAAATCATTTCTGTATGGAAGTATGAACAGAAAACATTTTTAGGATATTTTTGTGATTTTATTATAAATTTGTCATGGGATTGTGAATACAAGACCCAAAATTTTCAAATTAGCTTCCAGTCTCAGCCAAGGATTACATGTTTAAAACCCTTGTGAGATGTGGAGAAAACAAGTGCCAGGCACTTAAGCCAATACATATCTAAATAAGAATATGCCATTGACCAGCAATACATAATGTAAGTTTTAAATTAGTTTAAATTCCTGATTCTTTGTATTGTTTTAAACTCTTTTACTTACAATTATATACATATATACATACATAGGTGTGTATGTATATGTGTGTGTGTGTGTGTGTGTATATATATATACACACACACACACACATATGTATGTGTGTATGCCTTTTGAAATTGCTTAGAATTCTTGTTAACCTGTCTAATGTTTGGTTTATTTATTAATGTCAAAAATTTGATTTCTTCAATCATTTAGCTTAATAGTATGATTGTTGAAAGGATCTTCTGTTTTAAAAACTACATCACTCTTGGCTTTTTTGCATAGGATAGGTGTCTTGAATAAGGAACCACATTTCCCTGATGTCTTTTATTATATTTCTTTCTTCATGTCAACGTGGGAGTGTGTGCCTCTAAAGAGTTGTTTAGAGGGAATGCTGCACTGTATAATGTTGACTCAAAAAAAAAATAGAGATAAAAAATGGAAGACAGAATATTCTTTTCCAGGCTTCTACCTGCATGCTTAAACTAAGCCCGTCTGGGGAGGATCTTTGAACAGCAACTGAAAGGAATAAACTTCTTCTGTGAAGTAATATGTAAGAAATAATCATAACTTGCATCCAAATGTGGTACAACTTATGGTAATAATGTTTTCCACAGACCATTGCCTTTCCTAATCAACCACACTATTCAATTCAGTGCCTCAATGAAACTATGTTTTCACTTACTCTGGGTTCTTTTTAACAAATTATCTGCACTCCTGGTGAAGGATAAAGTGCACATAATAATGGTTGGTAACAACATCTTTGTCTTGAGTCTTGCAAACCTAATCATAAGGGCTTTAAACTGAAAAGTGAGGAGTAAAGGGGGGAAAAGCAGCATGTATCTAGCTACTAAGTAAAACATTATAGCTACAATGCAGATAGAAGAACATAAATAAGGGTGCTCAGGTATTTATGAGAGAAAAATAATCAAAGAAATGACCCATTAAAAAGTCCATGGCCTTAGATATCTGCATTCAGAAAAGGAGGTAAGCATTGTAGAAAGTATTTGCATGAAGATATATACAAATATAAACAGATATAAACAAATATAAAAGAGATACTGGTTTACAGACCACCTGAATAGAAAGAGGAAATAGGAAAGGAATTCAGGAAATAGGGCTCATGCTTCAGTCAGAGACATGGTATAGTAGTACTGGGATATGGGTGCTTCAATTACCCAGATATACAAAGGATCTCTCTCTGTCTCTGTCTCTCTGTTTCTGTCTCTGTCTCTCTGTCTCTCTGTCTGTCTGTCTCTCTCTCTCTCTCTCTCTCTCTCTCTCTCTCTCTCTCTCTCTCTCTGTCTCTCTGTGCCTCTGTCTCTGTTTCACCCTCTGTCTCTGTCTCTCTCTGTTTCTCTTTCTCTCTGTATGTCTCTATCTCTCTCTGTCTCTCTATCTCTGTGTTTCTCTGTCTGTCTCTTTCTGTGTGTATGTGTGAGTGTGTGTGTGTTTCTCTCTGCGCGTATCTCATCTATTGATGAAAATCTTGGATACCTGTCACACTGTGCTCAGCTTTCCCCTGCTCACAGAGTGCCTGTCAAATAGTAAACATGTAATGAATGCTTGTTACATACCTACCAAAGCACTCTATCACATATTCAAGATTCAGTACTCCCTTTTGTCCTGAAGGTTACTTGAGCAATTAATTCCATGTGTTTGATAAGATTCATCTCCAAATACTATCCTGCCACTTTTCACACCTATCTCTCTTCCTTCCAGTTTCATGTACTTATACACTTGGAAGGGTCTGACTTAGCTAAGTCTCATACCAGACATTCAGGTGTATAGGCTTGTTTCCTTCTGAACTGTTTTTGTTCTTATTTTTGTTTTTTGCTATTTTAAAATATAAATTGTCCATAATTTTTAATCAACCCACTGCACAATTCAATATAAACAACTACATTCTCTAAATTAACACTGCCCTTTGCTTTCATGTCTCCACTGTGAAAGAAAATCAAGTGTTTTCAAACTGAAGTGGTTTCTGGGTTCTGTATGCCTTTCTCTTTTGGTAATGGCCTTGCATCAGTGAAACATCTATCCACTTCTCCTTTTTTCCTCAGAGTTGAAAACTTGTTTAAATATGGAAAATTGAAGCTTATAATTCATGCAATACTTCCTTTCCCACTTCATCCTTTCTTAAAGTATTCTTAGTCCTTTGCTCTGACTAAGTTGATGGTGTGACTTCAAACACACAACTGATTCAGAATTTATTTCATCGGTCATTTACCTGCATCATCCTTGGTAAGTCACTTAAGTTTCCTGGGTCTCCAAGATCCTTTACAGCTTTAGAATTTTGTTTTCTTGTCCTATTATAAAATGATATAGTAAATGTTATTTTTGACATTCTTTTAGGGTTGTTATGCCTAGTGCCTTCTCTTCTTAAAGAAATAGTCATGTGACACAGGTGTGAAGGTCATGCAGGTAAGCACTCCATAAGTCTGAGTTTTGACCTCTTTCATTTCTCAATTCCAAATCATATTACATATATAATATATGTATATACGTACATATAAGTGTATATGTATGTATATGTATATGTACACATATATTACACATACATATATGTTTATACACACACATACACACACATATAATATTTTCTTTGCCCTTCCTTGTGCCCACATTGCCATTAAAGTCGTTGAATACAAAGAGGTGTTAACTTGCTTTTGAAATCTTATCAAATTTTCTAAAGACTTTGTCTATTTTGTCACTCTTAGTTATAAATGTTGGCACAGAAGCTGCAATTATTTTCCTTGGGTCTATTTGTTTGCCCTCATCGTGAACACTATAAAGTAAGATGACTTCATATCTAATTAAATGATTCCTCTTGTTGGGATTGGACCAGAGACCTTGAACCTTACTAGGAACATGGGAGGTTTTCATTAGAAGATATATACTTTAAAAAACAATAGAATATCGTGCACTAATTGTCTCAGAATTGCCTATTTAGAGGTAAGTTTAATCTTAAACTCAAACAAAGGAAGTTTGAAGTCCATCCTATAGATAAGCTGTATGCAATGATAGTCTAGAAACTGTCAGAAAGGGTGATGAATTTACTTGGCCATAATAACTCATGAAACTCTCTACTAAAGCATGGAGGAATTGCCATCTGCATCACTACTAGGCAAGAATCAACGCAGATAAAATCATAGAAGTTTTCATAGGCTAATATATGTTGTATCAATTACTTTGCAAATTATTAAATAACCTTTGTGTTATATAGTGTCCAATGATAAATTTGTTGACTCAGAATTAGGAGAGCATATCAAAGACAGTTTCTCGTTTGGGAGGCTAGAAGACAAGTATGCTCTGCATTCTTGGACGTACATAACATCATGACTGACCAAGTCGGTTTTTTTACGCATTCCATTAGTCAAGTCAACAAGTCAAGTCAAAAGTATTTATTAAACACTGACTGTGCACCAGGCACTATGCTAAGGAAGTACTGAACATTAAAAGAAAGGTTAAAACATTATCCTTGGATCACATACACAACATGTGCAAGGTAAACAGAAGATCATATCAGAGCAAAGACTAACTAGTAGAGAGGGAAAAGGAGGAAAATGGCCTCTAGAAGGTGAGTCTTGAAGGAAGCTAGCAGGAGGAAGTGAAGCAGGATAGCATCATGACCGTGAAAAGCAGCCAGTGAAGGCAAAGAGTTAGGAGATAGAGTGTCATGTGTGAGGAACAACAAGAAAAGCCAATATAGCCAGATCACAGAACAAGTGGAGGAGAATAAAATGTATGAAGACTGGAAAGATGAAAAGGGACCAGGTTGTGAAGAGCTTTAAAAGCCAAACAGAGGATTTTTATACTTGATCCTGGAGGTATTAGGGGGCCAGTGGAGTTTATTAAATAGAGGGATGATGTGGTCAGACCTGCACTTTAGGAAGATCAATTTGGCAAAAGAATGGAGAATAGACTGGAGCGGGAAAAGACATGTAGCAAGAGGCAACGTAGCAAGAGGCAAACCGTACAACCCCAAGTCCAGAGCGCTATCCACTACACCACACCATGCTGTTTCTCAGATATGATGTTCTAGAACTGTAAACTTGAACATCTGATCACAACATCCTATCATGCCATCTCTCCTCATGCCATATTTGTCCTAAACTTATTCCTCGGCCTGACTGCGACTGCCAGTTCCTCAATTTCTCAGTGCTTTCTCAGACTATCATATCTGCTCTGGTTTCTTTTTCCTTTCCTCCCAATCCTGACTCCATAATCAATTCAACTTTACCCCATTCTCCACTATCGAATCCTTTGGCCTCTTCTCTTGAAAATGCTCATGCTTTGCCAAACAAGCCTGTACCATTGAAACCATTTTTCTCCTCTACTTCCACTCCTTTGCTACCAAACAGAGATGGAGGAAATCACACCACCATGCTGAGTCCACTACTAATTTGTGTTTGCTCATCTCAGCTGGCCTTTTACTGTTTCAAGATATTCCTTTGACTCTTTAGTAATTGGTTATTCCATTCCTCACAGTGGCTGTTCTAAACCTCTTCTTTCCTCAATCCTCCAACTTCATTCTTCATTCCTTCCACTCAATAGTAAACTCGCACTTGTTTTTCACAGAGAAAATAGAGACTATTTGTCATGAACTCCTCATTTTCTCCTCTTCTACATCTCAAAACACTTTGAAATCATTCCCCATCCTCTCATTCTTTCTAAACATTTAGTCAAGCAAATTACCCATGAAGAGTATTGCCATAATGCTGCACATAGTTGTTATTCATCCTTCATTTTTTTGTGAAGCAATTGAGGTTATGTGACTTGCACAGAGTCACACAGCTAGTGAATGTTATGTGTCTGAGCCCAGATTTGAGCTCAAGTCCTCCTGACTCCAGGGCCAGTGCTCTATCCATTGCACCACCTAGCTGCCCCAAAGGCCAAATTTTTGTTTTTGTTTTGTTTGTTTGTTGCATACTTCATTTTGAAGATGACCAATAACATCAAAGGATAATGTCTTGATTTGTCAGAGAATTGCATTTCAGTGAAGCAGAGTTGCACAAAGTTATCAGCCTCATTTTTTTCTTCCAGAGTCATTGAAGTCCAGTGGTAAGACAAAAGTCAAGATGACTGACAATAGATGTAGTGGCTGACTTCTGCATCTTCAATGTCTGACCATGCTCTAAATGCTCCATAGCACCTGCTTCAGCTGCTTTCATGGCTGTTGGAACAAATTGTGCTTGTCCACCCAATCTGCCAGGGAAATTCTTCACATGCTTGGGGTAGATATTCTCCTAACTCACCAACAGGTTTGAGGCTTGCCAGTTATCCTCAACCTGTTTTAGCCAGCCTACAGAGATGATTTTTCTGGGGTGTGGCCACTGGGCATCCTACAGCTTCTTGAAGGCACAGGTAAGAATCTATTGACAGGTGGCACATAGCAAGTATTTAATGAAACCTTATTGGATGAAGGAAATGAATGGATGAGAGAGGAGTGGGATTGAAGAAAAAAGAGAAAACTTAGAGAAATTGCCTTTACATCAGGAAAAAATAATACTTATGCTTCATTGCAATGAGGATACATTAAAAATGAAATAGTAATGATACTACACAAATTTAGCAGAACTGTGTGACTTTCTCCTGTGGCATGCAGCACTTTAGGAGCAGAGAAAGTAGATTGGGGAGGGCGGGTGTAATCCAGGTTTGTAGTATTTAAAAGAAATGGTAGGACAAAGTAGCAATGGATTCAAGGATGGAAAACACTGCACAGCTGAACAAATCAACTATAGAGTTAAGACTTAGCTATAGAGTTGTCTTAACTCTATAGTTGATGTCAGGGACATCTTCCTAATAATTAAAGTTATCTAAAAGGAAACTGAGCTTCTTCAGCAGATGGTGAATTCTCCTTCACTGGCAGTCATCTGGAAAAGGCCAAGATGATGACTTGTCAAGTTTATTATAAACGGGATGCTTGTTCAGGTAAGAGTTAGAGTAAATGGCTACCAAGATCTTTTCCAGGTCTTAGCTTCTGTTATTCTATGGTTCCAAAGGGAGTCTAAGGCCAGACCGGGGGTGACATATTGGGAAAAGAAAGTGGTATGGAGATGCTGGAATTTGTGGTTGGGATGCAGAACAGGTTTAAGAGGACTGAGTCTGAAGAATAGGTGATATCTAATGTCTCTTCCAATTCCAAATCTTTTCACTGAAAATATCCATAATACATTGAGATGATATGAGATGATTAATCCCCAACACCCCCCCCGCAAAAAAAAGGAAACCTAAAGTTAAGTGGCAGTCCTATATAGTCTCCAAAGTCCCTTCCAATTTTAAAGGATCTGAAGGATTAAAGGATTTAAAGGACAGCACCAAGGTCTGTGAATAGTGGTTGAAATTTGGAACCAACAGGTAGCCAATTTGCCCATGAAAATGACTCTTCATAATACATCTGACTTTTTAGCCACTCCCATATATTTAGGGAATGACCCCTCACTCCCTTTAAGTATTAAGGACACTGACATACATGATTTTTGCAGTTTTTCCTTTTCTTTAAATGAGAGAAGTCTGATTTCTTTATATCTTTCTAATTTCTTTCTGATCTTATGATCTTCAGGCTCCCAGTAATTTGCCTGACTAAATACAACATTTTTTAGTTCCTTTAGGAAGAAAGATTACTTTGGATAAGGGAATCATTATTAAATGTAGATAATATATAAAAACTTTAACGCAAGTTCCATTTTAAAATTTTATCCTACATCAGCTCTAATCTCACAAGGAATTCACATAGGCAAATATATGCTCTCTCTTTAGCAGACACTTTATTTTATGTATGGAGAACATATATATATATAAAGATAGCATCTACCTTTGAAAAAAAAAAGGAAATCAAGATAGCATGGCACTCCTTCTTCAAGCATTAACAATTTTTACTGTATAAGTACTATACAAACCCTTAGGATTAAAAAGAATAAAATGACTTTAATACAATTTTTCAAATTGTTTTAAGGAGATAGCCCATATTTCATCATTTGAAAGCAATTGTTTTCCTGACTTAGGTGATGACGGAAATATAATTTTGCTATAAAAATTCTACATGCTATTTATATTACTGAAAAATATACATGGTGCCCATTAATCCATGTTATGAATCATGTCATACTGAGTCAGCTTCCTAGGTGGTCCAGAAACTTCTGTAAACAGGTAAGAGAAATCTGAGAGCAAACTTTGAAGAGGAATATTTAAACCAAAGTAGATTTAGATCTTGAATTTTCAGCAGAGGAGCAAATTCAGTATCAGAGTGTAGGTGTAGATGTGTGTCTAGACATATACACACTTTGATGCATACAGATATAGATTACAGGTTATAACTATAGATATAGATGTTGATGTTAGAGATATAGATGATATAGGTTAAGTATATAGACAATATAAATTTATGCCTTCTAGTCCATATATAGAAAGATATAGATACATAGAGTTTAAAGTGATTTAAAAGTAAGCCATTTCAAAGAAAAAAAAAAGATAGATCCTTAGGGGATTGCTACAACTCTAGAATTCTAATTCCACAACTTTCAAAGCTATGCCTCCAACAATAGCTGGTCATAGGTCAGAATCTCCTCCTTTCATCTCTTACATGTCCAATCAGCTCTATGGCTGCAGGAAAGCTGTGACCTCAGCTTCAGTTGCCCCATTATATCTATCTAAGTTAGGGGGGAAATTCTTAAAGAGACAAAAAATCTTTTCTACCCTCAGAAGACAAAGATTGTAATGCTGTCAACATTCTCTTATATACATGAGGAAGGATGCTGTATTAGTTATTAATAATTGATCCACAGACTAATATTAGAAATGTTTCTTCATTTTCAAGGCCAACTTTGGTGAAATCAATGGGAAGTTAAAAAAAAATGGGTTTCTTTAATGCTTCAGAATTCTTGAAATGCAGGGTTGCAATGATATTTAAGGATATTATAATGAAAACCTACTGAAAAGATAAATCTCTCTCAGTTCAGATTGGGCAGAAAGTAAATTTGCCTTTTGGGATCTCTCTGTCCAAACCAAATGGCACCAGTCAGTAGCTTTTAGTAATGTTTATAACTGGCCTTCCTTTTGGACTCCTTAGTGATTGATTTGAGATAGAGAGGGAGGTAAACACTGCGCTATTAGCAAGTCTGTTCTATATTCTGATATGGACCAAACTCTCTAAAACCCAAGGGAGATGAATGCCTTAAAAGTAACTCAAAATCTCATTATTTTAAAAACATACTAGGTTTAAAACATTTCATGATGAGAGTAAGGGTAGTCTGCCATTTATTCTTCCAAGGTAATACTTTACTAATATTTATAAATAGGGAGGAAATTCCTTTAAAAATTCTTGAAGAATGAATTTGTTAAAGTGAAAGATGTTAAGTAAATTCATGTTAACTCACAGAAGAAAAAAAATAGTATATATTGTTGTTTAACATATTGATTGATTCCATTCTTTACTTGAAAATCACAAATGGGCAATAAAATAAATACCTGTAATTTTGCTCATGCATCTATGCATCTACCACTCTCTCACCCTCCCTCTCTCATCCTTCACTTATCTAAATCTTACTCATCTCTTTAAACATAGCTCATGTCACTTCTTCTATGAAGTCTTCCCTGATCAGCCTAGCTCTCAGTTATTTTTTACCTTTAGTTACTGAAGCATTTACTATGGAGATGCCAGTTGGTGTCATTTGTCACTTAAGATATGCCTCTTGGTAATGTTATATATCTTTTTAGGTTCATGTCCTGTATCCCCAACTTAACTGCAAATTTCTTGTGGTAAGGGACTATCATGATACCTGCTTCCTCTCTCACTAATCTTCAGCCTTTCCCTGTTTACTGGATGCTTCCCTACAGTCTCTGAATTTACCCATGTCTCATTCATCCTCCAAAAACACTAACTTGATCAATCTTCTTTGTTAGTTATCTTCTATATTTCTTCTTCCTTTTGTAGATAAGCTTTCAGACAACCATCTAAAACAGGTTCCTCCACTTCCTTTTCTTTCACTCTTTGCAGCCTGCTTTCAACAAATCTAAATTGCTCTCTCAGAAGTTACCAGTGATCTCAATTGTGAAATCCTTTTTTCTCTTGACTTCTCCGGAGCCTTTGACAGTATTGATCACTGTCTTTTCCTTGAAACTCTTCTCTCTATATATATTTGTGACATTGCTCTCTCCTAGTACCCCAACTGGTACACCCACATCTTATGTTTCCTTTGCTAGACTTTCATTACTAACTATGGCTGGACCTCAAGGAGGCTGGGCCTCCTTTCTTTCATTTTCTATACTTGTGTGTGTGTGTGTGTGTGTGTGTGTGTGTGTGTGTGCGTGTGATCTAATCAGCTCCCAAGGATTCAATTATCATCTCTACATAGATGTTTCTTATAACTAGTTATCCATTCCTAACCACTCTCCTGACTTCCTATCTTTTATCTAGAACTGCTTCTTTGCCTTCTCAAACTAGGTGTGCCATAGTCATCTTAAAGTCAACATGTTTCTCCCAAATTCTTCCTTCTTCCTACCTTCCACATTACTATCCAAGGTACCACTATTTCCCCAGTCATTCAGACTTAAAACAAGGTGACATCCTCAATGCCTCATTTTCTCATCACATGTAACCAATCAATTGTCAAGTACTGTTGATTCCACCTTAATAACGTGCTTAGAATATGTCCCCTATTCTTCAGTGATGCGGACACTACCTTCTTGCAAGCCCTCATCATTTCACATCTGGACAATTACTATAGCCTTCTGGTTGGTCTGTCAGCCTCAAGTCCCTCTCCACTAATCCATCTTCCACTCAGATATCAAAATGATTTTCCTAAAGCACAATTGTAAGCATATCACCCACACACCCTCCTCACTGTATACTTAATAAAAGCCAGTGGCTCCCAGTAAACCCCTGTGGCTCCCTAGTACCTCCAGGATCTAATACAAAACCCATCATTTGGTTTCTAAAGCCCTGCATATCCTGCCCTCTTCCTGTCTTTCCAATCTTCTTATACTTTACTTCCCTTCAGATATTCTATCATCCAACCTCATTGGCTTTCTTGCTATTTGTTCCTCACACATGATGCTCCAATTCTGTTCCTTTTCCCTGGCTGTCCTCTATGTTTGTCTTCTCATTTACCATGATCATTAAAAGATAATTGATCTCAGCAATAACACCTGCTAGTTTGTTCTGGACCCAAAGTTGCATGGCAACTGGGTCAGATGATTTTAATTCATCAAGGGCAAGGAGAAGAGAATAGGTAAAGTGTGGAGGGGAAGAGCTTTGAATATTAATGATGTGTACAAATATTCTAGGAAACAAGAGCATGATAATGAGTATTTCAGGGAAAACCAAAGGAAGAAGAAACAATGGTACTGCCATTTGGATATACTACAGACCATCTGGACAGAAAGAGAATATGGAAAAGAATTTCAGGAAATAGATCACAAGCATGGAATCAACAGAGCATGATATAGTAGTAATGGGGAACTTCAATTACCTAGAAATTTGCTGAAGCACTCTCTAGTAGAGTAGGTAGAACAGGTAATAATTTCATGACTGGTTTAATGATAATTTCACCCTTCGAAGGTTCTAGAATAGGGGAAGTTATCCTTTAGAAATGACAATGTGTTTTGTTCTAGTAATCCCTCACCTCTCTTATATGAAGACGGTATGCTTCCTAATCTCTTTTCTGGGATCTTCATTTCTTTCCAAATTACTTTTTTTTTTAACTCAAAGTTCAGCTTCCTTTTATTGATCTTTTGTAATCATTCGGTATATCATTCTCTTGGTTCTGCTTATTTCAGTCTGCATCACTTCATACATATATTTCCAAGTTTTTCTGAATTCTTCATATTATCCTAATATGTAATATTCTATTACCTTCTTCAATCAATCAACAACCATTTATTAAACAGCTATTATGTGCTAGGTACTGTGCTAGTCTCTGGAGGTATAAGCACATAAAGTGAAGTAATTTCAGCTCTCAAAGAGTTTTTCACTCCATTTATTACCCGATGGACATTGACTTTCTTTACAATTCATTTCTAGCACAAATAAAGTTGCTATGAATTTATTTATGTTGAACACTTGTTTCTAACGTTGACATGTTTGGCTATATACTGCATAGTGTAATCTCCAGGTGAAAGGGTACACATAGTTTAGCTATTATCTTTCAAAAATGAAATAAGAAATGATTGGACCACTTCAAAGCACTATAGCAATGCTCCTGTCTTCCTACATATCTTTTTACTTGTCCTGTATTGTCTCCTATTTATTCTTAAAACCAAAAACTATTTTTGTGGTTAGCAAATTTCCTTTTGCTTAAATTTAATTTCTCCCTAAATAATTTGTTAGGATATTGTAATGGACAGTCATGCTTAAAAGAGGGATAGCACTAGATGACCTGTGTAAATTTTTCTAACAATTTAGTTCTCTGAATATAGATAAAAGTTACTCAATATACCCTTTTTAAAAAAAATTTATTATTTATAATATTTTTTAAAAATTTTAGATTCCAAATTCTATCCCTTCATCCCACCTCTCCCTCACCCATTGAGACTACAAGAAATGTAGTAGGAATTAAACATGTCAAATCATGCAAAACATATTTGCAGCTTAGCCTTATTGCAAAAAAAAACCAAGAAAAATAAAGTTGAAAAATTAAGTTTCAATCTGTAGTCTGTCTCCATTAGTTCTTTCTCTGGATGTGGATAGCATTTTTCATCATTGTCTTGCATCAATGTATTAATCAGAATAGCTAGGTCATTCAGAGTCGATCATTGTACAATATTTTCCTTGCTCTGCTCACTAAACTTTGCATCAATTCATATAAGTCTTCCCAGGTTTTTCTGAAAGCTTCCTGCTCATTATTTCTGGTAGCACAATAAGATTTCATCATAATCATATACCACAACTTATTCCTCCATTCCCCAATTGATGCATCTGCACACTGCTTGTTCATATCCTTTGACCATTTATCAATTGGACAATGACTCATATTATTATAAATTTAACTCAGTTCTCTCTATATTTGAGAAATGAGACTTTTGTAAGAGAAATTTGCTGTAAAAAAAATTTCCCGGTTTCCTGCTTTCCTTCTAATCTTGAACAAATCGGTTTTATTTGTGCAAAAACTTTACAGTTTCATGCAACCAAAACCATTCATTTTACTTTACATGATCCTCTCTACCTCATGTTTGGTCTTAAATTTTTCCCTTATTCATAGATCTGACAGGTAAAATTTTCCATGCTGCCCTAATTTGCTTATGATATCACCCTTTATGTTAAATCATATGTCTATTTTAACATTATCTTGATATATGAGGAGTTGGTATATACCTACTTTCCGTGAAACTGCTTTCTGTTTTTTCCAGTAATTTTTGTCAAATACTGTATTCTTGTTCCAAAAGTTTGGACCTTTAGGTTTATCAAACACTAGCTTACTATGGTCACATATTATTGCGTATTGTGTACCTAATCTATTCCACTAATCCACTATTGTATTTCTTAGCAAGTACCAAATTGTTTTAATGGTCACCACTTTGTAATGTAGTTTGAAATCTGGTACTGCTAGGCCATCTTTATTCACATTTTTTTTATTAATTTCTTGATATTCTTGACTTTTTGTTCTTCCAAATAAATTGTATTATTACTGTTTCTAGCTCTACACACCAATTCTTTGGTAGTTTGATTGCTATGTCACTGAATAAGAAGATTAATTTGGGTAAAATTTTATTATATTGGCTCAGCCTACCCATGAGCAATTACTATTTCTCAAATTGTTTAGATCTATCTTTATTTACATGAAAAGTATTCTAATTCTAATTAATTTTTAACCTGTGTTTCTAAAGCCTTTTGTTGAATGTGATTTTTATTGTATTGTGGTCTGAAAAGGATGCATTTAATATTTCTGCTTTTCTGCATTTAGTTGTGAGATTTTTATGCCATAATATATGGTCAGTTTTTGTTATGGTTCCATGTACAACTGAGGGGGTGGGGTGGGAAAAGCATACTCCTTCCTTTTCCATTCAGTTTTCTCCAGAGGTCTAATGTATCTAACTTTTCTAAAATTCTATTTCATATCTGTCGCTTCTTATTTATTTACCTTTGGTTTGATTTATCTAGTTCTCAGAGGGAAAAGTTGAGGTCCCCCATTAGTACAGTTTCCCTTTCTATTTCATCCTGTAAATCATTTAATTTTTTCTTTAAGAATTTGGATGATATACCATTTGATGTATTTATTGATATTACTTTTTGTCTACGGTACCTTTTAGCAAAATGTAGTCTCCCTGTTTATTTCTTTCAATTAGGTCTATTTTTGTTTTTGCTTTGTCTGAGATCACAATTGCTACGACTAACTTTTTTACTTCAGCTGAAACACAATAGTTTCTGCTCCAGTTCCTTATTTTTACTCTATGTGTGTCTCTGTTTCAATTGTGTTTCTTGTAAACAACATGTTGGATTCTGGTTTCTAATTCATTCTTCTCTCTGCTTCCATTTTATGGTGAGTTCCTCCCATTCATATTCACAATTATGATTACAAACTGTATTTCCTTCCATACTGTTTCCCCCTATGTATCCTTCTCTTGGTCCTTGTTCTTTGCCCTGTCCCTCCTCAAAAATCTATTTTGCTTCTGACCACTGCCTCTGATAACCCACTTTTCCCTCCATCAGCCCCACTCCCTTCTTTTATCCCCTTCCACTCCTACATCCCTGTTGGGTAAGATAGATTTCTATCCCCAGCTGAGTGTGTGTTATTTCCTCTTTGAATCTATTCCAATTAGAGTGGTTTAAACATTGCCCCACTACCCCCCACTATTTTCCCCTACACTATAAAAGCTCTTCCTTATATGCCTTTTTATATAAGATAATTTTCCCAGTTCTTTCTTTCCTTTCCCATTTCCTTCTCCCATTTCATCCTTCTTTCTTATTTTTGAGAGCACCCCAGCATAGTCAACTCACACCCATGCCCTCTGTCTATGTAGACTCCTTCCAACTGCCCTATTGCTTATAAAGTTCTTAGAGTTATAGGTATCATCTTCTCATAAAGGAATGCAAACAGTTTAACATTATCAATTCCCTTATGATTTATTTTTCATGTTTCCTTTTTTAAACTTCTCTTGAGTCGTGTATTTGAAAGTCAAATTTTCTATTCAGATCTGGTCTTTTCATCAAGAATGCTTGAAAGTCCTCTATTTCATTAAATACCCAGGTATTTTCCCCTGAAAGATTATACTTAGTTTTGCCAGGTAAGTGATTCTTGGTTGTAATCCTAGCTCCTTTGCCTTCCAGAATGTTTACATTCCAATCCTTCCACTTCTTTAAAGTAGAAGCTGCTAAATCGTGTGTGATCCTGACTGTGGCACCATGATATTTGAATTTATTCTTTCTGGCTGCTTGCAATACTTTGTCCTTGACCAGGTAGTTCTGGAATTTGGCTATAATTTTCCTGGGAGTTTCAATTTTGGGATTTCTTTCAGCAGGCAACTAGTGGATTGTTTCAATTTCTTTTTTACCTTCTGGTTCTAGAAAAACAGGGTAGTTTTCTTTGATAATTTCTTGAAATATTATGCCTATACTTTTTTTAAAATTATGATTTTAAGTAGTCCAATAATTCTTAAATAATCTCTCCTTGATTTGTTTTTCAGGTCCGTATTTTTTTTCCCAATGCTTCTATTTTCCATTCGTTTGACTTTGTTTCATTGTTTCTTGATTTCTCATACCGTCATTAGCTTCTACTTGCCCAATTCTAATTTTTAAGGAAGTAGTTTCTTCAGTGAGCTTTTGTACTTCTTTTTCCATTTGACCAAATCTGCTTTTCAAGGAGTTCTCTTCAGTCAATTTTTGTGCCTGTTTTTACTCTTTGGTCAACTCTGTTTTATAACATGTTATTTTCTTCAGTATTTTTGTGCCTTTTTTTTTTTTACCAAGCTATTGACTCTTTTTTCACAATTTTCTTGTAACACTCTCACTTCTTTTCCCAATTTTCCCTCTACCTGTCTTATTTGATTTTTAAAATCCTTTTTGAGCTCCTTTAAGGAATTCTTGTTTGGCTTGTGATCAATTTCCTTTTTTTTTTTTCATTTGAGTCTTTGCTTATAACTATTTTGATATCACTGTCTTCTTCTGAGTTTGTGTCTTGATCTTCTTTGATACCATAGTAGCTTTTTATAGTCATGTTCTTTTTGTTGTTGTTGTTTGCTCATTTTTCTGGCTTATTTCTTGACTTTTAACTTTATGCTAAAGTTGGGCTCTGTTCGCTGAGGTGGAGGGAACACTGTCAAAAACTTCAGGTTTTTGTTTTCAGGGCTAGTTCTGAGGTCTGTAAGTTTTTAGTGTTACCAAGGTGGTATGATCTGATGGTATGCTCTCTGAGCTAGTGCACTGGCCTTTACCCATGAAGGGATCTTACTCTCCTGCAGCCACAAGTGGTAGTGCTCCTTTATGCCTTGGAACTGCAACCAGATTCCCTACTCCCTTGTGAGCAAACACAGGCACTCTTCTCTGCCTTGGAACTGTGCCCTGATGGGCAAGCACTAGTGCTCCTCTTCACCCTTGCAATGCAGCCAGGAACTGCACATGGGCAATGCAACAGAATCCTGCAACCACAGCTAGCAAACGTCGCCTATAATCTCTTTCCGACCAGTTATCTGACCCCTTTACTGTCTCTAGACTGAGACCTTCTAAAGCTGCTGCTACCACTGTTGCAGTTGCCTCCAAGGCCCATTGCTTTAGGCTGGCTCCCACCCATGTCACAGACCTCTTCTGCTGACCTCATAAGTGGTCTTGGACTTGAAAAATATCCCTCAGCAACCTTTTGTTGGATCTGCCATTCCAAAATTTTATTTGAGGTTTTATTTCCAAGTTGTTGGGAGAGGAATGTTGGGGAGTTCAGCTGAGTTGCTGCCTGTACTCAGTCATTTTGGCTCTACCTCAATACATATATATATATACATATATATATATATATATATATATATATACATATATATATATACATATATATATATACATATATATATATACATATATATATATACATATATATATATACATATATATATATACATATATATATATACATATATATATATATATATACATATATATATATATATGTATATAGACTTTTTTTTTTTTGGTGAGGCAATTGGGGTTAAATGACTTGCTCAGGATCATATAGCTAGTAAGTGTTGTGTGTCTGAGGCCAGATTTGAACTCAGGTCCTCCTGACTCCAAGGCCAGAACTCTATCCACTGCACCACCTAGCTGCCCTTCATTATATTCTTAATAACAATTATTCGTAGGCACAAAAATAATTATTAAGATAATTCTAAGTTTCTTTTTTTTTCAAAAGAAATAACCCTAAATTATGATAGGCTGATCTGTTTTCATTATTTGTATAGCTCTTTTCTAAATGCTCCCCCATTGCTTAACATTCCTTTACAAATGTAAATAAAATATTCTGACAAGTGGTTTAGAGGATAATATTATCTTACTTGATCTTCACGATAACGCTGCAAGACAGGTACTATTGTTATTCCCATCTTATAGTTGAAGAAATTAAGGCAAACCAAGGTTCCGTGCCTCACCCCAGGTCACACAGGTAGTGAGAGTCTTCCTCTCTCTAGACCTACTACTTTATCCAGAAAGAATGGTTAACTTTGTCTCTTCAAGTGGACTATTCATCCTTGAGAATAAGAATAATGCTTCTTATGTCTGTAATCCTTATATTGCCTAGCATAATGTATACAACCTCGTAGGGCCTTATTAAATATTTGACTGAATAATTACAAGCCACAAAAAGGAAATTCACCAAAGACAAATGTATATACTACTTAATTTCAAGAGATTTGAAAACAACACTTTTGCCCTCCAAATATTGCTTCAGAAAAGTTGAGCAAATCCATTCTCAGTCCCCCAATTTAATATCTGGGATTTAATACAGGAAATGAAAACAAAAAAGGACTATTGACATTAATCTCTAAAAAAAAAAAATAGTTTTTACAGGAAAATATATCCCAGACTGTTTGCCTAGCTTGAGACAATCTACAGCATAGTTGTCGAGAACAAGGCATTTTTATTTCTGTTAGTGACAAGTTAAAACACAGCAGTTAAGGGGGAAAAAAAACTGAAGTTCATATTAATGAATCAATTAATATATGTGTGATGGATGCAGCCTCAATTTCACAGGCAGCTACTTGTCCAACATAAGAGACTCATCGGTCTGTTAACCTATCTATCATATGAGTCAACCCTAAAAACCAACTAAAGGAATATCTAGACTATAACTCAAGTCCTACTACTGCGATTATACAACTTTTATTTCACTGTAGCCTAAATTTATATTAACTTATAGTCATGCACAGTGCTTAAGTCAGGGAATTTTATACTGAAGAGGAAGACAGGCCCTCAGAAATGGCCTACCTAGGAAACGAAGCATAAACTAATAGCCAAAGAAGCCGTGAGGCCTAATTTAAACATGCTTCAAAAATACTTTCAAAAAAACCCCAAAAAAGATCTTATTATAGATTTAGAATAGCAAGGGCCCATGAAGGTCATCTAGCACAGCCTCCTCATTTTATAGGTAAGGAAACTGAGGCCTACACAGGGTAAGTGATTTGCCCAACACCCAGGAATGCTGGGAGGTTCCATTACAAGATAATGGATATGAAGCACTTTGCAAACCTTAAAGTGTTATATAAATGTCAGTAATTGTTGCTGCTGTTGTGGTGGTTGTTGTTGTTGTTGTTGTTGTTATTTGCTGTTGTCCTTATTGTTAGCTTACAGATATCTGACTTCCAGTCTGGTGATAAGTTGACTTCATCCCTGAAGGCTTCTACTGTACTCTTGATGAGTTCAAGTAATATAAGAGTGTTCTGGTGAAAACAACTTGGCTCTCAAGGAAAAAAAATGTATGCACACACACGCACTTTTAAGTTTAATCAGCATTAGTTATGCTTTGTGAAACCTAGACAACCAACAAAACCATAAATTAAGCCCTGACTTCTAATGATTGCCAATATCTGAGGCATAAATGCTCACACTGAAAATTTAACAATGGGCTTTCAGGGGCCAGTTAGAGCTGGTTCCAACACACCCCTGCCAACATCACCCAGGAACAGAGTAAGGATTCAAACCTAGGACCTCTGACTGCAGATCTGGAACCCCTTTTCCTGCACTGCACTGCCTCATTGCATTGATCCATTCACACTGACTTTTTCACACTCTATACAAATCTTTGTGGAGATGAACGAATGAATGAAAATCACTCATTAACATTTATTAGAATACTATAATAGAAAACTATAATACTAGTATAATAGAAACACCATATTGTATATCGAGGATGTAGAAAGAAAAGTGAGACAGTCTTTGACCTCAAGGACTGGACAAGTCACTTAACCTTTATGTTCAGTTTCCTCATCAAGAAATTCCAATTGAGAATGCTAATAGCTTCTATGTCCCACAGTTGTCATGAGGATAAAATAAGGTAAGATTCATAAAACATTATTATTATTAAACACAGTTTTCTTTTTATCTCTTTATCTCCAGCACCTACCATTATACTTAGCCTTATACTTAGAAGTAGTAAGGTAGTGCGGGGGGAAAAGTGCTGGGCCTGGAGTCAGGAAAGATTCTACTAGCTGTATGATACTGGGCAAGTCATTTAACTTCTGTCTGCCTCAACTTCCTTAACTGTAAAATGGGGTTAATAGTACAACCTACCTTCCAGGGTATTTGTGAGGATTAAATAGATATTTGTAATGTGCTTAGCCTACTGCCTGGGCTTAATAAATGCTTAATAAATGCATATTTCCCTTTTTCTTCCTTGTACACAGTAGGAGCTCATTAAGTGTTTGTTGGATTGAATTGAATTGAACTGAACTGAACTGAAATGAGTTGAATTTAATTGGTCATCTATCCTCTCCAGAAAACCTCCCCTAATGGAGGCAAACTGTTAGCCAGGCAGTGCGCTATACTATTGGACATTGAACAATCCTAAGTATCAGAAAGTTTATTTGATTCTCCTTATACTGATATAAGCCTCTCTGTCACTTCTACCCAGTATTCCTACATCTGTCCTCTGAGATTATGCTGAATGACTGACAAGCCTCTTAACTTCCCTGGACCTCAGTTTCCTTATCTGTAAAATGAGGGGGTTGTACTAGCTGACCTCTCAAGTTCCTTCCAACTCTATTTGGGCTTGTATAAACCTTAGTATAATCCTTAATGTAGTAGAAAGAAAACTGAATTTGAAATCGTAAGATAAAAGTTTGAATCTAGGCTCTGCTAGCTATTGCCTGTGGGACCATGAGAAAGTCATTTACTCTCACTAGGCCTTAGTTTTGTCCTCCATCAAATGTAGATAATCTCTAAAACTTCATTTTCAATATGGCACTACATCCTGTGCTAAATCTTAACTGGTCTCTGTCTCCTGTCTCTTCTCCCATTTAAATCAATCTCCTTTGATGTAGCCAAAGTGACTGTCCTTAAGCTTGCATCTAACAATGTGACTGTGACTTCCTTCTACCAATTCTAGTTATGCAGAGAGAGAGGGAGAGAGGGAGAAAAAGAGAGAGAGAGAGAGAGAGAGAGAGAGAGAGAGAGAGAGAGAGAGAGAGAGAGAGAGAGAGGGATTATATCTCTCTATCTCACTCATCTGGCAGTACAGGGGGTGCTCACAGTCAGACCTGACTGCTAATTATAGTTATGAGTAGAGATGTGCTGAAGCCTGCTCTGGCTGGTCAGCCAATTGTTAAATTTTCAATGTGACCATTTACATCTTGGAAATCAGCAAACACTACTAATTAGGATCTATTGTTCTGTTGATTGTCTAGGCTTAAGAAAGTAATGGAGTAAATGTTACAAATGCTGAAACTTTAAAATGTTTCTTATATACCTTCCTTTTTTTCTGAGATCTGGTTGTTAAACATTTTACCAGCATACCTATGTATATGTACCCCCATGCCCAAGTCCCTGTTAGCTTTCAAAGCCCTTTTAAAACCTGGCCCCAACCCATCTTTCCAGTGTCATCATATATTAACAGACCCCCTACAAACACATACACACACACACACACACACACACACACACACACACACACACACACACACTCTTTTATTCAGCCAAACAGGTCTTCTCTCTATTCCTCATACATTACAATCCATTTCCTGTCTCCTATCATTTGCACTTATTGTCCCCCACCCCTGGAATGCATTTCCACCTCAGATAATCCTTCAAGACACAGCTCAAGCCCTTTCTTCTCAAGCAATTTGTATTTAACAACTTCATATTTGTGCTTTTAATATTAATTCTGTATATGCTTATATACAGAATAGGTTGTGTCCCCTTTTAGTATGACAGGTCCTTGAAAGTAGGATTTGTTTCTCTCTTTGTATTCATATCCCCAAAGGCTAGCCACAGTGTAGACAACATAAATGGCACTTAAGAAATGCTTGGTCATTAATTGATTCACTGATTGGCTGATTGATATTCTGCAATCTTCCACTTCACCACTGCCTTTGCCCTCTTTTCTTCTCTCCTCTGTAATCCTTTCAACTAATATCCACATGACATGATCTTTAACAACTCCCAAAGCTTGGAGCTCAGAGTGATTGCTTTGGCTTTCCAGTATCTTAGGAACTGCTTTGGCTCCCCTGCAGGAAGTCTGCCTTCCCTGTTTCCATTTCCTTCTAACATCCCCCTTTGAAGTGCATGTGCCCAGTGACCCATAAGAAGGGTTCAGTGGTACTTCTCCTTTGTACTAACCTGCACTCTTTTGCTTTGTATTCCGATATAAGGCCAGAGAGAAAGAATTTCTTGTTCTTTTTTTTTTTCCTGACAAAGGACCCTGAGGACATCTTCCAGGAAGAGCACTCTCTCATTACAGATGGAGGAAAGCCTAGATTCAAATTATAATCCGTGACACCTGGATGAATTTTGTAATGTGGCATTTCTTTCCCTTTTGCCATATTCCCTCTAACCCTTCTTGCATGGAAGAAGTCCTCAGATACATAAATTGTTACTTTTCCTTCTGAGACAGTAAGTTGATTTTTCCTTCAAAATGAGCAGCAGCAGGATCTGTCATGGATAAAATTATGTAGTAGACAATTTGCCTTTGGTTCCTCTAGTCTCTCTTTTTGTCCTTCCCCCCCCCCTTCCTTAGGCACTCTCATTTTCTCCCATTTCCTCTCTATTAAAATCTAGTCTCAGGAAAGGATCTAAGTCATTTGTACCATACTGAGAAGTTTAGGAATATTTGCCTTCTAAGCTTTTTCTCTATGGAGCTAAAGGTAAAATAAATTGCCAGTATTAGTCAGTTAAGGTCAGAAGCATTTGCAGGGTAAAAGAGTAAACCCTCTATTAAGGATCTGGGACACCTTCATTAGGATTCCTGCGATTGCATCAGGACTGGGGTAGCTAGGTGGCTCAGTGGATAGAGCACCAGACTTGGAGTCAGGAAAACTTGAGTTCAAGTCGGGCCTCAGATACTTACTACCTGTATAACTCTGGGCAAATCATTGAACACTGCTTGCCTCAGTTTCCTCATCTGTAAAATGAACTGAAGAAATGGCAAACCAAGGGGTAGCCAGGTGTCATAGTGGATAGAGCACAGTCCTTGGGTCAGGAGGACCTGAGTTCAAATTTGGCCTCAGACACATAACACTCACTAGCTGTGTGACTCTGGGTAAATCACTTAACTCCAATTGCCTCACAAAAAAAAAAAATGGCAAACCACTCTAGTATCTTTGCCAAGAAAAGCTCAAATGTGGACCAGAAGAGTCAGACATGACTGAAACAACTGAATAACAACAACAGTAACCAAAGCTATGTCTGGATCCTCCTCTCTCTACTCTCTTTGCTTGTTTTCCTTATTAATCTCCATGGATTGAATTATCATCTTTCTGTAGATGGTTCCTATAAATACATGTATATACTTTTTTTACATATATGTCATCCTCTATCTTTCTCCCAATTTCTAATCTTCTCTATTGGACATTTCAAATTAGATGCCCAATAGACTTCTCAAATTCAAGATGTCCAAAACCGCTCATCTTCTTTTCACCCCAAATCCTCCCATTTCCTGAACTTCTCTATTTCTGTTGTGCATATTGCCATCCTACCAGTGACCCAAATGCAAAACTTTGGCGTTATCCTCAACTGCCCACTCTCCTACACCCTTCATACCTGATCAACTGCTAAATCTTGCCTTTTCTACCCCTCTAATATCTCTATCCATCCCCTTCATGCTACTCACAGTACTGTGGCCTTATTTTGGACCTTGCTCACCTCTTCCTTTGTCTATCATAACAGCCTCCTATTTAGTGCGTCTATCTTAAGTGTTCCCCCACACCAATCCATCCTCTGCAGAGCTACCAAAGCGATTTCTTTATGTACGTATCTGATCATGTTACCCGCCTAACCCAAAATTCCATTGGCTCCCTGATGCTTCTAAGAGAAACTCCTTTCTCTTGCTTTTAAAGCCCTTCATAGCCTGGTTTCTGTTACCCTACCAAACTCACTATGTATCACTCCCCTCATCCTACTCTAGGCCAAACTAGCCACTTTGCTCTCCCACGCATGGTATTCCATCTCCCCTTTTGATGCTTTTGTGCTGACCATGCCACTATGTCTAGAAATGTGCTTCCTCCTCACCTCTGCTTCACAGAATCCTTTACATCCTACTAGATAAAGCCTTTCTTGCCCTGGGGCTGAGCCCTCCTATGTAAGCTGCCTTCTCTAATATGAACGTGAGCTCCTTGAGAACAGGGACCCTTGCTTTTCTATTTCTATCCCCAATACTTAGCGCATGGTGCTTGGCATACAGTAAGTGCTTAATAAATGCTTTCCTGCTTCATTCATTAAACTAACTCCTTCACATTTCATGTTTATGCTGCATATACTTCTATATGCAAATGTTATCTTTCCCTGTCAGAATGTAAGCTTATGAAGAGCAGGGCCTACTTCACTTTTGTCTTTGAATGTCCAGCATCTAGCAAAATGCCTGACATACATAGGAAGCTTGTAATAACCATTCATTGATTGAGTGACTGGCTAATATGTGGCCCACTGTTACAGAAGTGAGCAAAAGGCACTGGGGTCATGTCATCTATCATGACAAGCTGCTTCTAGACAAATCAAAAGTGGTATAATTTTTCTCCTTCCCTTTTATATCATCTCTCTAACACTTTAGATAACTTTAGATCTGTTTCCAAAAGGTAATATGAAACATGTATAGAGTCCAAAGAATCTTATCAGTGGAGTACATATGTGCTCATGGTAAGTTAAACAAAAACTCTTAACATACTATTTTAAAAGTTGCTGGAAATTTAGTTTTCAGAAAATGCAAGAAAATTTTAGGGAATAAAGAATTCCTGGGTAGGTGTTCTTTACTCTCAATAATTAGTTGCTTAAAATTTACTTTAAAAGTCAGTAAATACTATCAGAGGGTATACTTAGAATTTTTATCAGTGTTATTTTTTCCTTACAACTATGTAAAATAAAAAGAGAAAAAAATGAATTTTAATATGAGGCCTTTTCACTTTGTGGGATAATTAAGCCATTCTTTCTTTCTCAAGAAAATGCTTCATGAAATGATTGAGATGTGTATTGAGAAAGGAAGATCTGAACAATTAAATTTCATGAATAGGAAGAGTATGAGACATCTTGGGTGGGGGTGAGAGGGCAGATTTTCAGAAGGCTTTAAAGTTATTCAGTTTTCACAGAAAGTGAAGAGCTGGTATTTTGCACACTTTTCATTTAAATGATTTGTCTCCCTGAAAAAGCAGAGCTCTTAAGTACAACATACCTGAGGAAAAAATAAGTAACCATTTTATTCTCACCAATAAAAGCCATTCATCAATAATCATACATTCTATATTCTTCCCACACAAAGACTAATTGGTACTGATGGCAAAAATTAATTCACTTTAGTAACTATATGCAAATTTTTTTTAAAGCCACAGTTAAGATGAAGCCTAGGATATCACTTATCAAAATATTTTAATTGTTCTGACAGTCACTATTCTTATCAATAAGATTCCTTCAACAGATTTACCCTGACAAGTGGATTAAGTTCCCTAGTGTGAGCTAGGGTATTAGCAAGGGTCCCTTACCCAAAAGTAATTCTTCTATCCCCACTGTCATGCTTAACATCCTTTTGTTGCACTATATGAAACTCCACAAACCAGAAATTCATTTAAATTTCTGAGCATTGTCTTTTAACATGGAAACATCCTTAAAAGAGTTACAGGGTAGGGATATCAGTTTTTCATACCTAGTGTGAATTAGTTGCTCTGAATTGCTTTCTTCAATAGATGCTGAATCCCACCAAATTTATGTCAGTTTAAATGTGGATTTGGGAGATTAAAGGAAGGGTAGTTTTAGAACCAGAGGTAGTGAATCCTAGTAGATAGAAAGTTAGACAGAGTCAAGAAGTCATTGATTGGTTCAAGTCTCATCTCTTCCACATATTGCCTGAATAGCCCCAGGCATGTCACTTAACCTCTCAATATGCCTACAACTGAACATTGCAAAGAAGGCACAGATCTGGAGTGGTAGAGGGAGTCCTTCTAAAGCCTCCCTACTCTAATGAAAGTATGGAACTGATCAAAGGGTTTTAAAAAATGGATGGAGAAAGGGCAAGCTCGAGTTAAGCATCTTCCTGTGACATTGTAGGCTATCAGAAGGCTTTTTGAGGGCACCAGGTATTTGGGAGCAGGACAGAGATGTTAGGAAATGGGGGGTGAGTACAGAAAAAGGAGGACATTTTTCCTTCCAAAACAGGAGTAGGAGGATGAGGACAAAGAAGAAATTCATTGCCATTTCATCAATTGTCAGTAACATCCTTATAATACCTTACATTTTTATAGCACTTTATACTTTAAAGTACTTTCACACACATCTCAAAGAGTTAATGTAAGTAAGGTCAGTCACTGTCATTTCCTCTTGACAAGTTAGGAAACTGAGCCAGAGAAATGTTAAGTGACTTGCCCAAACTAACACAGCTAATTCACGTTTCAGTTACATCTAGAACTCAGGTCTTCTGATGCTAAAAGAGTGTTGTTCCATGCTGTCTCCCTCCCCTTTCAAGTCTGCTGTCTTACCAACTTAAAAGAACAGTCACATTTATTTTTATCCATGTATAGCAAAAACCATTGTTATGTTCAGAGAGGCCGGAATACAAAGCAAAGAGTGGGGTCATGCACTATTGAGATCAGAATTTTGCAAAGCAAGTTCATAAATCAAGTTGACAGTAAATCTTTAACAGTATATAAACTTGGGAATGAGTAAAAGTATAGTTTATTTTACTGGGATGATGATATCTGTAAAGAATGCTGCAGAGTGGTATGGGCAATGTTATGGCACACCTGTAAACTGCCAGATAAAAAGAGGAGCTGTTTGCTCTTCATCATTCCAGGAAAAAGCCCACTACAACACACCCTTACCTGGAGCCTCTATGTCCTGAGAAAACAAGCCTCAGTTACTTAAAATGCATGCCCTGTCAATCTTCCTTTCAGTGATTAGGCACTTGGCCTCACAATGTTGAAGTTTTATATTGTAATTATGTTCATTGTAATTCCAGTATTACAGTATTGGTAGGTAAGGTCACAAGGGAGGCAAGACCTTTGATAACCATGTTGGTCCCAAGTCTATTTTGAGCAGCATAAAAATTTATGTCAATGTACAATTCTTTAGCAGTTAGCTATAGTTTTCTTTCTTCTATTATTACTATTATTATTATTGTTATTATTATTATTATTATTATTATTATTATTATTATTATTATTATTTTGAATCCAAGTATCTCTATCTCAACTAGGTTGTAAGTGTACAGGCCACTCATGGGCCCAAATGCAACTACAGATCAGCACAGAAGCCTTGACCAGCTTTGCCTCTGACTTAGGCCTTTTGCCCCTTTTTTTGGTAACCTGGGGCCCCCAGCTCCCAAAGACCCACCATGTTGGTGCAAGACTTAGTGCATATACCTGCACTTAGCCTACTATAGCTTAGAACTCCCAAACTCAAGAATCACCAGTAGCAAGGTACTATGGATGTGCACTACCACACCTGCTTTCATTGCCAATTATTAGGTATAGCTGAACAGTGCAAAGAAATTCTACTCCAGAAGGACACATAGAAATGTGATTAGTATTAAAAGTGTGAGAATTGTGGCCTAAAGTAAGAGTTCAGCAACTTTATCACAAACACTCAACTTCTTAATATCTTAGGTCAAAAGCCTTCATGAGTACTATGGACAGCTACTGACATCCCTTTAGGACATCTACCCTTTTTTGAGGGAAGAAGGGAGGGCCCAGAGACACATCCTTACAATATATATACTCACTTCTGATTACTCTGAGTCCCTAAAGTGTAGCAATCACATCTTTTTTTCTTCCTACCTCTTCTCCCATGATTCATGTATAAGTAGACACTAACTGATCTATACCCAACATATTCCTCTGGTGCTTTGTCCACTTTAATCAGCAAAAGCCAATATGTTGAGGTAACAGAACTCTAAGAAGATGAAAAGCTGCCTGCGGGCAAGAATCATTTCAGTTTTTACTCAGACCATAGTTTTGTTCTTGTTGTAGTGATGGTGGTTATTGCTTTTAAGGAGGAAGTAAAGGAAAAGGAGAAGCATAAGATTAAAGTTGTTGAGTTGGAAGAGAAATTAGAGGTCAAGAAAACTAAACTCCCTGTTTTAACAGAAAACAGGTTTAGAGGTTGTGGCTTTCCCAAAATCTCACAGGTATTCTCTTTTTATTATTTGTTATTAGGGATGACTGGATATGGCAAGGAAGAGATATATTTGGAAATGGATATAATGTGAGAAGAAAAGACATTGATTTAAAAAAAATTTGATCATATGAAAGGGCTGGGATACTGCCTCATACAAAAAGCAAGAAACACCTAGGCAGTACAGTGAATAAAGTGTTGAACTGGGGATCAGGAAAACATGAGTTTGAATCCCGCCTCAAACATTTACTAGATGTGTGACCCTGGGCAGGCTGCTTGTCTTAGCCTCAGTTTCTTCATTTCTAAAATAGGGAAAATAATATCACCTATTTCATAGGATTGTTGTGAGAATCAAATGAGATAATCTGTAAAGCACTTTGCATAGCTTAAAGTGATAAGTGAATGATAACTCTCATCATCATTATCATCATCATAATTAATTCTGCTTTATCACTCCAGATTGGTATGTTAGAAATGTTTTATAGTACTTTACATACACCTTTATAGGAAGGTGTGTATCAGTAGAAGCTCAATAACTCTGAAGTCCAATCCTCGTGAGACTCATATTGCACTTATCTTCACCCCTATAATATAACATGTTGTTATGCAAAACAGCGATTGCCCAATGTGAAACACGCACTTCCTAAATTTAAAAGCTTTATTGAGATACTGGCAAAATTAGGAAATTTTAGATGGCACATAACACTGGGTATTCCCCACCCCCAATTCTGAAGAAGGAAAACATGTTAGCACAATGACTTGAATATTTTTAACTTATTTATTTTGGGACAGACCTGCAGCTAGGTGGTGCAGTAGATAGAGCACCAGGCCTGGAGTCAAGAAGATTTATCTTCCTGAGTTCAAATCCAGTCTCAGATACTTTCTAGCTGTGTGACCCTGGGCAAGTTACTTGACCACATTTGCCTCAGTTTCCTCATCTGTAAAATGAGCTGGAGAAGGGAATGGCAAGCCATTTTAGTGTCTTTGCCAAGAAAACCACAAATGGGGTCATAAAGAGTCAGAACTAAACATGACTGAACAATAATGACAAAGACTTACAATGTCACTGGTATAGAGATTTCCTGTTGAAGCTTCTGCCTTTACTAATAGAGAGTAACTTACAGTTTTAGAAAGTTGACTGAGTCATGGAGGGCCTAAGTGACTTGCCCAGGGTCCCACAATCATTATGTGTCAGAGACAGAATTTGGACCGAGATCACCCAGACTCTAAGATCAGTCTCCCATGGCATCCTGTTGCCTCCTCTGACTTGCATTTAGGGAACACTTAATTTTTAGTCAAATTGATTTGAACTAGTCACTACTCCTATCCACCTGCTCCGGCTAGTAATGGTCTTGATTAATACACTAGAGGAGGAAGGAATGATCCTGTTTTCTTGAAAGTAAGACAGTTTTAAGAGGCACAATGGTTTATTGCTGCAACCAAGCCTTCACATGATCCTTTGGAAGGTGAAGAAACATGCTCCTATTGGCAGTCTAAAGCATGGTATTTATACTGTACCATTTTTAAGGACAAAAATCACATTTTTTAAGGAAAAAAAAAGTAAAGTTAGGAAGAAGTTATACCCATATATAAGCTATTCCCCAAGATGCTTTCTAGTGATTTATATTGAAGTTTATTTGGCCCTCTTCAGTACTGCATCTCAGATATTACTGCAAAGGATTTTGAAACTAATTTGGGAATACTACTCTGAAGTAATAAATAAGACAGCATGCAAGAGATCATTTGCAGGTTAGTGCTATTAGAATGTGGAATGGCAAATTTGCACATTACTACAGGAAAACTTACCCAGGGCAGATTTGTTATGAGCCACATGACAGGAAAAAAAGTAAATTTCATTTATATGGGTTACTTGAGAGAGAAGACTCACTGGGGACAAGAATGGTATCTTCAAATATACAAAGGTCACTCCATTTTTTTTTTTACTGTTCATTTTCACTGGCTTTCCCTTTGCATGGAATTTTCTCCCTCCTCATCACCTCCTGCCTTCCCTGGACTCATTCATGTCTCAGTTAAAATTCCACCTTGTGCATGAAGCCTTTCCTGATTCTCCTTAACACTAGTGCCTTCTTCCTGAGATTATCACCAATTTATCCTGTATGTATCTTTTTTTTGTACACAGTTGTTTGCAAATTGTCTCTCTTACTAGATTGTGAACTCCTTGAGAACAGGAGCTGCTTTTGCCTTTTTTAGCCCAGTGCCTAGAACATAATTATTGTTTAATAAATGCTATTGATTTGACTCCATCATTCTCCAGGAACTTCTTCATCCTGAAAGATAACTTCAGCCCCAGAACTCACATGCCATCTATTCCCTCTGCCCATGGGGCCCCTTCCTTCCTTTGAGTGGAGGGCAGAGAGTGGAGAGATCCTCCCACAACCTTCATTTAAGGAGGATGTCCAGGCTAGCCATCTCTTTATTTCCTATTCAGCTGCACTCCTCCAGACTTCTCCACAGTACCCCTCAGACTGGGCACCTTCTCCCTGTTTCCTGCTTTTCAGTTTCCTGTTGTGTATTGTCTTCCCCCATCCCTGCCCCCCAATTAGTTTATAGACTCCTTCAGGGCAGGGACTGTCTATTGCCTCTTTTATATCCCTAGAGATTAGCCCTGGGCCTGACACCTAGTAGGTGCTTAATAAATGTTTGTTGACTGATTGACTTGATTGTGACCAGAAGGAGGGAGTAGGCTATCTGTGGGTGGAAGTCACTGTCAGGCAATTTGTAGCTTAATATAAGGATGATTTTTTCTAACAGTCTGAACTTTTCAGCAATGCAACAGATTGCCTGCCAAAGCACTGAGCTTCCCAAGCCATTGGAAATACACTAGGGAACCTAGGCAGAGATTTCAGCATTGGATGGAAAATTAGTCCAAATCAGTGGGGTCAAACTCAACAGAAAGGGGAATACTGAACCTATAAATAAAGATCCCTGCTGACTACATATTGACTTAGAAAAAACACATATTAACACTACCCATATTCGATTCTATTTTGCTTATTTTGTTAATTATTTTGTTAATTTGTTATTTGTTCATTTTAATCAGATTCAGGCAGCACTTGGAAGTGCTATGGACTTCAATGCAACCTATAGGCCATGTATTTGACTCTAAACCACCTCCAGGGTTCCTTCTAACTCGAAGATCCAAATACTTCTGCAATTATTGTCCTTACTATATGGCTAAGTCACCACTAACCTCTTATGATCTGTATTAGCCCGACCTCAAGTTCTACAACCTCCCCCATTTTAAGAACTGGTTTACTTCTTTGGTATTCCTTCTAAAATTTGGAATGATTAAAGAGGGGCTCCCCAAAACTTGAACTCCCTTTCAGAAACCAATGAATCTGAGTCAGTCTGCCCTCAGGCTTTGTGTACACATAATATGATAAATTCAGTGAAAGATTTCAACAATTTTCTGAATCCCTTGGCTTTTTGCTATTTGAATCTTTTTAGGTGACATTGCTTTTTGCCCTAATTATCAAAAAAATGGTTTCAATTGTCCACTTACTTTTTTTAATTTAACATTAGCAAAACCTAAAGCTTGGAAATAAATTTTGTTATCTACTCAAGGAAATGACTGAATAGCATACTGGGGCTCTATCATGATTAATGATGCAGTTTATTGCGTAAATTTGATCAACAAAAACCATGTTAAGATCACGCACTTTTAAAACTGTGATAGTAGAGACCAAGAAGAATAACATCTTTCTCAAATTTTTATAAACCTTTGTTTTCTTTATAAATCTTAAAAAGCAAACAAATGTATTATTAGTTGTATTAACAACATCATGCTTGTTAATTACAATAATTGGGTTAATGATCACAACTGCAAGGTATTGTTTAAAATTAGATATGTTTATGCATGTAAGTTGTTGAGTACTTTTTACTCATAATACTTCAAGTTTATCAAGATATGCATGTCCTTTCTCACATAGTAAAAAAAATTACCTAATTACAAAAGATTAAAATCAGTGGAAAACCCCAAAATCTAGTTTGAATAGTATCTACTAAGCTACAGCAGAAGTATTTGAAATATTCTCATTCCACCTCTTCTGATGATGTGATTGAAATGCCTATGTATATTAATTTTGTTTCTTTTTTTTGAAATACCTATTTTGGGGTCCAAAGCTGGTTTTGTGACCCTGCCCAAGTCATTGAAACTTTATGCCCCAGGTACTCTAAGTGAAGACTCTCAGTTGCACAGAAGGTGCTCATTGTCCATAATTAAGGGCAGTTCCTTACTGGATTCTGACTATACTGATCTACAGGCCTGATTTTAAGGAATGTAACAGAGGGATTTTTCCAGAATATCATTCTTAGTATTAATTACTACAGTAGCAATGAGTTCTACCTGACTGATATGTCATTTTCCTTTTTCCTCTAGTGGCTAAATATACAAATCCCAAACCTGGATCAGACTAAAGTGTCTCCTATTGTTCACCATGATTGGTGAACGAAAATTTAATTGATTTGAAATGACCACTGTAAACCAAAAAATCTTAGTTTTTAGAACTGCACCAATGTCTAAAAGAAAGTAGGATCAATGTTACAAGTGGTCAAAGCCACCTCAGACTTTTCAGAAATACTGAAAACATGGCACATCAAATTAGCACTGGAGTTTTTCAGTCTATAGTACACCAATTTTTATGGAATAAGTACTATATATTTTTTTAAGTACTTTGCAATCAAGAAGTGGTCCTGAACCCTCAACTCCTGAACTTATCCATTGAGTAAATCAGTTTTTTTTAAATTAAAGATAGCCAAGATAAGAGGAATAAAAAAAAAACCTTTCAGTAAATTATCTCAACTACAAATGCATATAGCTTAATGGAAAGAGGTTGATGGAATTTTTGGTGGGCATGATATATAACATATGTGCATGTATACACATGTATACCTACATACATAAGTCCATATGTATGTGTATATATGTGTGTGTGTGTGTGTGTGTGTATATGGTTGTTTGTTCTTAACAAAGGATTTTATATTAATTGGATTTTAAAGAATGGGTCATTTTTCACAAATGAAAGGATAAAACATACTACTTGCTAGACTTGGAATCAGGACACTTGGTTTGAATTTCCTTTCTGACTCTTAAATGGAGCTAAGTTATGGACATAGGCAAGTCATTTCTACCCTCTGAGCTTCAATTTCTACGTCCATAAAATGCAGATAATGACACCTATGCTACTTACTGTACTTCTACAATGATTTTAATGACCCCAAGCATCTCCCCAGGAATTTTTTAGCAATATTTTCTCATGATGCTATGATGACTCATGAAATACCACAATTTCTGAAGAATTAAAACTGAGGGTCACCCAAAGGACAATTGCAAGACATGGTGGACATGAATTGGTTGTGACACATTCCCTATGGAGAAATGTAGAAAAGACATTGCATAAGAGATGTTATCAGACACATATATGATTGAAGAAATAGGGAGGACAGTTATGTGGTGAGGACAAGAGATAACTTAAGGACATCCTCTGCAGAGAACAATAGAAAGGGCCCCAACAGGTGACATTTATTAGAACACATGGGCAAGAGATGTACAAAGAAGGCAAAGATGAGCTGGGATTGGGATCTGCATCATTAAAGGAAACCTCATCAATGAGATGGCTCCAAAGCTCTCTTCCAAATCTAAATCTATGATTCTATAATCCCTAACTAATACCACAATGTTGTTTGTTGTTGTCACTGACTTACTTTATGACCTTTGGCATCTCTTTTCAATGTTTCATTTGGACACTGAACCTTCCTTTACCTTTCAGGAGTATTGCAGTTTATTCATTGTGAAGTACTTTCCAAAAAGATAGTGCTTCTTCATAAATGCTGAACAATATTAATTTCATATAAAGCAGATCATCACATCAAAAGGAATAATTATCACTTGAAACCCAATGTTGCTTTCTTGATCAATCCTAAACTGAATTCCTTGCGTGAGTGGTTGGTAGACACTTAGACTAAGATTAAAGAACCAGGCATCCTTTGGGCAAAACAATTCAATCGGGACAAGCATCACTAAATCTATTGCTTCAGAACCACTCCTGTGGGATCAAAAAAACCATTAAACAGCAAGTCAGATTAAATGATGACTCTGTATTTGGGGTACCCTGGATATGAAATAGCTTGATCGTGTCTGCTATTGATTGGTGTGAATGGCTCTGATTAAGATCCAGATTAAAACCTCACTGACAGTGAGATCTGTAGAGACTGCAAGCACAGGAAAATCCTTAAATTGAACAACCCACCATTGATTATTGTTTGTCAATGGTGTAAGGTGGCACAGGCATCCATCTTTTCTCTTCCTTCTCTCTCCATTACACCCCTAAAGACAGTGACAGATTCAGCATGACACTATCATTTTGCATTTAGTCCAAATGGTCCCTATCTGAATGAAGTTGGTGGTCAAGTCAAGCTAAATCAAGAAACATTTATTAAGCACTTACCTTGTGACAGACACCTGTGCCAAATGAACGAGGGTGTTTCAGTCTCTTAGGCATGTTCAGAATTGGTTCTGTGAGCTAACATACCCAAACTAGAGTACTAATTTTGATCCAGAGGAGAGGTGTGACTTTTCAGATGAAAATGATAATTTAGGGCAGATTCAAACCAGTGAAATAAAAAGTGAAAGTCTATTAATTCTCTAATTTTCCAAGCACCTGCATTCCAGATGAACTAGTAACTTGGAGAAGCAGTTCTTATGAATTTAGACAAGCTGGAATATGCCTTGAACTATGAGAAATATGTTCTATATTTCTTATGAGAGTAAATATTTATTTAATAAAAGCATTTAAATGTATTTTCCATTACAGAATTACAGTGTTTTACAAATACCCTTTCATTTATCCTCCTTTCCAAGAGAGAAATAATAAGTATGTTTTAAACATGGAAAATCAAAAATTCAGAGGCAAAGCTGGAGCTTAACCTTGTGTCTGTACCTTCCCGGTCTGCCATATCACATCTCTTCCATCTCACCTACAAATTCCTTTGAAGGTGTCAATTACATATGAAATCATTAAGTGCATCTAATTTAATCAAAACTATGGTAGGGTGCTAGAGGGAGATGGTAGAGAAAGGCAGCCATAGAGTGTGGTACACATGCACACATTTACACATACATAGCCATGCACACGTGCACACACACAAACATACACACACGTATAAGATATGCTCAGGGCAAAAGCATTCCTCATAAGCTTATTCATTTGTATTGAGAGGTTGGCCCCAGATGGGGATGGAAAGTGGTGTGATAAAATGTAAATGGGAGGTTTTTAAAAATTTTAAAATTTATAAGGAAAAGCAATGCTAGGATTTCCTAGGGCAAGTTGCTGGTTTTCTTTAACATGTTAATCATGTACCTGGGCAACTTAAGATGCTTGTCAGTCACAGAATCACAGAATCTTGAAGTTGAAAAGACCTGAGGGGCAAACTTGGTCAACCTGTATCTGACTAAAATTTATTTATACAGCCTATTAAACAAGTGGTCATCAAGATCTCAAGTGAAGAGGGAACCTGTCATCTTCTGATATTTTTAAACAAATTTTAATTTTAATTTCTACTGACAAGTAATGTATATAAATATAAGCAGAAGAAAATTAAAATGAAAATTTGAGATGAAATTTTAATGTAAATTGTTGTATATGCATCTGAAATGTTCTGCTCTTGTTGACTCCAACCCAAAAGATATGCCTGTTAATTTTAACGTAAATGTGTCCACATTTGCCTAGTTTTTTCTTCTCTTGGGTCCTTCCTCAGAGGGGGTCTAACATGGATTTGTTGAAGATTTTGTGATACATAGCTATACAGTTATGGTCAATATGTATACATGCATTTTTCATTTTCTATCATTTCATCTATATTTCTTTGAATAATTGATATTTGTAATTCCTTTTTGGTGCAATAATAGTCCCTTATATCATATAACAATTTATTTAGTCATTCCCCTGATAATCAACACCCAGTTTATTGACTGTTTTTTGTTATGAGAAATCATGTCCCTACAAGCAACCAGAAGAGAAAAATGAAAAAAAATGAAAATGCGTTTTAATTTAACATGGAGGAGTTTTTCTTGGAGATATAGAACAATTTTACCAGAATAAGGGAAATTTCACCCAAACTAGGGTGCTGCCTGTACCACAGGTTTCTTCCTGATCAAGAAGCTAATTCCATATGGCAGGGTCAGGGGAGAGGTTTCTAGAGAAATCATACCTTCATTTACCCTAGGAAATGCAGATATTTTAAATGATCTATCTGCATAATTCAGAATTCGGAACATCTATAATCAAATCAGCACTACTATTGTCTCTGGGAATGGCATGTCAGTGAATTCCTCTATTGCTCTACTCCCTATCCCAATGATTTCCCCTTCCCTGACCACCACCTGTCCTTTATGTATTGTCTACTCTTATTAAAATATAAGCTCCATGAGGACAGGAGTTCATCTTGCTTATCTATTTGTATCCCCATAGCACTGCACACATAGTAAATACTTTTTAATTTTTTGTTTCATTCATTCATTCATTCATTTTATGCATTTGTGTCAATTTCCTATAAACTTCAAAGGTCAGATTCTTTCTGATAGGAGTTTGATGCTGTTTCTTTCATCCTTATTCTGAATATATTCTTTTCCTATTGTACAAAAGCTTTTTTAAAATTTGTATGATCAAATTTGTCTATTTTAATTCATAATTCCTCTAAGCCACAGATTATTAAGAAATCTATTTTCACAGTTGTGGGGGGAAACCATGAAACAAATAAAATTACAAAATGACCCTCAGCCCTATGTATTCCCTTTTTACTTTGACACTTATAATATCAGAATGACAGGAAAGTGGGCATAGAATTACACAGATTTCACAATGGTCATAATCAATTAACAAGTATTTATTAAGCATGTAATATGTGCCAGCCATTGGCTTCAGCACTCAGGGAAACAAAGAAAAAATAAACATTGCTCATACTCTCAGAAAATTTGCATTCCAGTGATGGAGACAACATATAGAAATAGGTACATACACAACATATTCTGGAAAGTACTCTTAGAGAGTAAGGCACCGACAGCTGGATGAAAAAACAAAAGGTTTCTTTCAAAGGAATCTAAAAGGAAACCAGAGATCCAATAGGGCAAAGTTGAGGGAGAGCATTCCAGGAATGGAAAACAGTGCAAAGGCATGGAAACAAAAGATTGAACACTGCATATAAGGGTCAGTGTATAGACCATTATGGTTAGACTATACACAGGGTGAAGAAGAGTAATGTGTAAAAAAACTGGAAATAAAGGAAAGGTCAGGTTGTGAAGAGCTTTAAATGATAAATACAGAAGTTTATATTTGATTTTAGAGGTATAGGGAGCCTTGATTAGGGGTAAGGATGGGGTGAAATGGTCCATCCTATGATTTAGGAAAACCACTTTGTGAACTGTTTGAGTGATGGGTTAAAGTCACTGACAACACTCTTAATGTACAATCATTATTCAATGATCATATATATATATGCATATATATGTATACACACACACATATGAAGTAACTAAACCATATTACTATTGAGTATAAGTGAAAACAAATGATACAAGGAATTCTGTCGCTAAATAGAAGTCTGACTTATAGATTCTCCTTGCAGAAGCATTTGAATAAAGGAGGTAAAGTTAGTTTTACAAAGGCAATAAACATAACATTTCATAGAACTCTGTACTCATAATAAGTATAAGCAAAAGGGATTGCTATGAAAATAATTACAGTTTATATCTGTATCTGCAACATCTATTGCAGAGGATAAGAAGATAGAGAAGCCCTATGAATAATAGGAACTTCTGAATTTAATCAACATATCCTTTAATAATAGGTGATTTCAATGCAACAATGAATATAGGTCAAGAAATCACAGAAAATATTGGAAGATATAGGTGAGGATCAATAAATAAAAGAAGCCAAATGTTTATAGCAATATAACCTCGGGATATATGTTAACAGTAGCTTAAATAAATAAATAAATGCTTAGAACAGCATAAAATTGGGAGCTGCTAGACGCCAAAAGCACCAAGTAACATCACCAAAAAAAATTTTTAAAGGAAATTTATACTATTTTAATAATCAAAAAATAACTGATTATTGATGTGGAAGTCATTTCAGAATCAACTGTTTATGTAGTAAAACCATCAATTTTCAAACCAAGGAGAAATAGCAATACAAAATTAAAGAAATAATAAAATTTGGAAGAAAATATGACTGGCCAGCAAAAACAAAAATTCCAACTTGATCTCTTTAAATAAAGTATCAGTGCAGGGGGGAAAAAAGGGAAATGAATAAAAAATACAAAGTAGCATAGATTTTAATTAATTTATTTTTTTTGCTTTTTTGGTGAGGCGTTTGGGGTTAAGTGACTTGCCCAGGGTCACACAGCTAGTAAATGTTAAGTGTCTGAGACTGGATTTGAACTCAGGACCTCCCCACTCCAATGCCAGAGTTCTATTAACTGTGCCACCTACCTGCCCCATATATTTTATTTATTACTGATGAAAGCTTCACCAATGTAAAGTAATTGACACAACAAGGAGGCAATAAGAGCTTAGAAACCCCTTACCCCAGGAGAAAACTGATCTCAATGGTAACTACCAAGACAGGTAACCAAGGACAGTGTCATTTTACTTTGAACATATTTATGAAATCCTTTAGAGGAAGACAGTGAAAGATTAAAAGAAGCATTACTCTATCAAAAACAACAATTGGTTATGGATATCATTTAACCTTTTTTCATTTTTTTACACAAAGTTGGGCATGATACCTAGTTAAGCTAAATCAACAAGACCATTTAACAATAAAACTGAAAGAATAGCAACAAGACAAAAATAGAAACAACTTATTAAGATTTTTATGAAAAAATTGATCCATCAGTATCAGGAGAATAATTTCAACTCTGATATCATAATCACCAGTGAGAAACATGAGAAAGTAGAAATAGCCCTGAAAAAAAAAAGAGTAGCTGGCTTAGACACAATTCTGATTGATTCTCATGACTATCAGGAAAAAAAATGATCAGAGGAAAATATCTCAAAACTATTATTACCTAAAAAAAGGATATATAAAAGATTTTAATAACTATCAATCCATCTGCTTATTGTTCATCTTTTTAACACATCAATAATTTACAAATGCATAGTATCAAGATCATTCTTGATGAAAACATGAGATATAATTTATTGCAAATGATACTTCAATACTACTACTATCATTATTAATAATAATAGCTAACATTTATATAGCACTTACCATGTGGGGCACTATGTTAAGCACTTTACAAATATTATTTCATTTGATCTTCACAATGACCCTTCAAAGTAGTTGCTACCCCAATGTTACAGATAAGGAACCTCAGGCAAACATGGGTTAAGAAATTTGCCCAGGAATCACATAGCTAGTAAGTATCTGAGATCAGATTCTAACTCAGATTTTCATATCTCCAGGCTTCATGCTCCATCTACTCTACCATCAGAGTTTTAAATCACCACACTTTTAAATCACACAATTGACTAAAAAGGTGTAAGTAATGAAAATACCCATTGTGTTTATAGTTTGTTGACTTTTTTTAAAGAGAAATTAATTCATCAGAGTAAAAGGCATTCTTAAAGAATTTATAAAGTATTTCCAGTGTATTTGTTATATCATATAATATTCAACAAATCACAGGTTCTCAGAGACAGAACAAACTCCAGAGGCCATTTAGCCACATCCTTGATACTGGGTACTAATACTTTTTAATGTAGAATACTTTTAACTCCCTGTACTTTTTTTTACCTGCTATATTACACTGTTGACTAGTATTGGGTTTATAGTCTACTAACATCTATTCTTCTCTTGCTTAAAGACTTCATTCCACATTGGGATAACTCTAATTCCTAGAAATTTTTTTTTTACATCAAGCCACAATTTTCCTCTTTGCAAATTCTACCTTCTGCCTTAATTTCTTCCCTCTAGGGATGAGCCAAACAAGTCTGATCATTCTTCTGCAAGCCAGTCCTTCAGTATTTGGGGACAGTTTTCACACACCAGCTATGCTGTCCATTTTATAAATACCCTTCATAAAATGTGGCACCCAAACCTGAATATATATATATATATATATATATATATATATATATATATATATATATATATATATATATATATATATATATATATATATATATATATATATATATATATATATGTATATATACATACACGCATGTATGTGTGTATGTGTGTATATATGCATGTATGTGTGCATGTATATATATACACACATGTATGTGTGTGCATGTATATATATACACATGTGTGTATGTGTGTATGTGTATATATATGCATGTATATGTGTGTATGTATATATGTATGTATGTATGTTTTATCCTACTAGGTCAGAGTATAGTTGACTATCTTATTCCTAGTCTTGGACACTATGCATCTTTTAATGAAGGCTATTTGCATTAGCTTTCTCAGCCAATATATATCAGCATTGACTAATGTTGAGTTTGCAATCCATGAGAACTCCCAAATATTTCAGGAGCACCAATGCCAATGTAAGACTTTACATCTCTACTTATTAGCCTCATATTATTAGTTTCACCCCAAATCCTCTAACCTGTAAAGATCTTTTCAAACCTGGAAATAGACTAAAATAGACTAAATTCATACATTTGAATGACATATACTAGGTTTCAGTGAAAAAAATCATGAAAGAAGTGCTAGTAAAGAAGGAAAAAATTAGAAAATCTTTAAACTCAAGTACACAGTCTCTCAAGGACAAAAGGAGAAATCCCATCTTCCCTTATTTTCTCATGCCTATCCCATACTCCCCATACATAGTTTTCACCTCTGGGCAGTAGCAATGGAAAGTCATTCAAACTGACAGGCAGCAAAAACCTTCAACTGGGGAAAATAAGGAGGTATAACCCATTTAGTTATAGCACTCCTGAACAATCAACAGTTGATTGTAGTCAAGTCAGTAACAAATCTCACATTTTACACTGAATGAAAATATATTTCAACTGTACTTGGGAAAATATTCAGATCAAAGCCAATTGCTGCCATCAAATTCTGGTCTGAATCTAGAACTTGATCTGAAAGGAATAACAAAGAAGGATTCTATGTAACTGCTTTCTAAAATAGAGATTAATGTAGCCAAAAAAACATTTTTGATACAACTAAAACTGGTTCAGTTTAAAATTTATCTATATTGCTTTGCAAAATAAGTATGCAAATAAAATTGCTAAGTAATGTATAAGTTTACCACAATTTGGAAGGGCATTAATAATACTAATAAGAAAATCCTATTTCTGTGAAGAAAACATAGTATTTGCAAGATGTGTTTTCAAACTACATATTTGTGAAATATATTCTGCATAATTTATTGCACTATTTATGGACTTTACAGCTCTGATATACAACCTCTGGAAATGAATAATTTATCAATCTTTGAAAGACATTTATTTCTGAAGTCAAGTGGTAGAATTTGTAGTATACCAGACATAATCCTCCAACAATGTTAGCAAAAAAGAAAAATTAAATGTTCATTGTGCAAAAAGTAGACATGGGATTTTTAAAGTTTATTCTGTGATAGGATGATTTGTTTCTCCATTGGTAAAATGGATTATTGGCAGTAAAATATCCACTTCACTTAAAGAGATTTTCTCAGTAGATGGGTAACAATATTTGAATTGGTACTACTCATTTAATAGCATTGGACTTAAGTGACTCAAATTGATTTGATTTATATTCCTTCCTATTTCTTCCAAGGGCATAGAATGTGACTCGCCATACATTCACTTTTGAATTGATAGTACTATTAAAATTGCATTGGAAAAGTATTACATCTTTATATTTAAACATTTGGGATGGGATCTTTCTTGAAAGGAAGCATGTTTATAATTTTAGTTGCTGGGTGTAAGATTTAGATATGTTTTGGACTTCCCATTTATCATTTAACCATACAATAGTCAGCAACACATGTTATTACAGAAATGAGTTTACAAGTATATCCTATATAATGGTATATCCTATATAACTATATATTATATATAACTATATAACAGTCAACACCATTATGCAGTAATGTCTTTAATACAGTGTACATTAAAACCCACTCCAGTATTATGATACAAATTATAACATTGTTCTATAACATTTAACTAACTACCACCACCACCACCCCACAATGTGGTTTTCCTTAAAATTGATTTCTTTACATAGCTATTTAAAGACTTTAGGCAAGATAAGCCTAAAGTGTTGCTATCGTACATAAACAAATTGATGGAAACCAACAGTGAGTTAGCAAGCAAATGGGAAGGAAGGAAGGAAGGAAGGAAGGAAGGAAGGAAGGAAGGAAGGAAGGAAGGAAGGAATGGAAAGGAAAGCAAAGGAAAGGAACATTAATACTTACTACTTGCTGGACACTTGTCCCAAGTCCTGGGAATATAAAAATAAGCAAAAAGATAGCCCCTGAATTCAAGACAATTACATTCTAACTGGGGAGGATGTCACACAAAAGAGAATTAAAAAGGAGGAGAAGGGGATAAAAGTGTTAAAGAAGAGACACGATTTTGAAGTCTGGAAAGTCAGGAGCAGGACCAGAAGGGGAATAAAGCCTGGCCAGCCTGATCCTCTCCACAAAGTGGAAGTCACAGGAGGAACTCACCAATATGAATCTCTGTCATTATTGCTGAGAATTGTAGTAGGCAGTTGACAAATCCTCATGAAGTTGAATTGAATTAAATTGACAAAAGACATGGAAATGTGACCCTAATTAATTTTTCCCAAGAACTGTTTATTGTTTATGGATTTTGACCAAAAATTGTTTTCAGCCATAATACATATTGAAAAGATTAATGAAAAAATTATTATGTTTGAATATAGCCTGGATCATCTAAAATTAGTAAATGAGACCTACCTGATAGAGGAAAAAAAGACTTTTATCAGGAACTAAAAATCAGTAATGAATCAAAAAATGAATAAAAATAAACTTTCTTTAGTGTATTGGTAGTTATTGAATTTTTAAAAATCTGTAAAGTTCATTTTCATTAGCAAAAACACAGAATTTTTTTGTATTTACAACTGATTTTAGTTTATTGTTTCAACTCAAGGAAATTTTTAAAATTTCATTGTTAACCTGGAATGAAGCTTATTTTTTGTAATAGAGTGTCATCCTCCTCTGTGTGCCTTGTAATAGTTAATTATCTTCTAGTGGTTGACATATAGATAGGAAGTAGAATACCCTGACCCACCCCAACCTAGTTCCAGCCATTGGAGGTGATCTTTGGTTGTGTTATGGATTGAGAGGGAAGTTTCCTTTCATGAAATATAGGGTAGGACACTTTTGATCCAAATGGTGGTCCCTAATGAGTCACATGTAATTTACTGAAGAGATAACCATTGATTTTTTTTCAATGCTTATTGATTTAAAAAGTGACTCTTGGAAGAACTTAGAATAATAAAGTTCAATCTTTGGGGGAACCTAGAAGGAGGTCACATGCCTGGAAAGAAAGGATCTGAATTAACCAAAAATAGTAAGTAAAACCTCTTTTGTTGTGCTGTAAACTTTGTTTTGTGTCTTTCACTCTTCTCAACATTGAGTCTAGTGCATAGCAAGGGATTAATAAGTTCTTGATGATTTATTGCTTGACTTCTCTAATCAATGAGCAAAGAAGTCATCTCCCAGCAATGCTTCTACCTTTTTTTCCTTCATAATGGTTAAAGATTTAGGAACATGAAAAACTCATTCTAACCATGTTTCTCTCTTCCCATGCCTGACCTTAAAGCTTTCCTTTCTCTTCTGATATCCCAGGAGAGTAGCAACCCATTCCTGGACTATAAACTTCCTTCCTTCATGGCCAGCTATGGCTCTGCCTGTTGTATTTGGATCAGTCACCCTTTGCTTGGACTTGGTGCCAAACAAAGTAGAAGGAGCCTACCTGTGTAGCACTTTTGTTTTTACATCTATCTCTGCCTTGCCTTCGCTCTTGCTCTCCCTCCTCATATCGCCTCTCTCAATCTGTTTAACTATGTTTGTCTCTGTCTTTCTAAATCTCTTTTCCTATCTCTATGCCTATGTCTATCAGTCTCTATCTCTCTGTCTCTGTCTCTCTGTCTGTGTCTGTGTCTATGTCTGTCACTGTCTGCCTGCCTGCCTGTCTGTTTCTCTCTCTCTCTCTCTCTCTCTCTCTCTCTCTCTCTCTCTCTCTCTCTCTCTCTCTCTCTCTCTCTCATTGGAAATCTCACCAGGTCCTGCCTGGGTGTCAAGTAAGTATTGACTATAATCTATTTCCATGTTCTTTCTAGGAATAGTTATGTGTTTCATGATTTAGATGCTTGCTTTCTAGAGGAAAATTATACAATTATACTGTGGAGTTCATCTTTTCAGGCCTGTGATTTTGAAGGTCTAAAACATCCTGAAAGATTTCTCTACAGCTGGGGAGGGAACAAGCATTTGCTAAGCACCTACTATGTGCCAGGCACTATGCTAAGTATTTTTTTAATATCTCTTTTTTTCACAATAACTCTGGGAGATAGGAGCTATTATTAGTACATTTTCTTGCATAATTGCAATTGATTTTCCAGAATGTTTTAACTAAATTCTTCTTGAATCAGCAGCAAATTCTTATTTCTCTCTTCCTTAGACCATTTAATTCAACATCTTTTCTCATCTTTGTTAATTTGATGTGTATAGGTGATACCTCTAAGTTGTTTTAGTTCTCATTTCTCTGATCATTACTGATTTTTAACAATGTTTAGATGATTATTGATGGTTTACATTTTTTTCCTTTAAAAACTATTTCATTCGCTCATGCATCTATTGGGGACTAGCTCTTAATTGTATTACATTTGTGGCAAGTGTCTATAGTTTTTATACATCAATTCCCATTGACATTCAAGGTTATAATGATAGTATATTTTCTTTCAATCCAATCCTGATAAATTATCACTGTGAAAATACAGGAAATAGGCACCAATAGCTTACTTTGCTTGAAAGTCTAATTTCCAACCCTAGACCAGGCACAAATTATTGGTATTGGATCTTTTTTTTTTGTAATAAGGCCTAGATGTAAACAACTTGTTTTACTTGAGGCAATATAATTTGTTTCTACCTTCAGGGTCAGACACAGTCTCTCCCTTCTTCACCTAATCCAGAACCAAATCCCTTGAATCTATTTTTACTGATATAATTTTTTTCTCTCCTCCTAATCCCTTCCCCATCCCTAACTTTACACAAGTCAGGTATAGACAGCTGATAGACCTGAGTTCAGGCCCTATCTCTGGCATGTACTAACAGAAACTATGGGCAAGTCACTTAATATTTCAGTGCCCCTAAGCAGCAAAGACTATAACTTACATATCAGTTACTCATCTTCATCAGTGGAGGAAGTTCTTACACCAAGTGTTTTATATTAATGAAATCATAGGTCTATGTTGTCCCCTTTTACCCCCAAAACAATTATGCTCACTTAGAAATTCATGGAAATCCTGGGGATGATGCATCATTTCAGTTTCAGAAATGTATAATTGAAAGACATTATCAAAATAGCAATCTTTCATTTAAGAAGTTTTTCTTTCAATCTTATCTTTTTCTAATAAAAATAACTCTGTTCAGCATACTTCCATTTGTCCCAAAAAGACCTTATATAGATGAAGACTTCCATGGAAATTATACAATCCAAGCCTCAAGACATAATAATGTGTCCTCTTGAAAGAATTCATGGTATAAATGTGGTTAGAGGCTAAATCAATAGGCCTATCTCAATCATCTATAGTTCTCAAAAAATCTCATTAACTTGGTCCACCACAAAATAAAGACGTGTTGAGATGTTTATGTTTCAGCTAGAGTAGCATGTGAAATTAGTAATGTAGCGTTTCCATGGCAACATGGCGTGGTGGAAAGAACACCATATTTTGAGTAAGGGAACATGGGTTTGAATCTTAACTTTCCTTACTAACAATGTGCATGACTGTGAGCACATCCCTCAATCTCTCTGAACATTTTCATTTATAAAATGATGGAGTTGGACTAGATTGAGTTTGAGATCCCTTTCAGCTTGAAACTCATGATCCTATGAGATGATCTTACATTAGCATCTTTATCAGAAGAAATTCAAGGTTGTTACATCATTATTCATCATACAGCTACAATATGAACTTCTTCATTTTGAAACAGAATATTGCTTGTAAGAACCTTTCTGCTCTTTTGTAATACTTTCAGGGATGCTATCAATTTGAATTCATGCTACTGTCACAAACATTTTAAAACTAGGTATATAGGCCTGTTCTTATTGATAGTATCTTGGCCAATATTTTTTCCTAAGGAAAGAAATCTGAAATTTTTTATCCCAACCCCAATCCTTTGGATACCCTTCCCTCTCTCAGGCCTTTTGAGAATTAATCTCCCCACTTCCTCAATATTTTGCCACCTCCCACATGGACTTGCTCTGTTTATACAGGGTTTTTTTTCTTTTCCCCCAGCAATTTCTTCCATATTTGTTTTGGTCAATTTCACTTCCACTTCCTCGTGTAGCAATAAAGCATAGTAGGTAGCCAGGTGGCATAGTAGACAGAGTGCTGGACTTGGAATCAAGAGGACCTGGGCTCATTGTTGTTGTTGTTCATCCTTCATTCTCAAAAAAAAAAAAAACAATGACTTCATGAGTGTGATGTCTTGACTTGCACATGAATTGGATTTGAGTGAGGCAGATCTGTGTGAACTTCTCCAAAGTCATCTGAGTCCAGTGGCAAGAAGAAGGTCAAGAAGACTGGCTCAGGATGCAGTGGGTGACTTTGGCCTTTTCTAAATTCAAGTCTCAATTTGTGTGAGGCCATACCTATTCAATAATGACAGGATTGGTAAGAATTGAGGCAAAAGATGACCCAATTTACTATCCCAAAGAGATCACTGTGGGAGAGGAAGACCCTGAGAGTTTCATGACAGAACAGAAAACAACTACTATTTATACTCATTCTAAGTCATCAATACATTTAGGTTCAAATCTCTCTCAAACACTAGAGGTGTATTCCTCAACAAACCATAAAACCTTGTGGCCTCAATTAATTCTTCTGTAAAAGTGGGATAATAACAGTTCAGCATTGTGATAAGAACCACATAAGGTATCTCATATAAAGCTCTTTATCAACCTTAAAGCACTTTATAAACTCCACTATCATTAATGTTGTTAGACTCCAAATACGGTGGCTCAATTGTCATTGGTGGACAAACAAAACATATTCTGATCATTAACAAATGCCAATGCTTGCTCTCACTTGAAAGTATATTGTTCAACTTTAAGAGGAAGCAATATAGCATAGTCTTGGAGTCAAGAACAAAAAACCTGGGTTCAAAATCTGCTTCTGATATATACTGGCTATTTGACCCTATGAAATTTATTTAACATCTCTGGACTCATAGACTACCCTCTAAGTCTACAAATTTCATAATAGGTACTATCTTGAATTAGTAAAAAGAAATTTCATTGTCTGGAGTTCCCTATAATAATAATTAACATATTCATAGAGTTTTAAACTTTGCAAAGAGCTTTAGAAATAATCATCTCATTTTATCCTCATGATAACTCTGGGAAGGAGAGAGGTATCTTAATTTTGTTGATCAGGCAACCGATGCAGACACAGATTAAGTGACTTATCCAGGGTCAAACAACTAATAAATTTCTGAGTCCAGATTAAAATTCGGGCCTTGCTGAATCTGGTGCTCTATCAACTGTGTCACTTAGCTGCTTCCATCTATTCATCTAACATCTCTCTCTCTCTCTCTCTCTCTCTCTCTCTCTCTCTCTCTCTCTCTCTCTCTCTCTCATACACACACACACACACACACACATATATGTATGTATGTATGTATGTATGTATATGCCCTATCTATATCTATACTACAAGAAGATATTTCTAGATAGTTCAAGAGACAAATAAGACTAATGAAAAAGGAATTTATGCCCTATAAGAGCAGCAATAATTGTCAAAATAGAAAAAACGGTATCTACAATAATGAGTCTCCCCACTGAAACCAAAGAAAGAATGAATGGGAATATAAATACATAGACATGAAGAACAATCTGGACAAAGAAAAGCAAAAAGGAATAAAATTAAAGGAACATGATACAAGCAAAATGTGTTCATCTCAAAGACAAGATGCCTCAAGAAAACTTAAGGATAAGTGGTTCCCAAAAGTCAAAAGACCTGAACATCAAAACACAAGAAATAATACGAGAGAACTGATGAAAACTCCTTTGCACAGAAAGCAAATTGCCAATTGAAAGAATTTCTAGATTACCACTAGGAAAAAAAAATACCTAAACTATAAGCTCAAAGACATGTGGTGGCTAATTTCACAATCCCAATGTTAAGCAACTAATTCTGCACGCAACCAGTAGAAAGACCTTTAAATAAAAAAGAAATTTAATTAACCAAGATTGTTCTGCATCCAGAAGAAATTGCATAATGAAACAGAATAGCATGTCCTAAAAGTGATATACTCTGATAACCTGAACCTAATCATCAATGAATAAAGATGAACATTTAATAAAAAGAGAGACATTTGAAGCATTCCTACAAAGAAAACAGGAATGAAAAGAGTGTTTGCTTTGAAAATATCCCAGACAACAGAAACATTACAAAGGTAAATAAATAGTGCAGTCAAGGAAAGCACAAGTAATTAAAATATCCAAGGGATAAAATAGGGAAAGAAAACTTAAATCAACAATAATGACAAAATAGCAGAGAAACCACTAAGAGATTTCTTTCTAAAAGTACACAAGGCAATAAGGACAAAAGAACTTAAATAGCAATGATTACAGAAGAACAGGTCTGAAACATAGACAAAAACTTGCAACTCCCTTGCCTAGAGGTAGAACAAAGTTTGATAGAATTAAGCTGAAGAATAGGAGAGAGTATAAAGGAGGAGAAGGGAGGTAGAAGATAGAAGGAACCCTGATGTGCCCTAACCAAATCAATGGTAATTTAAGTCCTTCGTGGCCTCTCAGAAGAAAAGTGGCTGTGGGAGAACAGATAAAGTGTCAAAGGGAAGGATTGAAACAGGAGGGAAAGAAAAGGTGAATTTCAATTCAGTGATGGGAGAGGTTCTGACTGAAAAATATGCTTCATTGGGGATGGAGGTTGAAGGAAATATTCTGTAAAAGCATATGACAATCTTGAGGGAGTATAATTTGTATACATGCAGTATTTACAGACATCTTTATTTCTGAAAGAGTTTTGTGCCTCCATGAAAAATATCCTGGGAAAAATATTTTATTGAGTTCTATAAAGTATCCTTTTGATAGTTTCATTGGAATATAGTTTTAATTTTAAAACTATAAATAATTGTCAAAATAGAAAAAATAGTATCCACAATAATGAGTTTCTCCAAAGAAACCAAAGAAAGAATGATTAGGAATATAAATACATAGACATGAAGAACAATCTTGTTTGTAGAAAAGGGGAAGCAGAGCTCTTAGGGGGCAACTGAAAATGAAAAGGATGGAAAGCATATACCTAGAGAGGAGATTTCATGGAAAATGGGGAGAAATGATTATGGGGAGGGCAGGGAGTGGTAATGAGCTATACAATCAGGGATGTATAAAAATATCTACCCTAAGGCAATACTTTGATCTTTTCTATGAGGATGAGGCACAACAGAAACAACATAGGAGGCGGCAAGATCAACAAGGCAATAATATAGAATATGTTGGGAAGACAGAACTCAAAATAGATGCTTTATAAGCTTCAATTCCATGAGAAATGTACGGTAAAGAAAGAATAGGAAAGTATAAGGATCATGAATTAAAGAAGTCTAGAATAGGCAAAAAGGATGAAAATTAATAAAGAGAATAAAGGTAAGAAATCATATGTGGAAAAAGTTACAGAAATTTAAAAATAACAAAAAAACTTGAAGAGAAGGATAATGGAGAGGGGGAAAAGATGGGAAGAATTAGATAACTAAGTGGAAGAAATAAAAAGAATTAAAAAGTTAAATAAAACTCCAAAAGTAGGGGAAAGGATAATAAATGGGGAGGAGGCTTGAGGGTGATGAAAAGAGAATTGTTGGGAGCAGAGTTACCTTAAAGCAAAAGTAACTGAAGAGATAAAGGAACCCAGAAAACCTAATTCAGAAAAGAAAAACAATATTAGAGACAAATGGAGGAAAATATAAAGCTTACTCATAACTAACCAAAAAAAAAAGGATTTGAAAATCCTACAAAAATAGTTACAGCTTGGATTAGAATATAAAACCTTTATTAGGCAGCTAGGTGGTGCAGTGGACAGAGTGCTGAGCAAGGAGTAAGGAAGACCTGGGTTCAAGTCAGACTTCAGACACACTAGTTGTATGACCCTGGACAAGGCATTCAACTCTGTTTTTGTACATTTCCTCATCTGCAAAATGAACTGGAGAAGGAAATGTCAAACCACTTCAGTATCTCTACTAAGAAAACCCTAAATAGGGTCACAAAGAGTTCTACACAACAGAATCAACAACAACAAAAATAAAACCCCACAATATGTTGCTTAAAAGAACACATCTAAAAAGCAAAGATATGCACAAAACAAAAATGAGATAAGCATCAGTTTAATCCAGAAAAAGGTGGGAGTTGCAATCATAACAACAAAAATTCACATTAAAAAAAAACCCACCATAAACAAGTAAACTGTATTATGCTGAAAGAAACCATAGAAAACAAACCAATATCAATATTAAACTTATATGATACAAATACCTTAGCATCTAAATCTATAATGGAAAAAAATAACTGAATAACAAAGAGACATTTACAGTAATACAGCAATAGTAGGAGACTTTAAAAGAAAGATAAACAAAAGGGAAAATACAGAATTAACAAATTGCTAGAGAAACTAGAACTAAAAAACTTAAAGCATCTTCTAAATGGGATTGCTAAAGAATATACATATTTCTCATTACCTTATGAAACCTTTACAAAAAGTGACCATGTATTAAAGCATAGAATTTGCAAATAAATTCTACATGGGAGAAATAGTAAACACATTCTTTATAGAACAGAACACAACAAGAATAGTAGTTGGTTTAGGGAGTACAAAAGATACAAATGTAAATAGATATTTAATGTTAAAATTCTAAAAATAAGTTCATCAAAGATGAAGTCATAGAAATAATAATTATGTGAAAAAATGTTAATGAACAAATACCATCAAAATTTCTCAGATACAGCTAAAGTAGCCCTCAGGGAACAATTGTATCCCAAAAAACATACATTAACAAAATAGAAAAAAAGATTAATAAGCTGAATATGCATTTTTATTAGAAAACCAACAGATTAACCCGAAATGAGCCAAAAAAATAAATAAATATTAAAAATTAAAGAAGAAATAAGTAAACAAAATAAATGATCAAACTAAAAATTGATTCTTCAAAAATACTAACACAGATAAACTTTTCTTCAACCTTATTAAAAATGCAGAAAATCAAATTCATAAGTTAACAAATGAACAAAGTAAATAAGAAGAAAAAAAATTTCTGAGAACATATAGTTATATGCTAACAAATCTGAGAATCCCAGAAATTCAATACCTTCAGAAATATGAAATTCCCAAACCAACAGAACATCAGATATATTCTTAAGTAACCTAATGTCAGAAAAAGAAATAATTATAAAGAAACTACCAAGGGGGAAAAACAAAAAACAAAAAAAACCCTTCCTGTTCCTGATGGATTCACTGGACTATTCTATCAAACCTTTAAAGCACAATTAGCAGCAATACTTCACAAATTATTCTCCAAAACTAAAAATAAGCACTCTATGAGATTCTTTATTTTGAGGCAAATGCCTGATACCTAAGTCAAGGAACCAGAAAGCATAGAAAGAGAACTATGGATCAATACCGTATGTGAATATTAATTCAAAAATTTTAAATAAAATCCTTTTCAGATACAGCAATTCATCTAAGAAATTATTCATTATGGCCAAATTGAATTTATACCAGGAAGTCAAGGATGTTTCAACAATAATTAAAAAATCAATATAAATAATAATATTCAAAATAAACACATCCAAAACCATGTAATTATCAAAATATATGTGGAAAAAGCCAATGACGAAATACATCATTTTTTGACATGTGTGTCAGTGAGAGAAAGAGAGAGAGAGAGAGAGAGAGAGAGAGAGAGAGAGAGAAAGAAAGAAAGAAAGAAAGAAAGAAAGAAAGAAAGAAAGAAAGAAAGAGAGAGAGAAAGAAAGAAAGAGAGAAAGAAAGGGAGAGAGCCAAGGAGAGAAGGAAAGAAGGAAGAAGGAAAAAGGAAGAAAGGAGGGAAGGCAAGAAGAAAGGAAGAGAGAAAGAAAGAAAAAAAAAGGAAAGACCTAAAATCATGTCATAAAATTTTTCTGTATAAATTGAAGAGCAAGCATCATATACAGTTGGTATACACTAGAACTTTTCCCAATAAATTCAGGCATAGAGCTATTATTAAATATTCTAAAAAATAGCAATAGCAACAAGATGAAAGAAAGACATTATAGAGTTAATGTTAGAAAAAAAGGAAAATCAACTATTCCTATTTACTGTTGATAAGATAGTAGTTTATTTAGCAAATACAGGGGAATCAACAAAGATACTAATATAGAAAATAAAAGCTGCAGGAAAAGTTACAGGCTACTAAAATAATTACCTCAATATAAAGAGCATTTCTACATAATAATAAGAAAATCCAAGAAGTAATGCTAGAGAAGTAAATCCAGTTCAAAGTAACTATAAAATATATTAAATATTGGGAAATCAAACTACTAAAGCACATAAAATACTCTTAGATTTAATTACAAAAGAAATGTTTAAAAATTTCTGAAATAGCTAGAGCAGTATTTCATGAACATGGCTGGGCTGTGCAAATATTATACAAATTATAATGCTACCAAAATTAAATTATACTTTTAAAATTAAAACTATATTCCAATGAAACTATCAAAAGGATACTTTATAGAACTCAATAAAATAATAATAAAATTCATTTACATAAACAAAATGTCCAGACTATCAAAGGAAAAATTTAAAAGATAGTGATAAAAGGAGAATGAAACTTGAAGACTTCAAACTTTGCTTTTGTTTATAAATACCAATGACTAGATAAGAGAATCAGAAATGATGGAATTCAATAATCCAGTGAGTAATAAACCCCAAAATATGCTATTTAGGGGGGAAATCTTGTTTTATAAAAATTGCTGGGAGAACTTAAAGCAATCTGGCAGAAATTAGGCTCAAACCAACATCTTGTACCATATTTCACAGTATATTTTAAATGGATATGTGACTATAATTTTTAACATTTTTATTTAAAGTTTTGATTTCCAAATTCTATCCCTCCCTTCCTGTCTCCCTCCCTGAGACGGTAAGCAATCAGATACATATTATACATGTGCAATTACATGAAACATTTCAATATTAGATGTGACTATAATATTAAAGATCATATCATGAAAAAAAATTAGAAGAGAAGGAAGAGAGACACAGATCATGTATCTTTCATAGCCATGGCTAATTAGGGAATTTTTTCTTAATTAAAGTATGCATACATACTCACACGCACACACACAAACACGAATGCACACAATATATAAAATATAAAATAGATATTTCTGATTTTATGCAATTGTAAAATTCTTACATGTCATCAAGCCAACAAATGTTCAGGCATCTACTATATGCTAGGCACTGTGTTAAGCACTAGAAAAACAAAAGACAAATCAGTGTCCCCAAGGAGCTTACAATCTAGTGGGTGAAACAATATGAAAACAATTATCTAACAAACAAGCCATATACAGGAGATTATATATATATACACACACATACACACACACACACACACACACACACATATATATTATATATATATATATATATATATATACATACATATATATATATATATAATATATATATATATATATATACATACATATATGCACAGGACAAATGGGAAATAATCAAGAGAGGGAAAGCACTAGAATTAAGTGGGATTGGGACAGGGTGAAAGGTGGCATTATAGCTGGGATTTAAAGGAAGCCAGGAGATGGAGACAAAAACAGAGGGTATAACATTCCTGGGGGACAGCAAGTAAAAATGCCCAGTCAGGAAATAGAATGTCTTCTTGTTCAAGGAACAATAAGAAGCCCAGTGTCATTGGTGGAGGTTGAGGAAGTGATATTGCATATAATTTCATATTATTCCATGAATTGATTAGTTTTAGCTAATGGTTTTGGTCTTTTCATCTTTTTTTTTCTTATTATTATTTATGTGGGCTGGCTCTCTGGGAAGAGAATAGAGGAGGATTACTGGGAGAAATTCTGGTTATATAAAAATAAAATATATCAGTAATTTTTAATTTTTAAAACATTAAGTCAATGTTTTGATCTGAATTCAGATGACTTAGTGTTTGCATTATTTTGACACATACATACATACATACACACACATATACACAGCAGATAACTAGATAGATAAATATAGATTATATTGAGGGAGAGAAAAAGAGAGAAAATCACTAATACTATTAAATGAAGCAAGCAAATAGACTGAGGAGGAAGAGGCTTGAGAAAAAACCTCCATGTTTAGAAATTGAGAGACTATGAGTTAATTTGTAAAGCACATTTTCAGTTGAAAAATGTGGTCAGAATTTGGACTATACAAAGTTGAAGAGTAAGTGAAGGGAGAAAAGTGGAGGCAGTGAATTTAGATGGTGTTTATATATATAATATCATATTATATCATATATTATATATTATAAAAGTGTTAAAGGTTCTACTTTCTTTTATATATATGAAAAGTTATTTTGTAATATAGTATTTATATATTTTTCCAAAGTTATCTTCTACTTTCTTTGTTCTTACCTATCTTCTTAGTTTCCACTTTGCATGCATATATATAGTCATGTTTCAGCCATCTACAATTCTTTGTGACTCCATTTGAGGTTTTCATGGCAAAGATACTCAAGTGGCTTGCCATTTATTTCTCCAGTTCATTTTACAAATAAGGAAACTGAGGCAAACTGGGTTTAGTGACTTGCTCAGGATCACAAAAATAGTAAGTGTCTGAGACTGGATTTGAACTCAGGAAGATGTATACACACACAGATAGATACACACACACACACACACACACACACACACACACACACACACACACATATATATATATAAATATGTATGAAATGTGTTTATTCATACAGATTGACATTTTATAGATAAAGACTATAAACACCACCTACATTTACTGCCTCTACTTCTCTCCTCTTATTCACTCTTCAACTTTGTGCAGTTTGAATACTGACCACATCATTCAATTGAAAATGTACTCTACAACTTTGTCAGTATTAGGGTAGTTGAAGGAAAAAAATTGTATAAATGTATAGATAGATAGATAGATAGATAGATAGATAGATAGATAGATCGATAGATCGATAGAGGGCACAGGGTGAGTTGAAGATTAAGGGGACATATCTGGAGAATAAAATTAAGGGATGAGAGAGGATGATACTCAGAGAAGAAAGGGAGAGGTAGAATGGGGTAAATTATCTCACACAAAAAAAAAAACAAACAAAAAAAAGTCTCTCACAGTGGAGGGGAAACAGGGGAAGTTGAGAGGGAATGAGGGAATCTTATTCTCATAGGATTTGGCTTAAGGAGGGAATAACATACACATTCAATTGGGTATGGAAATCTGTCTTACCCTACAGGAAAATAGGGGGAGAAGAAGGATAAGAGAGCAGGGGGGTGATAGAGAGGAGGGCAGATTGGGAAAGGGGATAATCAGAAGTAAATACTTCTGAGGAGGGACAGAGTCAAAAGAAAGAATAGAACAGATGGGAGGGCAGGATAGGATTAAGGGAAATAGAGTTAGCTTTCACAACATGTCTACTAAGGAAGTGTTTTGCATAACTGCACATGTACAACCTATATTGAGTTGCTTGCCTTTTCAATGAGGGTGGGTGGGGAGGGAGGAAGGGAGAAAATTTGGAACTCAAAGTTTTAAAAACACATGTTTTAAAAAAAAGTTTTCACATGCAACTGGGAAATAAGAAATACAGGAAATGGGGGTACCGAAGTCTATCCTGCTCTACAGGAAAATAGAAGGGGAAGGGGTTAAGAGAAGGGAGGGGGGAGAGATAGAAGAGAAGGCAGACCAGGGGAAGGGGTATTCAGAATGCATGCCATCTTGGGGTGGGGGGAGGGGTGAGAAATTTGGAACTCAAAAACTTGTGGAAGTGAATATTGAAAACTAAAAATAAATAAAATTTTTTTAAAAAGAGAGAAAAAAAGGAAAAAGAAAATGTACTCTACAAAGTTACTCATGCCCTCTTAATTTCTAAAGATGGTAGTTTTTCTCAGGCCTCTTCCTCCTCAATCTATCTGCTTCGTTGAACGGTATTGACTGTCATCTATAAACTCTCTCCTCTCTGGATTTTTGTGACACTACTCTTTCCTGGCTCTTCTCCAATCTGTCTAAACCCTCCTGGGTATCCTTAGCAAACATCATCCTGATCACGCCCTCTATCTGCGGTTGTTCCCTAAGGCTTTACCTTAATCCCTTTATTTTTCTGTTTCTATACTCTTTTGGTGATGTCATTCTCCCCCTTGGGTTTAATTATCATCTCTATGACAGTGACTCCCAGATACATATCCAGCCCTATTCTTTTTTGAGCTTCAATTATATTATCATCAATTGCCTATAGGACATTTCAAACACATATCCCAGAGACATTTCACACATTTATGTTCTTACACATCAATATTCTAATGGCAGCCTAAAAGCTTATGTGCTATTTACCTGACCTGTTCTGTTCTGAACCCTCAGTATGAGGACTTATCCTTTCCAGTGCTTTGTAAGAAGCTCAACTTGTGGTTGAGCTAAAATGTGGGTTTGACATTCAACAAATACTTCTAAAAAAGATGTTAAAGCTACATATTTGAAGTATATGCTAAAGCTAATATTTTTCTCCCTGATGATTGTTAGTTTTTGGTGAAAAAAAATATACACACACACACACATATATATGTATATATGTGTGTACGCATCTGTGTTAGAGCTAAATTCCATTTAGCCACTTAACCAGGATAGTGTCTCCTATGATGTCTTTCCATTAAAATTTTCTTAAAATTCACCAATGTTGCGTAGAGTGCTATATTTGTTTTTAAGCTGGCTATCAATTAATCAATGTGTCTAAAATAGAATGTATTGTCTTTCCCCAAAAACCTTCTGCTCTTCCAAACTTCCCTACTTCCTGACTTTTCTAAAGAAAACCATTCTCCTAGTCTCCCCCATTTGTAAATTTGAGTTTGTCCTCAGCTCTTCCATCTTTGTCACTTCACATAGGCAAATCATGCTGTTCCTACCCTACACATCATCTCTCACATCTCTCCACTCACACAGCTACCTCCTTAGTTGAAGCCCTCATCACGTCACCTCATTTATTTCAACTGATCCTAACTGGTTTCCTTCCTTCTAGTCTCTTCTCACTCCAGTCCATCTTATATACTGTTGCCAAAGTATTTTTCCTTAAGCGGCTCTAACCACATTGCTCCTCTCCTCAGTTAATTCCAATGTCTCCCTTTTGTCTCCAAATAAAATGTGTACTCTATTCAGCCTTTAAAGTCCTTCATGATCTGACTCAAACCTAGCCTTCCAGCCTCATTGGACACTATTCAATCTGCACTCTGCGATCTAGACAAACTAACCTCTCTTTCTCATTCATAATACTCAACCTTCCATCTCCCTATCATTGTACTGGCTTTCACCCATGCCTGGAATGACCTCCCTCCTAACTTCCAGCATATCGATTCCCCTTTTCCTTCAAGATTAGCCCAAGCATCGCCATCTACATAAAGCCTTCATGAATCCTCCCAATTGCTAGTATTCTCCCTCTCAAATGACCATGTATTTAACTACTTTGTATAGATTTACATTTATATGCTTGATTTTTATTGTATATATGCACTTTTCATGTCCCCTGCTAGAAAGTAAGCCCCTGCAAAGGAGGAATGTTTTCATTCATGCTTTGAAAATAACAAGTAATTATCAAATACTTATTGATTGATTTGTTTAATCTTCTTATATCTATTCTGTATACATAATTTGAACATTCATATTTTGTATCATTTATATGTTTAGTCTACATATACACATACATAGATAATATGTATTCTATGAAATACATAAATACATATAGATAGATTTATATCTATCTATATCTATATATTATATATTATTATACAGTAATACAGTAATTTATTATAGGAAGTTTCATATAGTAAGCATATGTATATATATAGTAATATAGTAAGTAATTATATAGCAATATATTATATATTATCTATATCTATATATTTATATATTATATATGTGTGTGCGTGTGTGTATGTATGTGTATACACAAGGTAGACTGTTGATTCACCCATTATAACATAAACTCCACATGAGGAAGGATTGTTTCTTCTACTGCATTTGTATCCCCAGTGTCTAATACAGTGCTTTGCACATAGTAGGTATTTAATAAATACTTGATTCAATTGTGTTAATAAACCACAATTTGTTCAGTTATTCTCCAATCTATGGCCATCCACATTGTTTTCAGGTTTTTGCTACCATAAAAACTTTTGCTATACATATATTTGTATATATGTAATTAACTCTTCTTTATACAAGAAGATGCTAATGGAAGAATAGAACCTTTCCTTTCATTTGCTTAATCTAGGATTTTTCTATTATGATAAGGCTCTAACAGGGCCATTACCACCTTACCATTCCCCAGCCTTGTATTTTTCCCCTGTTCTATGCTTCCAGACTTCTTTCTCCTGATGTTAATGTTCTTCAGTCTTCTTTTGTTTAAAGGAGGTAAATGTGATAGTCACAGCCGTTATATTGTCAGTCATCTGGTCTCTGGTCATCCTAAGACAGTCTATAAGCCTCCTTATACACTGCTGGCCACCACAGCTTTGAGTATACCCAATTTTTGCATTTCATAGAACATATTTTAAGAAATTCTGGTCTAAAAGAACATTTATCTGATTCTACATAGATAATATTTTATTAGGCACTGATTACCTTTCAGCTCTGCCTATAAAATATACTCATCATGCCCAGAATAATATTTTTAAAATTTCTAATCGGATGCAAAACAAAAAAAATCACATTTGTGGAAACCGGAGGTAAATGAATTATTCATGAGTTAGGACATATTTTCCATCACTTTTATTTTTTTCTCACGATAACTCATCACTAAATATATTTTTAAAAGTTAGCATAGATGATTATGTATTTATATTGGCCTTCTTTATTCACTCAAGAAACAGATTAAATGTCTGCTTTAAACAAGGAACTGTGCTAGGAGAGAAACAATGGTAATTAAGACATGGTTGGCATGTTTTAAGACATTATGATCTTAATTTTACATAGACCTACCACTGTTCTGTTTACCTTATAGGCATTAATAATAATTTAAAATTAGGTAGTTTTGGGTTTTACAAAGCACTTATCCAGAGCACATCTGTGAATCAGATATTATACATATTAGAATTCTTATATTACAGATGAGGAAACTGAGGTTAAAATGACTTTCTCACAAAACTAGAAGGTTTCATAGCTGAGTTTATTCCCTTTGCTTCCAAGTCCAACAATCCTACTATACTGTGCTTCATTGAATTTTATTGAAAACTGCTTTGGGGAGCTAAATAGTGTTTTGGATGAATAACAGATAAATCGGTTTGATACACTGATTAAACAACATTCATCTCAGGCAAATAGAGATGGGTTATCTGAAACATCTCTGAAGTATGTGGCAAATATGAGGTAAACCTATATGTCAGTCAAGCTGTCATGTTGATTTCATTTTGCTAAGACTTTCTCATTCAATGAATTTGGAATTTTCCAATAAGGGATATGACTAACATATCCTACATCTCAGACAGAATTTGTAAAAGGGACAGCTGAATTAATAATATAGTAAAAATGTACAAGGATTTACCTCTTTTCACTCATGGACTCTAAAGAATTACACTATTATCCCCAATAACTGAATGTGGAGCAATAGAATTGCTATCTTAGAAAGCCTGAATAAATATCATTTGGGTTTTATACCACAGCAAACAGACTAGCACACCATTGAATGACAAAGGAAATTCATTCAGGAGCTAAAGCAAAAGATCCAAATAGCTATGACTAAAAGTTTTCCCCTGTGCCCCAGAGAAAGACTGACTAAAACCAGATACCAATATGTATACGTACATCAGAACCCTTATCGAGGTAGTCTAAGCTTCTATAATTCAGGGTTTTTAAGACCAAAGATCCTGAATTCACTCAGAAGTCAACCATGGGTTCATACAGAGTTGGGAACAAAGGCTTGTGTTTCACAGGTTTAAGCAGCTTGAGCAAAAGGCTCCACTTTTACAAACCAGATAAGGTTTAAAGATGGGTTTAGGGGACAAGAAATCAACCAATATGGTGGTCAGGAAGATGACAGTGCATGGTTTCTTTCGATAGTTGGATGGATCTCCTTACTAAAATAAGATGTCAAGTTAACTTTAACTAATGAATGCCCATACTTTAGGACTAGGTTAACATAAGGTATGGAAATATAATAGATTACGATTATGTCTATACTTTAGGATGAGGTTATATGGACAATTGAGAGTTGCAGAGCATATTAAGTATTTCCTAAGATGATAAGAATAGCATTCATATGAATGGAAATCATATGAAAATCATAAAATTTCAGAATTGGAGTGGACATTTAAGGTTATCTAGTCCAACCACAACTGACTGAGAAAACATCTGCGACATATGTTCAACTGGCTTCACTCGAAGATCTTTAATGATGGGGAACCCATTCTCTTACAAAACTATCCTTCCTATTTTTGAATCTAATTTTTTTGGAAATAGAGGTAACAGAGTACTATGAAAGGCTAGCGGATTTTCAGTCAGAGAGTCAGTGTTCAAAGATTAGTTTTGCTTTTCCCTACTTCTGTGTGACCTTCAACAAATCACTTGACCTCTCTAGGACTCAATTTCTTCATCTGTAAAGTGAGCGAGTTCATTTATGTGGTCCTCTAAGTTTCTCTCCAGAACTACATCTATGATCCTATGGTGCTTCTCCTGACATCAAAAAGCATATAATCTGATAACAACATACCAATTAGTTTAAAACCTTTAGTGTGTTTCCTAACCCATGCTTAATTCTTTAGGAAGTTATCTATAGCTGTTTGCAAATAAATCATTGAAACTCCATGAATTACCATATTTCTTTCTGCCATAGAAGTGAGAAAGTATATTTTAAGACAGTAGCCTTTGACTCTTCCTTCCTAAATGGGGATTTCCTGTCAAAAAAGTTGACAAAGTGTGTTTGAGACAGCTTCCTCTCATTAATGGTATTTCTTTTTGTATGAATCAGCCCCTGTTGTAAAGGGGCTGATTCAACAGCTTTGAGGCATCATAGTACAGTGGAAAAATACTGACTCAAGTCAGACAACTTAAGTTCAAAGTCTGTTTCTGTCATCCATTTACCTTGTCCAAATTATCTAATCCTAATTTTCTTATCTAAAAAATTAGTGTCTTAGACTGGATGACTTCTAAGACCTTTTTTAGCTTTGATACGCCGTGATTCTCTAATATCTAACTATCAAATATGAATGCAAGAACAAGTTTTCCTTGTGTAGTGGGGACGTGGCTGCACTCATCAGCTGGAGTTTGATGCCTGTTGATGCTTTTTTGGTACAGAGTTGGATTTGACAGATGGACTTGCTAAGTGACGATGACACAGGAGACATATCCCTGCATGGACCATGAAGATGAAAGAAGGGACTGGAAGGAACATTATAACAACTGAGTTCACACTTGTCCTCACTCTATCAGTGTTGAACTCGTGAAAAGTGGGTAATGCTATGGCACTTGAGCTCCATCCTGTTTCAGTGTTGGGGTTTTAGGAACTGAGGTACAAGGAAGTGATAGCTTCTAGGTAGTGACATCCTGCTGTACTGTTTGCCTATTTAGCTGTGATTACAAGCCTTCACAATGCTCTCGAAGCTTGATATACATGACCAGTATTTAACTGATGACCCCAGCTTCACTTAACAGAAAGATAAGGAGTCTAAAATAAGACATTGAAATTCTGAGGCATACCTTATCCTTGAATGATGAGAAAGCAACAAGGACACATCCCAGTTCAAAGGAGATTGCTTTCTTTGAGAATGAATGGGTCCAGAGAACAAATAGAATTCTATTGCATAGGATCAATGTATTTATTTAATTAACTTTTATCCAGTCCAATTGAACTACTTACTAAAATAATGACACTTAGGGGCAGCTAGATGGCACAGTGGATAGAGCACCGGCCCTGGATTGAGGAGGACCTGAGTTCAAATCCAGCCTCAGACACATAACACATACTAGCTGTGTGACCCTGGGCAAGTCACTTAATGCCATTGCCTAGCTAAAAGAAAAATAAAATAAAATAAAATAATGACACCTACATAAAGGGCTTTGATTGACAACTCACTGAGAAAGATAGAAGTGGCCAGTATATGAGAATGGACGTGGGAGATTGATTGACATAAATCTAGAAGACTTAAAATGTTCCATACAGATCCAAACCAGTTGGTAAATGGTAACCAGCATATACTCAGGTCCTGTTGAGGGCTTTAGAGGATCAAGTGACTGGTTATATACTCAGAACACTTAATATTTTACCAGAATTCCTCAGAAATGAGCCGCAACTCTATGATCTGTATTCAACTCAGCTAAAACCACTTATTGTTAATAATTGATGAATTTTGGTGTAAAAGCAATGGATAGACTATATGTCATTATATACTTTTTAATCAATCTAGAGACCAAAAATGCTAATAAAACTCTAGGCTAGATATGTTTTCGTAACATATTTCTAAACATCTTTGTGATTTTAGGTGACAAAGGAAAATAGGAAATTATATATCTTGAAATATCATTTTAGTAAATGCCAAAGGGATTCCTTACTCTCTTCTTTAGTTAAAAAAAAGAAGAAGAAGAAGAAAAATATGACTGTTACTTTTTTTTTCTTTTTTCTCCTTTATCCAATGCTGGGTTTTGATTGTTTTTTTGAGAGGAAACTGAGATATTTGAGAATATAAAGGGTTTTGGATGAATGAGCCTGGAGTGACTGAAACTCTCATGAAGGAATGTCAAGGATCTCAGAGGCATGCAGTCACATTACATAAACATATTTTGAACTGTACCATCCTACCTATAGCACTGGCACCACAATTACATTAAGTGAAATTTTATACAAAAATTGGGAAGTTTACAGGGGTTGTTTGCTCCCCTATTCTTTTTCCAAAATGTTAAGTGAAAGGCCATGATGGTGTAAAAAAGTGTGGACAGTTCTGAGACTATCCCAACCTGACAAAGGCCAATTTTATTTTCAAGCAATTATTCCAAATAGTCACTCTGGATTGAGATGGGCCCCTGAAGAATAGCCTTTTCCCAGGTTCTCACCCTTTTTAGCTTCAGGAGAAATTCTTTCTTAGTGTCCTTCTCCCTTCTTCTCTTGAGAATGAATGGTAGACAAAAAAGTGAGTAGGTGCATCATTCTCTAACTCCCAAAGTTCAAAAGACTGCCAGCCCTTACAGTCATCATGAAAATGGACTTGCTTATCTTTTATCCCCCTACCCCCACTTGAAAAAAAGTGCTTATTTTTTTTCCAAAAATACCCAAAGTGGCACTAGCTAAGCTTCAAATCTGTTTTCTTATATTCTGTGGCTTTAAATTCAGCTGTCTGTATTGGGCAAAGGCAGATAACTGAAGCAAGCTTAACAAATACCAAGCCTGAAAAAAAAAAAAGCACAAGGATAACTGTTGTGCCTGAAAGTCGACATCTGACTCCTCTTCTGATAAACTAGGAATTTTTTTTTTTTGCAGAAGCTATGAGTACTACAGCTATATTAGAATATTCCATTTTAAAATTATTGCAGTAAGGTACTTGGTTTCCTGGAAGTTTCATATAGGGAAGATGCATTGTTCCTGCTCACTGAGTGTGCTTGGCAGAGTCGATCCTTGCAGTGCGAATCTGTCTGAATGCTAGCTGTTTCAGGCCCTTTTCAATGGAGCAGCAGTGTTCACAGTATAGACTGAGAGCCCAATGCAGCAATGTTTATTGCATCCTCTGCTAATGGGATTTCTTCATTAAGTAGAAATATTATGAGAATTATTAGCCTGGAATATATAACCCACCAAATACTATTAATCAATTCTGCAAAAACATAATGCTAGGATGAAAAAAATCATTATTAGGGCAGTTACTTCCATAGGATCAATATCATAAAGGTACGGGTTTCCAAACAGGACCAGAGGAGCATTCTGAGATTTTTTTTAAAAGAGTCTTAGGATGATAATACTGTAAAATGATATTCAACAGTACAACCTTATGTGGTCTGTTCATGTAATCTAGTAAACTCTTTCCTCTGACTTGACATAGAATCATCTTAGAAAAATAATAATTTCTGCTTTTGCTAATAACTTCCTCAGGCATCTTGGTCAATGCAACCCAGTGAATATAACCTCCTTTCTCACTATTAGAAAGTTCTTTCTTAGGTTTAACCTAAATCCATCTTGATGGTTTTTATGCTCATTTCCTAATTTTTCTGATCCTAAGGGAAAGAGATAAAGCTTTAGGAACTCAATAATCTCTGCTATTTCTTCAAATTAAATGCATTACATTAGAGGGAATTGTGCATTAACTTGCCTAGTACAGAATACTATACTGGACAAAGAACTTGACCAAGAATCAGGAGACTTGAGTTTTAAGTCCTCAACTGCCACTGCTAGAGTTCATACACTTTACCTGTATGGGCCTGTTTTCTTATCTGTAAAAATGAATGGAGAAGGCAAATGATGAAACAGTCATCCTTCCCCTGGGAGATAAAAGACAAGATGAGGGAAGGAATAACACATGCTAAAATTGGCAAATATGGACAGAGAGAGGCAAACATCCATGAGACAATGCAAGAGAGACAAGACAGGAATATAATTGCCATCTTCACAATATAGACAATTAGTTCTATAGAAATTTATTTCTGAGTGATAAGGGGACATTTCACGGAGGATATGGGGTTTGAAGTTATCCTTGAAGAATGATAAGAATTACAAAAGGTTGAAAAGATGAATAAGCCAGTCCTAGCAGAAGGAAAGGTATGTGATATTGTTATTGAAAATGATCATAATAAATAATGTCTTCCACCTTATTTAATCAATACTTCTTTTCTACACAAACAAAAGCCATTTGTATAAGTATTGAGGGTAGCTATATGGCACAGTGGATAGAATGCCTGGCCTGGAGTCAGGAAGACTCATCTTCATAACTGAAACAACCAAATATCAACAGGAACCAAATTATATATTATTTAATGTATTCATAAACAAAGAACTTGGAGTCAGAAATCCTGGGTTCAAATCTCAACTTGGCCACTTAAGAAGCTTCACCAATAAAGATAGCTTTTATGTTCTTAGAAATGAAGCATTTTTTCCTAAAATGCAAATGTGGAAATTTTAACAAGTTAGAGTATGGTACAGTTTAATTTTTAAGTTTGTATTCTTCAAACTTATGATACGTTAAGGTAGTTTTCCCACTATATTTACCATTAAAATCACCCCTTCCTCTCACAATTGCATCATCATATGTTTCCTTTCATTGTCATGTCAAGTATGAATACCATAAAGGACTCAGTATGACTGAAAAAAAAGGGAAAATAAATGCACTGGTGTGTGACAGTTAGAAAAAAAAAAGAAGCCTAGATGAAGTGGCTTCTGTACACTAAAATCTATATAGATAGTTTTGATAGACAATTAGGTGTCTCAGTGGACAGAGCACTAGGGATGGAGTGAGGAAGATCCAAGTTCAAATCCAGCCTCAGACACTTTTTAGCTGTGTGACCTTGAGTGAGTCATTTATCTTCTGTTTGCCTCAGTTTCCTCATCTGTGTCATGGTGATAATTATAGTACCTACCTCCCAAAGTTGTTGTGAGGATCAAATGTTAGGTAACTGTAAAGTGCTTAGCACAGTGCCTGTCACACAGTAAGTGATATGTAAAATGTTAGCTATTATTATTCTACAAAACTGATGAAGAAAATGGTGACTGGTCACCACCAACTTTACCAAATCATCCTCTTGAACCTCTCCTGCCTTCAGCCACCTTGTTGTTGTTGTTTGTCCTTCCTTCTTGAAAAGAACCAATGACTTCAGGAGGGTGATGCCTTAACTTGCAATTGAGTTGGATTTAAGTGAGGCAGAGCTGTGCAAAGTCATTGGCCCCACTATCTCCTCCAGACTCATCGAAATACAGTGGCAAATCATAGGTCAGGACAACTAGCGCTGGCCCCCTTCAGCCATCTTACTCTACAGTTGTAGTGCAAACCTAACTATTGAAGGGGCTTTTGTATCGTTTACATTTCAGTGAAACTTCTAATTGCTTCAAGTAACCATTTGGTCAATTCTTTTCAATTCTCTTCAAACTAAGGAACATTGAGATGTGACATTTCCTAGTTTTTCCTCATAAAAACACATTCCGAATTCAAGAGAAACACTACCACCACTTCTCAGGTCATCCTTCAAATGGGAAACAGTGCTGTGCTTGCTCAGTCATGACCCCATGAACTACAGCACACCTGGACCTTCCATCCTCTACTGTCTCTCCATGTCTGTTCGTGTTCATGTTTATGTCCATCCAGTGACAGTGATACAAACATCAAATTCAGCCAAACATAAAAGTTAGTAGCATTTTATAACTCAAGAAAGCAAACCTACTACCAACAATATAGAACCAAGAACATAGAACAGAAATAATCAACCCCCTTCCTCAAGAGAGTTCTATTGAGGCATCCAGGCAATAAGAAGTTTGCAAAGTACAGAGAGAATGATGAGGTCATTAGCAAGGAAGAGATTGCTAGGATGCTTGTTGAAGATTTTGAGACCTAAAACAATCTGTGGGGGCCCATGCCCTGTGACGCTGTCATATTGACTTAATCAAAAAGGTACTTACGAGATTTCTGTTGGTCCAACATTTTTTTAGAAGAAGCACCTCTAGAGGGTAATTTTTATGTCTTAAATGTTTTCTGTTCATTGAAATTCAATAAATGTTCTCATCGAACATCTGGTATAAGCTCGAGAAATAAAAACATGAGTAGGACATAATATATCCTTGCTTACAAGTAACTTACAATCTTGAAACAAGGTTAAATTAAGCATACAAATAATGAATGCAGAGTATGATTTGATAAGTGTCATAACAACAATATAAATGCTATGAGGCTTCAAGAAGGAGAAATCATATCTAGTTTGAGGCATCAGAGAAGGGTTCATGAATAATAGGTAGGTTTTCAAAGGTTGAAGCTGTCTTTTCAGCATGTTGTTGGATATCATTAAGTACAGAATCATCTTAGTCAAGTGGTTGAATTGTAGCATCTTAACATCACCAAAAGGTTTTCTTGTCATTTGTCATCTTGTCATCAAAAGGCAAATCTTGTCATTTTTACCTCTATAGCAGCTCCCCTTCTCTCCACTCAAACAACTGTTACCCTGGTACAGGTTCTCATTTCTTCAGGCCTCAATAGCTTCCTAGTTAGTATCCCTGTCTCAAATCTCTCCCCATTTCAATCTTTCATCTACTCATCTGTCAAGATGATTTTCCTAAATCACAGGTATAATAACTATGCCACCTCTCCTACTCAATAAATACCAGTGACTGTTGGAAGAAAGGAAGGAAGGAAGGAAGGAAGGAAGGAAGGAAGGAAGGAAGGAAGGAAGGAAGGAAGGAAGGAAGGAAGGAAGGAAGGAAAGAAGGAAGGAAGGAGGGAGGGAGGGGAAAGAAGGAAGGAAGGAAAGAAGGAAAGTAAAGAAGAAAGGAAAGAGGGAGAGAAGGAAGGAAGGAAAGAAGGAAAGTAAAGAAGAAAGGAAAGAGGGAGAGAAGAAAGGAAGGAAAGAAGTAAAGAAGAAAGGAAGGAGGGAGAGAGGGAAGGAAGGAAAGAAGGAAGGAAGGAAGGAAGGAGGGAAGGAAGGAAGGAAGGAAGGAAGGAAGGAGGAAGAAGGAAGGAGGAGAGGAAGGAGGGAGAGAAGGAAGGAAGGAAGGAAGGAAGGAAGGAAGGAAGGAAGGAAGGAAGGAGGGAGAGAAGGAAGGAAGGAAGGAAGCAAGGAAGGAAGGAAGGAAGGAGGGAGAGAAGGAAGGAAGGAAGGAAGGAAGGAAGGAAGGAAGGAAGGAAGGAAGGAAGGAAGGAATAAATAGGAATACAAGCAAAAAGAAGGCCCTCAAGATGCTGACATTTTAACGAGTAAAGAAAATGCACAAAAGTTAGCTAAAAAGCAGGGTGTGGGGTGTGAGTGAAAGAAATCCAGCACAAGGCTATGCTTTTAAAGTTTATAAATCCAGGAATGGGACTAGGAAGGGAAATGAAGGCTGGTTGGCCTGACCCCCCTCACAAAACAGAAGCCCCAAGAACTCGTAAATAAGAGAAGAGGTTGGCCTGACAAAGTAATATCCCAGAGTGAGAAAGCTGCTGGGCCTTTAGATGTTCTAGGGCCAGGCCTAAAACATATAGGAAGCAACAAGAACAAATATAAAATTACTTCCAGGATTCAATATGAAATCCTATTTTTGGTATTTAAAGCTCTTTATGACCTGGTTCTTTTGCTGTCCCTCACACATGACACTCCATCAATGCTCTCCTCTCCGTTTTGAACTTGAAACTGCCTGGCTTTCCTTTCAGACTCTGCTCAAATCCCATCTTCTTCAACAGATCTTTTCTGTCCTCCCCCTCCCTCATGCTAGCACTTACCCTCTGAGATAAACTTTCATGTGTATGGCGTATAGCTTGTATTTACATATTTTATGTGCATGGCATCTCTCCCCACTTGAAAATAAGTTCCTCAAAGGAAGGAATCATGTTTTGGCTACTTTTGCATCTCCAGTGTTTAGCTTTATTTTTTGACTGTACGTATCTGCATCTTCAACATATGGTACTTGGTTCATCCCTTTGCTCTTGGAAGATTGCAATGTTACAGATTTTGGATTCAAAGAAGTGCCACTGCTAGCCTCTCCCTAAAATTCCCTGCTCCAAATCATGGATATCATTATCATGTTGAAGCAGATGATTTCCAGATCTCTATATCCAACCACAGTCTCCCTCTTGAGTTCTCAGGTTCCACATCACCACCTGCCTATTGCACTTTTCTAATTAAGTGTCCCACAGGCATCTGAAACTCAACAAGCTCAAACAGAATCTATGATTCCCTTCTCCCCAAAGCCCATCCATTTTCCAATCACTACTGAAAGCACTACCACCCTTCTAAACACCAGTCAGCTTCACAACCTCAGTGATCCTCAACTCCTCCCTCTCCGTCACCCCACCTATCAGATCTGTTGCTAAAGCTTGTTTCTACCTCCACAACATCTCTTGCATCTGTCCTTTTCTTTCTATTCATAGTTATCACCCCACATCAAGCCCTCTTCATCTCTAACCTGCAAAATTTCAAAAGTCTTCTACCTGATCCCCTTGTTGCAAGTATCTTCCTACTCCAGCCCATCTCCCTTCAGCTGCCAAAGTGATTTTCTGAGAATGTAGAATTAATCATTTCATGTCTACTACTCAATAAACTTTCCCCTCCCCCACATGTATAGAAAGCAAAAGTGGCTCCCACTCTTACTTTCAGGACGGCAAAAACCATCTAGCTAGCTAGCTAGCTATCTGCATATGTGTGTGTGTGTGTGTGTGTGTGTGTGTATGCAATATGTGTATACACAATAGAAAGAGAATAGACATTTCATTGGACTTGTCCTAGGAAAATTAGACAATTATCTCTGTACAGAACTGAAGGTGTTTATGTCAGTAAGATAAAAAAAGAAACCTAACTAGAAAGACAACTCCAGAGCTGAGCAAGTATGAAATGGTCAGCATAGAATATATGTGTGTATGTGTATCTATATGAATACATCATAAAACAGCATGAACAGCATAAAATATATGGCATGTGTATGTGTGTATATGTGTGTGAATGTATACTATCTATATGTTTATGTTTTATACATGTCACACATGTAAATATACATTGCACATATACACACACACTGGTGTATACCAGTATAGATTATGCATTTATAAATATACATTGATATGTGTATGCATATATGACACACATATAGTGTTACGTGTACACACATGTGCATGCACATGCATGCATGTGAAGTCACCTATCAAGTGATGGCACACATGGGTGTGCACCCATAAATGCATGTGTGTATGTGCGCTTATATACATATGCTGCACATGTGCACATATATATAGGTGTATATATCTACATGCACACGTGTATTCTATCCTGGTCCTTTCATACATGCTATGCCTTGCAAGCTTCCTTCCAGCTGGTTTTTTTCTTTATCCTACTGACATAAACAATTAGAGAACTTTCAGTTCTCTACAGGGATAATTGTCTGACTTTCCTAGAATAAGTCCCATGAAGTGTTTATTCTCTTTCTATGCTTAGGTAATAGGAAGCCATTTGGCTTGCCCATGTTCGCATAAACTGCTGGAGTATCTCACAGATACATTTGAAATGACAGAAGCTCTGCTTTGGAGAGGCCCCAGAGACCATCCAGTCCAATCCATGCCTGAAACAAGAATCCTCCCTACAACACCCTTGACAACTGTTCATTCAGTTTTTGTAAAAGACTTCCAGTAAAGAGGAACCCACTACCCTGCAACTTCTACTTTTGAGTGTTTGTAATTGCTTGGAAGTTTAAGGGGTTTTGTTTGTTTGTTTGTCCCCTTAGATCAAACCTAAAGCACCATTTTGTAATTTTCACTTATTACTTTTAGTTCTGCCCTCTCTTGTCAAGAAGAGCAAGATAAACCCTTTTTCAAATGCCACTGCTTCAAATATTCTAAGGCAGCTCTCGAAGGCAATTCCCCATATTGTAGATCCCTTTTAAGACTTAAAAGGGGCTTCAGAGCAAAATAGATGATGTCATTGATGAAGTCAATGATGAAGTCATTGGTCTTTATTTTTTTGTTGATGGCTACAAAGCTCTAACTAGAGATACCCAAAGGAGTATGAAGGGAAAGGCAAGAATAAGAAAGGAAGTGTTTTAGGACCACATCTACGATCCCCAAACAGGAAAGTAGTTAAATGTCCACGATGGAATGGAGAATAATAAAAAGGGCTATAATTAGCAATGTTGCTTGAAAGACTCAGGTATGACAACTTTCAGGACATGACAGGAGAAGAAAGCAATCCACCATGGTCTTGGAGAAAGCTATCCCTAGCGCTTAGCATATCACTATACCAAGCTTTTGCTAGTTTAATGAGCAGAAATCCTAGATTTGTCACCATTCCAGGTATAAAGGAAGCTCAGAAAAGCTGAAAAAGAATAGTGTTGGGTAGAAGTGTTGGATACAAGGGTCAGGGTCTAACTCAGGCTAAACTGGTTGATTTCCTTTTTTTAATAGCATTTATTTTTATTGTTTTTCTATATCTACTGCCACTGGCATGACAATACCAGTAATCTAAGAAAATCTGTTTCTGGCCTGAAAAATTCCAAGTATAGAAGATTCAAGATACTGGTTATGGACCATTTTATAAAAGCAGTAGGGAAGAAGGAAATTGGGCAGGAAGACAACGTATATGTATAGGTATAGGTACATAGGCATATGTATTGCAGAGATAGCCTATAGAAGAAAGACAAAGCTAAACTGGACTTTAATACGCCCTAAATCTTCCCTTCTTGATAAAGAAGTGTGGGGTATCAGATATCCTCTCCCACTGAGAGATCCTAGCTCTCTTGGGGTCACGCTGTCCTGGAAAAAGGAAGAAAACACAGTGAGAGTAGAAGTTGTCTCTCTTTTAACAGTCTGAGTGGGTGGCTCTTCCTGCCCATTCAATGGTTAATCATCTTTAATACAATGTGCCATCACCTTAACCCCCCATGTGTAAGACAAGGAGAAGACACATGAAGACCAACCAGAAGCCTCTGGTTGAAAATTTATAAAAGGAGCCTTCCTGAAAGGACCAGCTTGAGAGACAGCATATGAATCACCAGAAGAGGTGGCCATCCTCATGCATGTCTAATGAAATGGTCACTCTTACATTTACAAGAAACATTCACTGTTCCTTTAAGCAATTATCAGATGGATTGACCCTAAGTCCCTCCACCATTCTGGTGGTCTCCTCTAGACACTCTTCACCTGACCAATAGCCTTCCTAAAACTCAACCGAATACAATATTCTCAATGTAATCTGAAATGAAAAACTAGAGGCAGCTTTCCTATGAAAGGATATTTTTAAAAATCATTATTGCTTCTACTCTGAAATAAGCTGTTATCATAAGAATTAAACACTGGCAAAATCTAGCTTTATCACTATAGTATAGTGGGGAAGGCACCATCTTCTGCATAGAGTCTTTCCTGATCCCAAATGCTAATTTCCTTTCCCAAACTACCTAGCATTTAACTACATTGTGTGTATACATTGTGCATGCATTATAATTTTGTACTTATGCTGTAAATATTTTACATATACTCACCTCCCCCATTAGATTGTAAACTCATTGTAAGTTGCAAATTGTTCCATTCTTTTATCTCCATAGTTCCTAACACAGTGCCTAGCACATTGTAGTTGTTGTTGGGTTGGGTTGTTTTACTGTTGGTGTCCAACTGCTTGTGACCCCATGTGGGATTTTCTTGGCGAAGATACTAGAATAGCTATTTCCTTCTCACTTTATAGATGAGGAACTGAGACAAATAGGGTTAAGTGACTCACCCAGGGTCAGACAGCTATAAGTGTCTGAGGCCAGATTTGAACTGAGGAAGATGAATCTTTCCCACTCCAAGCCTGGCACTCTAATCCACTGTGCCACCTAGCAGGCACATAGAAAGCACTTAATAAATAGATGATTGATTGCACTCAGAGTCAGAATAACTGAATTTGACTCCTCACTGTGAAACTAAGCACACATCGTGACTTGCCACTCTAAGCCTTGCTTTCCTCATCTATAAAATGGAGATAAAAATTACTTGTACTACCTACCTTGGAAATTGTAAAATGTTCTACAAATCTGAAAGTAAGAAAGGAATGTGAGCTATTACAGTTATCATTAGTTGAGGTCTCTTGTTACTTTATTAAATCTGTTGGCCAGCAGTTTTTTTTCAATCTCTTTAAAAATTGTATTGACAACTCTTGTTTTTATATCACCTTAATTTCTAAACATATCCTTCCCTCCTCCCCTACCCAACAAGTCATGCCTTACAATAAAGACGTAGGAGAAGAAAGAGAAAAAAAGAAGTGGTATAAAACCAACCAACACATCATCTGAGTCTGAAAGTATATGAAATATTTCAAATCCATGGTCCCTCACTCCCTTGCAAAAAAGGGAAGGCAGCACATTTTTTCAATATTTTTCCAAGGCCAAGCTCCATAGCCACCAGACGAAGTGTGTTCGTAAGTGTAATTTTTTTTTCTCTTAACTAATGATGTCAAGTTCTACCCTACATACAGCTAGTCTTTTCTGACCTTATTTCTCTGAGATCCTCCTTGTGCTTGTAATCATTTTTGTTGTTTTTTTGTTTTGTTTTCTGCATATCTTGAGAGAAGTAAAATTCAACAAATTGGAATTTAAGTTAGACATCAGTTCAAGTTTTGGGGGGGTTGAGGTTTTCTTTTACCTCTAAGGATAAAATGTAAAGGTGCCTTCAAAGTTAGCTTAGAGGAAAAAAAGAGTTTGAATTCAGTCAATGTAAAGCAGCTAGTGTTCTGGAAAATGAACCTAGGAAACTTTTCTTAACCTTGTGAGCTGAACTAACCTGATATGCTGTGGGAAAGGACAGCATATTACTCTGGGCAAATGAGAAGCACACAGGAAATAAAATTGTTGGGTTTTGCTTGGAATTGGAAATTGTTGAAGGTTGAAGACTTTAATGCAGGGAGTTTATCAACAGCAGCAGAATCAGTGGTTTTATCAGAATAGCAGTAAGGTCTGCAAAAGGCACTCCCTGCTGATGAAATTATATAGCTAGAGATTTGGGTCCCGATTTTCTACTCAGGAAGCCCTTGAAAACTTGTTTGCTGCTGTCATGCTGTGGGAATTAATATATTAGGCATTAAACACTAAAATTTGAGGTAGCTCAAAGAATAACAGCATCTCCTACAAGAACAGAGCATCCTTCAACCTCAAAGCAAAATATGGAAACTCCATTTTCCATGAAGGCCATTTATGGCAGCCATCAAAGCAACATTTTACATGTAGTAGACACCTTGCAAATGAGAGGATATCCCTCTGGATGTAACTTGAATTATCACAAGAGAATTGAAAATAGAATTACAACAAGGCTTTGGTAGTAGGTAAACTCATGATTCATTTTTATTATTGCTAATATTAAGGAAGAGTTCCTACAGGCTTTGATGCTGATATGCCTTTCAAGCTATTTATTAAGTATTTAGGATTTTTAAAACAAATAATATTAAATATTTGGGGAAAAAAAGCAATTGAAATTTAACTACATGTCTAGTTCAGAGTTAAGAGCACTGGACTTGGAGGTCAAAAGGTTTCAAGGATTCAAATCCAAGTTTCCACATGTAATCATTATGTGACGATGGGTTAGTTACTTAACCTTTCTGAGGCTCTCACTTTATCTGTAAGTTGGGAAGAATAATCATTTCACTGCTTATCCTCCAAGGGTTGTTATGAGGAGAATATTGGTAAACCTTGAAGTAATTTTCAAAGTGGAAGCTATTATTATGTTCATTTTTATGAAAATATGAATTGCTTTAAATTGTTTAATATTCAAGGCTCTTTGGAATATTTTAATAGCACTCTTTCAGCTATTGCCATGGGAGGGGAGGGGATTAGTGGATGTATATGTCATAGATGGAAGAACAGTTAGGAAATTTGTATTAGGTGGAAATAGTAAAATTGGGAAAGCTGCAGAAATATAAGTAGACTAACTCACTATTGATGGGGCATGTTTGTCCAATTGTTCTGAAAGGTAATTTAAAAGTATTCTAAAAATCAAATCAAAACGTCCATATTGTTTGACCCAAAGATTTCACTGCTAGAGATGTATCCTCAAGAGATCAAAGATAGAAAGACAATAGCCATATCTACCAAGTTTTCAACTGAATCCATTTTTGTAGTAAAGAACTGGAAATAAAGTAGATGGTTAGTTATTCAGGAATGGCACAATATGCTATACTGCATGAATGTAACATATTATTACTATGTGATTTTTAAAAAGAATATGAAGAATTGAGAGAAGCATGGGAAAATTTTCTATAAACTAATGCAAAATGAAGTAAGGAGAACCAGGAAAACAATACACACATAATAACTACAGTAATGTAAATGGAAAGAACAACAAAATGAAATTGAAAGCTATGTAAATGTAATGAGCAAGAAAAGTGCTGAGAAAGTATAGTCCATCCACTCTTTGCAGGGTTGGAGAATATGGATGTGAAATATTGCATATATTGTCAGACATGATTAATAAATAATTTTATTAACTTCAATGGACTATTTTTATTTTTTTCTTAAAAAAAGTTTTGTTATAAACTTTGGCTGGATAGAGAAGGGGCAGCTAGTTATACAGTGAATAGAACACTGATCTTGGAATCAGGAAGATGAGTCTTCCTGAGTTTAATCTGACCTCAGGCTTACTAGTTGTGTGACCCTGGACAAGCCACTTAACCCTGTTTGCCTCTGTTTCCTCATTTGTGAAATGAGCGGGAGAAGGAAATGGCAATCCACTCCAGGATCTTTGCCAAAAAAATCTCAAATGAGGTCATGAAGAATAGGACATACTCTGAATGACAACAGATAGAGAAGGGGGATGTACGTTTTGAGAAATGAAAGTGACATAAAAACCAAATCTATCCACAGATATATTTTTAATTATATTTCAAATATTTTAAAGTTACTTTAAAATAATACTATCATAGAGGGAGTTAACTTGAGTTAAAATGTATTCCTCAATCAGACACGGGTACATTAAAATTTTGACAGAGCCTAAGCCTATGCTATGAGATAAAAGATCTACTTTCTAGAATATTTTTTTAAAAAAGTATTATTTACTCCTGGGCACAAATGACCTTAATAATGATTCAGCATCTTCATTAAAATAAATAATTTGATTTGGCAATGGAAGCACATAAACAAAACTTCTGATTTGTTAATGTCCTCCAGAGGACATTTTCTAGTGTTTGTCTTTAGGGAAAATATATATCCTAAAGTGTTATTTTTTTCCCAAAGACCATTCCTAATTGCCTCTTGGATTTTTTTTAATGGGGCCTTTCTAGAACTACAATCATGGGCATTTTCATCCCAGTTCTATGTAGATCTGGGCTGTTCCACAGTTTGATTAAAAAGAAATGAGCAAGGAGAAAAATAAAATACAACTCCACCCCTGTCACTAGCAAAACCCAAACCAGGTGATGCATGGTAGCCACTAAGGCTATTCTCACTGGCACGCATAGGGTCAGCACTCATTAATGAAAAGACCAGGAGAATTTCCTTTCTGAAAAGGCTAACAGGTTCAGAGCCCTCCAACTATGTAATTAAGAAATCTCTACACTTGGGACCAGCTTTATCACTCTACTGCATGTTTCACCCGTGAAGAAATAGACTCAATGAAAGGGGAATGAAATCAAACCCCTAAAGGTTTAGAGACATTTGAATTCATGATATTCATGAGATTGTCAATCCAGCATTTTTTGACCGGAGGAAAAACATCTTCTCAGCATGTACAGATCTTAGGATTTACAAGTGGAAAGGGAAGTTAGAGATCATATAGTTCAGCACCCCCCTTTTATTAAGGAGGAAACTGAGGTTCTCCATTATTTCTAATGAGAAATCAACCTAAGTAAGCTCATCTTCAAAATAAAAAGAATTCTCTCAGTTATCAAGATTGAGAATGCTACTGCATAAAGAAAAGTAACAAAACATAGATGATTCTTTTGATTTTGGAAAATGGTCTTCACAGGGGGGAAAGTTAACAGATATAGAAGAAGAAGAAAAGATGGAAATGAATGAGAAATTCCAAGGGGCAAAGTGGCTATTAGTAAACAGAATTAATGTATCTTGAAAAATGTGGGCATACACAACTATGAGGAGAGTAAGAAATAAATGTATGTTATGTAAAACCAGACCCTGTAATTTGAATTTTGGGAAATCTGACCAATCTCATTGATTGGAGGGGATGGGGGGGGGTGCGGTAGGCTATAACCAAATTTCTGTTTGCTGAATCCATCTTAATATAAGAATACAAATGTCTTCCTCTGTTCTGTTTTGATTTTGTTTCTGAATTTATTTTCCAATTTGTTTTCTTGAAAAAAATTTCTGCCAAAACGACAAATATCAGTATTAGTGTCAGTATTAGAAAAACCAATTTCACAAACATACACATGCATATACACAACACACACACACACACACACACACACACACACACACACCCTTTACATTTGAGCACGATAAGATACTCCTTTTGTGATATTCATTAAGTAGGTCTTAATAATCAGGAACTCTAAGATAACTAAAATCAAAACATAGAACTGTAACTGTCACAAATTTACATTTCTGGCCTGTTCCATTTCAACCAATCAAAATGATAACCCTGAGTTACTCCAGTAAAACTCTTGTAAGAGATCTTACTCTAAGGGACTCATATTTATTCTACAGCCTTGAAACCAACAGCAGCAAGACCTGTTAGGAATGAAATAGCTGGAGACCAAAACACAAAATTCACCATCTTTTTTCTCTTTCTACAAAGAAGTAAATAGTTAATCATCACTTTACAAGTCTTGGATGTGAAGGTTATGAGGAGGAAAATAGCAGAGGAATAAGAATGTGTTAGACTCTGTCATTAATAATCATATTTCATTTCTAATACAGGTAGCAAAATGATGTTTCATTCATATATCTCTTAAATAAATTAATGAAGTTGATAAAGATGTGGTAAGCATGCAATTAAGTTAATAAATGACATTACAAAACCTCACTGAATGAGAGATAGGCTGTGACCCAAATAATCTGTACAAAAAAAAAATTGAAGGGAAAGTGTTCATTATTTTCAAATGTTATAGGTAATATATCATATATATATATATATACACACACACACACACACACACACACACACACATCTATCTACCTTTACATATAATCTGAATAAATAGTGAATATTTACTTCAATCAATGTTTTTCTTCTCAAATATAGTGTTATCTTTATTTTTTTAGTGAAAAGACGTCTTAAGCATGTACAAAAAGTTTTCTTTTACTTCACTTTTCTTGAATAACTGAATCTTAGGAGTAAAAGATTAGAGATAATAAAACAGATAATTAACATAAAACTTCTCCATTAGGTCATACAAAAGGAGGTCAAAAGGGCCAACCCCACTGAAGTAAATCTTTCTCTCTGAACTTCTAAAGTAATATCATTGCAAGCTCTCAACAGAGAACCAAAGTTCCAATGGTATGTGAAAAACAAATGGATTTTGTTTTAATGTCTATTGTATTTGCCATAGCTAAGATAATTGCATGCAAAAATATAGCAAGTGGTTTTCTTATCTAGTCAAGGTCTGCAGACCTTTGCAGAGCAAAGTTTCAATGTTAAGGATGTGGGAAAAAATAGAAAAAAAATTTTTAACAACATTCGGCGAAGCCTAATGTGATATTGCATTTTAATAAATGCATATAACATTTTTCCATAGAGGCAGATTTATTATTATGCATTCACTAGAAAATTTATTTACAATAGCTTACAGTAACATTTGCAGTAACCTATATCATACTAATGTAATTCTACTTCACACTTATATATGAGATTTCGAAGTGGTTTTCCAACAAAGGTTATTATCCCTATTTCTCAGACACTGTAACTAAAGCACAAAAAAGAGTTAAATAACTTTCTGAAAGTTATACACCAGCATGTCAATGACACGGCAACCTAGAGAACCCCGCAGATGTAAAGCTCTGTTGTTCTGTACAGCTCTCATACTAACCCAACTCTCTCAATAGACGTGCCAGTATTTCAGAGATAGCCTACTGTTTTTCACTGCCAAGGCCCCCATGTCTTCCCAATTGCCTTTTCTCAACCTCTCCAATTTTAGACATTATAATTTAGCACCCCTGTTGTATAACTTCCAATCCTTTTATAATCTCAAAAGTATCTTCTTTTTGCCTGCATCACCTCACTTCTCAAAAATTACAGCTCAATTCAGCTCAAAGAAAGGATTCAGGGTTCAGTTACATGAGGAGTCAGGTGGTAGAGTGGGAATCAGGTCAGAAACAAATTGCAAAAGCAAAAATGGGGGAGAGAGAGAGAGAGAGAGAGAGAGAAAGAGAGAGAGAGAGAGAGAGAGAGAGAGAGAGAGAGAGAGAGAGAGAGAGAGAGAGAGATCCAGAGGACATCCTAATTGAGCTAGAAAGGATGATTGATATTTCAAGGCAAGCTGACCCTGCTATCCAATAGCCATTAGCCCACAATTGATAAGGAAAGGGAAAGGTTAGAAGTATTAATGTAATTATGAGCTCCCCCTATACGTTTATTGAGACCTAGTGTGTGTTTGAAAGAACCATTTCATCGATAATAATGGCAACAGCTCCCTACTAAAGTATTCAAAACTGCACAGGTGTGTTAAAAAGCCTTCTTTAATTTCATTAGCTGAGAGTTCAAGACTCTGGCCCCACTTCTCTACAGATTTAAAATTAAAGCGGCCAACCTAGTGGACCAAAAATAGTGTGTGCCAGTATCAGCTTTGGAAAATGAGGTTTAAAGCTGGAAATACAGTATTTATCTAAACTGCCATGTCACTGTTATCTAAATGATTATTTGAAAAAGAAAAATCAATTTTATGGAAATTTCGGGGGGGGGTTTGTTTGCTGCCACCTCTCTTGTATCTTTTCTTTAGGTATTGTGTTGGGACTGTGCTTTTGCTTCACTATTTATCCAATATAATGTTACTGTTTGGTATAAATGCAAAATCACAAACTTTTCCTTTGGAGAAGTGGAGAGTATTTTTCCCTCAGATCAACAGAAGCCTTGAATATATTTAGGTTTTGCCTTCAAAGAAATGCAGAGATGAAAAGCCCTACTTTTCAATGCCATGTATCTTCTTCTATTGCAGTAGTAAAACTGGTGAAAGGTTAATATGATTCTTGTTCATAAATATTACCATTATATATTTTTTCTTTACCTGACACATCTTCATGGAATAAAAGCACTGTTAACCTCAAAATGCAACAGAACTTCCCAGAACTACTATGTTCACTTTCAGAAATAAACAAACTGAGACTGAATAGAAGAGAATTAAATTTTAATGGCTTAAAATGTAATTTTTCCTCTGGCAAATTACTGCTTTTGGAATCTCACATTTCTTCAGATGATGCCATTGTCCCTCTGAACCAGGAAAGAAAGTTGAATTCCTCTCCGTGGTTTTATTGTTCTGGATGGTATCCAATGGAGCAAGGAGACTATTAAATTTGATTCTTGGCAGATAAGTAAAGAAGAAACAATTTTTCAAATGCTTGATTTTAAAATATATTTTGTTGGAAATTTTACATTCATGTGCATTCTAGTTATGATTGAAGAACATATTTTTGAAAAAGAAATTGGTGTAACTTAGAGAACAAGAAAATGAGATTGGGCATCCAAGGGTCCTGCCATTTTAATCCAAGTCTCATCCTATTAGGAAACATTGAACAACTTACTTTTGAGGAGACTTGATGATTTTTATTTTAAAAAGCAAAAGAAAAGCTTTACAAGTTATTTTAAGTGCTCTTAGTAAGTTTTTGCATTTAGTTATAGCAAAACTCTACTTTATGAGCCACAAGAAAAGGAGTAAAAATATATAGATCCATCAAAACATATATTTAACAACAGCTAAAAAAAGAAAAAAAATGATATATCTAATGCTTTGATACCTTGTCAAATGTATGCTATGCGAAATAAAACTTACAATATCTCTCCAAATCCAAAAGACTGAAGTGAAAAATCCAGTCACCGGTTTTTTTTTCCTTGCATGAAATCAAACGTTTCTATATATTTAAAATGTCCTAAATAATTATAAATATATAAGGATTTCTCTTTTCTTGGAGACCTGACTCTAAAATCATCTTGTAGAAAGAGGTGAAAGCTTTTTCCTGGTTCACAGCAAAGATGTAAACTGTTCTCTTACCAGTGTCACAGAGAAGATGTATCTCTAGTAAATCTCAATGGGTGGCCAAAAACATCCAGGATTAGAGCTTTGAGTTTTATTTTTATTCAACTGTTTCACTTGGCCACTGTGGGATTCCCTTTAAGCTTGAAGTCATTTACGTAAGCCTCCAGGCCTGTGATATAGCTAGTTTGTAGGACTTATTTAAAAGCTGTGAGGTAATAACTCACAAAATGGCTGTATAAAGTTCTTAATCATCGTTGATTCAACAATTTTTAGTAAAATTGTTAACAAATCTAAAATGTTTACATTCTGGGTCTTTGTCAGCAAAGAATTTCCAAAATTTGGCCTCAAAAATCATACCGCTCTCTTCTTTCCTTCCCTCCTCCCTTTGCCTGATGTTAGAGGGGGACTTTGAGGTACCAAAGGAGTTTGGGGGGTACAGGTGGTGGTGGTAACTTTGTTGTAAAAAAAATACTCAGGAAACAAAACATAAGTTTTTGAAAGAGAGGAGGAAAATCTTTTGAGTTTAAAAGGACTATGCACACACACACATTTAGCATTATAAACTTTATGGTGCTTACTCCTCTATAAAATGGACACAACAGTAATTATACTGTATAGTATTGTGGGGACTGAATGAGAAAAGGCGTGTGGATGCCTTGCATTACAGGCTACATCATCATCATCACCATTATCATTATATAGAAAGTATAATCATCTACTACAACATTTTTATCAACAAATTACTAATGAAATACTGGATGGCAATAAGAGCAAATGTCTTGAAAGACTGAAGTATAATGTAACATCATTGCTAACTAGTTCCATTCTTAGTACAACAAAAACTTTTCACGTCATCTAATCTCTTATTGGAACACCTTCATTTCTTTCTGGATTTAGACAAACAAACAGGGCCCTGCAGTTGAGCAAAATTATAATCAACTCTTACAACATAGTGTCTTCATCACTGAAAAGAGTTATTTTTACCAATCACTGGCTATACAATTTCATGTCAGCATTAGAGAGAGAGGTTAAAAAAAAAAGTATCCTGAACAAGTTAGGTTCGATATTAAACACTGCATCCTCTGTGCAACCTCTGAAATGTGCATTTAGGAAATCAGATGGTAAACTATGCAAATGTGTAAAAGACACTACCAATCCACAATATGGTCTCTTTTTCTTTGAAAGTCTGCATGCAAATTTAAAAGTGCTAGGTTTCGGGTTGTATTTCCTGACTTATCACAGTTTAAGATCAATTAAAACAAAAGCTCCAGGTCTCCTGTTATTCCCGGAGATAGTTTGGGAAAAAAGGGAAAAAAAAAAACCTAATGCAAGGAAGCCAGACTTTCAGGCTCATAAAGTTTCTTCAAAGTGAGTGGTCCATGTACTTTCTTGCCACATGATCACAGTTCTTATTGCCCTTGTTGAATTTTACCAATTAAGGCATTCTCCCTTAGGTATTTTTTTTTCTAATTTAAGAAACATTGCCTTTTTCTAAAAGCTAATACATGAAAGTGAGAATGTGTGTTAAGGACTAATCGAGAAGCCACTACGCTTGGTGCTTTGCCTTTTAACTAAATTATTAAAAGCTAAATGGACATTAGTGTAATGAACACAGTGATAGAAATTCATTTGGACCATTATTTCCCCTAAATATATCCCAATATGCACATTCAAAGTATCTAATCTCCTAGTAACTTTTTGCTATAGCATATTGATCCAACTTTCCTGAAAATGATTTTATGAATCGTGTCTCAGTTATTTAAGGCATGTTCTCTCCACATATTTTTGCATAATCTTGTACTTTCTTTTTTATTCCTTTCTATCATTTTATTTGGATAATGCTCATGTATGTTATAATCCCATTTCACAGATGAGACAATGGTAAATTGAGGGGATTGGATTAGATGGACTCAATTAGTCCCTTTCAGTTCTAAATCTAAAAGCCTGTGTATGTCTATATTTAAGCTGGCAGAACTTCTCTCATATTGTAAGGCCTTCCTAGGCCAGGAGTTCATAAACATCCTAAGCTCATTCAATGAATTCTAACTCATTTATTCTTTGAATTTTGTCAGGAATTCTTCAGCTCTATGGATTAATGAATTGACTATTCTATATAGCTAACAAAATTTAATAGTGGGCAAAGCGATCATAGAGCTGGAAGATAACTTACAAATTATCTAATCCTATCTCCTATTTCCCAGATGACAAAAATGAGTCCCAGAGATATGAAATGACATTTCCAAAGTAATACAGTGAGTTGAGTGGTAGACTCAGCATGATAAGCTAGATTTCTTGACATCTGGTCTGATATTCTTCCCATTGCTCCTACCTGGGTTCATCTGCGCATAGTTTTTGAGCAGAAGGGACCCTCGATATAGTCTAGTCCAAGACCATCATTTTAAAGTTGAGGAAATTGAAGCCCAGAGAGATTAAACATTTTTTTCAAGGTCAGTCAAGTAGTGAATAAGATGGGATTTGAGCACAGGTCCTCTGAATCCAAATTCAATTCCACTATACCACATTGCCTGCTAGTCTAGTCTAGCTTTTCCATTAACTAGCCCTGGTAAACTTAAGTAAATCACCTTGTCTCATCCTTAGTTTTCTCATTTCTAAAAAGTGAAGGAGTACAAGCTTGAATCCTGAGGAGATTTAAGAAAACACATTCCCCTCTCTTCATTACAGAGTTGGGAAGTTACAGATATTGAATAGTGAATATACTGCCAGATGCAACTAGTGGTTATTACTGAACTGATTTTTTTTCTTCCTTATTAAATGTATTAAGTGGGATGGCACACTGCATAGGAGAGTTAGGGAGGGATATATTTTTAAATGAATGTAACAAAAACCTAAGGCATCACTTTTTAAAAATAGGAAAAAATGAAGGATTACAACTAAGTTCCCTTTCAACTAAAAAAAAGGTGTGATTCTTGGTATTTCAAGTTTTTCTTGTATTCTAGGCTGTCTCTCTTTATAATTCTGCCAGAAAATACTCTTAAATTGATTGAGAATGAGGCTTTCTATTACTTATATAATCAGCTGGTAATAACAGTATTTTCCACCTAAAAATGTTTGTAAAACTCATTGGAATCTAGCTAGACAGAAGGAACTTTATGAGGGCAAGCTGATTGCTGCTGCTGTAAAATTATTGCACAACTACTAGGCCCCTGCGTAGGAGACAGTGGGAGCAGTGTTGCTGCTAATCAATATCGAAAGTATTAATGCATTTGCAGTGTTCAGGAAAGCTGCCTGATTTTGAAAGGGGGGTAAAAACATGAACTGCAATGTTTTAGTGATTTCAGTTTAACAATCAAATTAGTGACAGATAAAAACCTAATTAAAAATTAACTCCAGATTCTTAGGAATAAGCCTCTCCCCAACTTACAAAACATTTAATTTTCATTGAAGACCAGCTATTTTTAGAAAATGTCATTTTAAGTGAGAAATGGGCATGTGATTTCCTAATATATATATATATATATATATATATATATATATATATATATATGTATACACACATATATTTTTAAACAGGTGGGAAACAAATTCAAAACAGAATAATGCATGTGAATGCACTACGATGAAAAGACAGGGAAATTCATGATTTAAAAGCTATACTACTTGGTGTACCATTTATCTTAGGTGAATGTTGACAAAATAGTTTCAAAATTGCATCAAATGCAGGCATGTTGTGTAGGCATTTACTCAGGAATTTCCTGGCTTTAGCCCCTGGATGACCTCACAGTTAAATGGTTAAAGGAAACTGGAAAGAGCAGCAAAGGCTAATGTTTGAGCTCCCCTCCCCATTGTGTGTGTGTGTGTGTGTGTGTGTGTGTGTGTGTGTGTGTGTGTTTTACCCTCTTAGCTAGGTCTGCCTTAAGTTGAGCTTATGTATTTTAATGGGCTACAAAATGCTTTGAGGAATGAGGAACTTCAGAAAAATATTTCAACTGTTTGCCCAGTTTCTGCTCCCTCCCTTTAAATGATCACAGTATGTATCTAGGAAATTATAGTTTCTACAACTCATAATATTGTAATCCCATACAGTTCCCTAGACTTGGAGTCCAATTCAATAGATGTTTATTAAGCCTCTGCTATATACAAGGCACTTTACTAGGTACTGTGAGTTGGGTAGGGAGGGGATGTGTAAAGACAAAATAAAGAGTCCCGGTTCTCAAGGAGATTACCTTCTGCTGGAAAGAAAGGTACTGGTGCAAGACCATAATTAAATTAAGTTTTTCTATTATTACAACTATATTGTTTATATTTCTAAAAATCATAAGCCTTAAACATTCAAGAAATTTATATTTAAGAACCTCAATTACAACAGAATATATACATGTTAGTCCCCATATAGAACACACACACTGACCTCCAAAGAATATAAATTCCCTGAAGGCAGGAACTGCAGCTTTTTATCCTGAATGTCCCTCCACAAGGGACATTCCCTTCTCCATTGGTCAGTTCCTCTTGAGGCCTTCATTCAGTGCAGGAGCCCAGTCTATCCAGCCGTGTTTCTGACTTCAAAACCATCCCCAGACCCAGTTGCCTTCCTCTGACATAATAACAACTTAATACATGTCTGTTAATTGATTACTTCAAGTTTAAACGTACTTTTTAATCTTCGACGGAAAAATGAAACTAGCTTTTTACAAACAGCATAATGTCCTGATCCTCGTAACCATTCATACCTTCTCCTCAAAAGCTAGTGATGGAATGGAGAGAGTGCCATCTTCCTAAATTCAAATCTGGCCTCAGACACTTACTAGTGTGACCATGGGCAAATCACTTAACCATCTTTGCTTCAATTTCCTCATCTGTAAAACGAGCTGGAGAAGGAAATGGCAAACTATTCCAATATCCTTGCTAAGAAAATCCCAAACGGGGTCATGAAGAGTTGGATGCGACTGCAAAACAACTGAACAACAGCAAATTTTGTACATTTTTATATGTACACATAACATAAATGTAACCTCCTTGAGTACAGGGACTGCTTTTCTTTTTATCTTTGAATTCCCAGGACCTAAGACAGGGTCTGGTATACAATAAGAGCTTAATAAATGCTTGTTCGTTGCTTGCTTGATTGAAGAAACTTGAGCCCTACAGTACTTAATCTTCTGGATAATGAAACTCTTCCATTCACATTGGGACTCTCTTGCATTGGGAGAGGGGAAATTAAAGCTTTTATGCACTCCTAAGCTTTTATTTTGGTCAATGCTGAAAGCCTGGAAAACATTAATCCCCTGTAGAAGCAATTCCAAAATTTTATTTGCTGACCTTTAATTCTGTCAAGAGTTTCACTTTATGAGAAAATCAAAAACAAGGAATCTCCAATAATTTTATTTTAAAACAGAAGTCTCTACTTGAGACTTTATTTTATTCATACCATATTTATACAGATCTGAATTTTCTACACTTAACTTTAACAAGTGATCATGTCAATGCATGTTAGCAAAGGAGGACCGGTTGAAGATTTGGGGGAAAATTAGCTTCAATTTCAACATTCCAACCTGCGGTCTCTCCTTAATCTCCTTCATTTACATTTCAAAAACCACATCTACCCTGGCTCCCCACTCCCCTAAATAAACATACTTGTTTAGATCTCCCTGCTCCATCAGTTTCAATAGGATTGAACCTAAAAGAAGGATCATCACTCTCTGGCATTAACATTTCAGGCTACTGGGGACAAATATCCACAAACATGCACTGACATTCTGGAGACCTAAGCATGTGCAACATATAAACCAAATACAATCTGTAAACCGACATAAGCAGCAAGCTTCAAGCACTATGCAGATAAAGCCAAAGATATCAGTTGTCCTCGTTTCAGAGAAACCACAGTTTGTTTGTAAATCATTTTAAGAGAACCCTATTAATTTCCACCAGGCAGAGGTGGGGGACAGGCCAGACAATTCACCAAACACTGCAGAGAATCACCACGGCAAAACACTCCTGATTGACATCATGGACACTGACGGCTTCATGGTACCAAAACCAACATGCTTAGTTAGAATGGCAGGCTTTCAGCAAGTTGCTATATATGTATGTGTGATGTCTACATATGTATATTAATTGCATGTGCACATATGCGTACATGTATGTATATACACACCAGTATGTGTATATGTGTGTGAACTGTTCGTTTTCTTAATGGCTGCAATTCTATGCTGTACTTTGTCAAATTCGAAATAAAGATTATTCTTTATCTTAAATTCTAAATTAAAGATTATTCACCATAAAATTCTGTAACTAGATATTTTTCCAAATGTAGGAAGTAGGTACCAGCTTCCTTATGAGATTGATATGGGATAAAATTTAAAAAACAGCTATGTGGTCCATGTAGTCCACTTACACATCAATGCCAGCTTAACAGGCAATGTGATTCAGAAAGAGATGGAAACATGGATGTTGAGAGAATCATACTCACCAGTTTAATATGTCACTAAGTCCCTTCCATTCTTTCTGTCTCAAACTGCATCGATTGAGTGGAATCCTACAATATCTTTCAGCCATCCCTTATATCACTGACATTTCCTACATTACCACGTGAGTTTGTATTTTTCTATGTATCTGTACTTTGTTATTTGCTGTATTCATGTCAATCCAATGCTTATATGCTTTACTTGGCTCAAAGTTGAAAAACAGCTTAGTACTAAATTTACTTATTAGACTCTATTTGTAGCTCTATTGTAAATAATAAATATGTATTAGCTTGGGTAAGACCATAAGTCTTGGAGAACTTTCTTTGTAGGAAAATATTGACCGAGTGCAGCTCCTGATTAGGAAACTAAAAAAGGCATGATTCTTATCCCAAAATCTTAAGTCTTTATACTTGTTGAATACAAGGTTATTATATTTATTTGTTGCTGTAAACTGTATGTCTACTCTGTTCCACTGACCTACCTTTCATATGTACTTGTAAAATTCAAACACTTCAACGATTATAAAAATGGAACAGGCCTCTACGTTTTTAAAGATGTTAGAAGTAAAAATATGACCCATGCCCAGGGCAGCTAGGTGGTACAGTGGACAGAGTGCTGGCCCTAGAGTCAGGAGGACCTGAGTTCAGATTCAGACGCTTACCAGCTGTGTGACCATAGGCAAGTCACATAACCCTGTCTGCCTCAGTTCCTCATCTATAAAATAAGATGGAGCAGGAAATTGCAAAAACTCCAGTATCTTTGCCATGAAAACCCCAAATGGGGTCATATAACATTTAAAACAACTCAACAACAACAACGACATGATATGCCAGGACCTTTGATCAAGTTTAGCAGACTGTAAATTCTTTGAGAAGAAAGATTATAAAGTTTTTTTCCCCTCATTTTTGTACCCCAGTCTCACTAATGCATTCTATCCCTACCCCAGCTTGTCTTCCTTGTACATAACAGATGCTTAATAAATTTTGCAAAATCTAGTTTAATTCCGGCAAAAGCACTATCATATATGTTTATACTTAGGCAATAACCAAGACAGTTCCAAATATCAATGTGTTATAATTCATAAAAGCCTCCATAAATTCCTACTTCACTACCTTGTTAAGCATAGAATTGTTATTGTTGTTGAGTGATTTACATAAGATCACATGGCTAGTAAGTGTCTGAGGTGGATTTGAACTCAATTAAGATAAGTCTTCTTCACTGGAGGGCAGGCACTCTATCCACTGAGCCACTTAGCTGCCACGGACATGGAGATCCAAACCTATTCTAAAAATCATTAACTCTGGTGGGTTCTCCCAAGTTGGAAATGATTCTAGGGTCTGTCAAAGACTATTAGGTAAATTTAGAGAGTCTCATCACCAGGTTGTCTTCAGAATGACAAATGTTTTGGCCACAGTAATTCCAGAAGATCTATTTACTATGTTAGAGAGGAGTCATGATCTGTATCCATGGAAAGGGAATCCAGGCAATTTTAAATCCTTAATGTATAGACAATTCTTGCTTTTCTTATATTCACAAATTGTACTTTATGTAAAGAACTCTGAAAGAAATCTGCATTCCAAAAAAAAACCTCCTATGTTAACTTTGCTGTGCTCTCTCTCTCTGTCTCTCTCTGTCTCTCTTTGTCTTTATCTCTGTCTCTGTCTGTCTTTCTCTCCCTCCCTCGCCTCCCCCCAAATGAAAGTAGAAGAATAGATTGGGAAAGAGACTACTGCTGGACTAGCTACATTAGGGGCATGGCTTGAGACCATTGCCAGAGAGGAGGCATTTGCCTGACTCCCTTACCCACCTAGAGATAGATAGCAGGAGAAATGAGGTTTTTTTTTGCCATATCAGATGGTGATTCTGAATCACAGGGAATAAGAAATTTGCTAGAGATACAGGGAAAGTACCAGTCGATCTGATACTGAGTTGATCAGAGCAGGAAATAGTCATGCTGGCGGTAATGGTGGTAGGAAGGTCGTCACGTGAGAGCCACTAACTCAGCAGAGTACATGGTTGGAGAAGCCATTTTATCTGTCCCTCTCTATTGCAATGTAGGAGAGGATCTAATGGCCAGTCCGGGAGGATTGATGGGAATGGCAAGGTTTTAAAGAGAGGCTTCTAGAATTCTGAGATGCAAGAGAAATCTTCGTATATGAAATGGTATAAAGTAAGCAGAACCAGGAAAACTATACATAAAAACCATAATAATGTAAATGGAAAGAACAAAAGCAAAAAATAAACAAAAATCCTGACCGCTGTGTAAGTATAATGGCCAAGAAGCTTTACACTAGAGAAGAGTTAAGAAAATGCACATTCTTCCCTTCACTGCACTGATTATTGATCTTGACCTGGAAGGAACCTCAGAGACCATCTATTTCAACTCCTTCATTTTACAGACAGGGAAATTGAGGTCCATAGAGGCTACATGATGCACCCAGGGTAATACAGGTAGTAAATATCAGAAGTAGGATTTGAATGGAGCTTCTCTGAATCCCCGCCCCCAACCAATGTTTTCTCCACTGTACCACATCATTAAATTTAGTTGATGTGTTGGTTTACTGAACTATATGTATTTTTTTCCTTTTCTTTTCTTTTTCTCCCCTTTTACAAAGTATAACTCTCTCCATAAAGGCAGTAGGAAAGATAAATTTAGAAATGAAGATAATATAAAGGTAAAGGATATCAATGAAATTAAAGAAAAAAATTATTAGAAAGAAGCCTTCTAGTTCAGGTCAACATATGGCCATTTCACTCAACTCTTCCTTTTCACCCCAATGCTAGTAAGGAGCCATAGTTGTAGGCCCTAAAGGCTTACTGTCAGTTATACCTTGCATCTCTGAAGTCTATGGTACTTTACCTTTGTATCCTCATCCATATACCAGATATTTTAAAACTACTTCTTGGATTGAATTGAATATAACCTGATGTTTGAGGAATTTTCTAATTTTAACAGAGACTTCTCAAGAGAGGTAGTGTAGCGTAATGGATAGAGAGCCAGCCTCAGAGCCAGGAGGGGATGGGTTCAAATCTTGAATTTGAGACATTCATATTAACTGTCTAATCCTGGGCAAATCACTTACCCTCTCTACACCTCAGTTTCCTCATCTACAAAATGAGACTTTAAATTCTATAAGGTCTCTTCTAGCTGTTAATCTATGATCCTAAGTCACCAAACCTCTCAGTGTACCTAAACAACTCTCTTAAAGGAGAAGTTGTAAAGCAGATACTAGACTGCACTGGTAGAGAGTGTTTCATCTTTGGGTCTTCCCAATCATCATTTGGATCGCCTTTGCTGAGACAAGACTAACAACAGTGACTGCCAGCTTCAGTTTGCCATCCCTCCACCTCCTCTAGTCACTGTCTAGTAACTTTCTGAGCCTTATGTGACCTTTGAAAAGCACAACAAAAAAGACAAATGTTTATTCCCATCCTGGGAGGAAAAACAAACAAACAAACAAAAATCACCTCCAGTGTAGGTGTTGATTAGCAAGGAGGAAGAAGGAAGGAGAGAGGTACATTGTAGGAACCTACCAGCAAAGAAATCAGTGAATGGAATTCTATTGCCTAAATTCAGCTAGAATTAAGGCCTATTCTAAAAGACAGGTGATCCTTCTCCAAAGCAGCAATGGCAGGGAAAAGTTGACAACTAGGATGATGGGGGACAATAGCAGAATTTCTAAGGCTCAAAAAGAGTGAGGTGAAGGAGTTCCTGGATCTTGCCAAGGACCTACATGAGGTGGAGCCAAGGAAAATGAAGGCAAAGAGCCATGACTTGTAGGAGCAAACTTGGCACAGTACCAAGTCCTTTACTGTGTTATGACTCATTGTAAAAGGTGGCATCTATCAGAGGGGAGAGTTAATAGACTCTTAGCAACCCCATTATTTTTCTTAGGGGTTGTGCCTCAATTCCAAGGTGACATTGTAAGTCTGGAGTGACTGTGTAGGCCCCCACGTTAGATAAGGCTCACCAGAAAGGAAAGTTCTCTGAACTCCTTATGGGCTTGGGCACAAATCTTTTCTGTATTCTTTGCTTTATTTAATAAATTCACTATATACTTTACATCTTGCAAGCCTGGTTATAGCAGAGTTACTGAAAGCACCTCTATTTGAAGTAGAAATAAGATAAAGTCAAATGTTCCCAAGGTAAGTATGGATGGGGACACAAGTCACAGTGTGTAATGGTATTATTGCCTTCTCCCATGTTGAACCTAGTCTATAAACTATAAACTATAAACAGTCACCATCTGGGTGACATATTCATTGTGACCTAGGAAATGTATACTTGATGGATGCCAAGAGTATTTTCTACCAGATTTTTTTTTGCACTTATCATCACTCTTTACTGTTTAACACTTAATTGTTCTCTATATCATATATGTTAGGTTTTGCCCTCAGCTAGATATATACTCTTTCAAGATATAGATTACATTTTATTCTTCTCTTGTGAGCCCTACAATGCCTGGCATGCTGGGCATATAGGGGATGATCAATAAAGATGATTTAACCAGTTGATATTTTATGTAGCTTCAATAAATTTAGTCAAAATGTCAATTACATGAAAAAAAATCCATCAAGTTAATTGTTCAGCATCTTACTCAAATGAATCTCTGATCTTGTCCATTGTGGGCACTTCTTCCACTGGGACAGATAACTTTTTCACATATTTTCATCCTATGGGAGTCTTATTCATGGTTTTATGTAAATATTCCATAAAGGATTCACTCAACATTCTAGAGACCTTCTACTGTTGCTTTTACTGTCTTGGGGACATCACTGAACCACTCAGCATGTCTATTCTTCCTACATGACCGACACATCTGTCTGATCATGCATGTCCTACATAACTTTAGCATCACTTAATTCATATATCATCTTTAGTTACATGTGTACTCCTACCTGTGAATCCCTCCATTGTCCTCTGGGTCACCTGAGGTCATGTTGCTCCATTAGGTAGATAAAACAATTGGTTGCTTCTGATCAATGTTGCCCTCTTTTTCAAAAATAGGTTTTTCATATCCATATCCTCTCCTTCTAAGTCATGGCAAGGTAAAACTACTTTAAAGTAATGAAGTTGGGACTTATCCTGGATCCTAGCAAAGAGACTTACAGCAGGAGTGTTCTGGTAAATGTTTAACATCCGGCTCTCTTTCAACAACAACAAGAAAAGGAAAGCATGACAACTTTTAAATTTAATCTGCATTATTAACATTTTCTCCCTCATTTTCTTAAGTCTAGAAATCAACAAAGCAGTAAATCAAGCCCTGATTTATAGCATTTGCCAATTTCCATGGAATAAATGTTCACACTGAAAATGTAACAATTGGTTTGTATTAGCTGGTTTGAGCTGGCTCTAGCACTCACTCTCTTTCTTATGGGCCATTTTTTGCTTCCTGGGTCATCCTGCTGTTCCTCATAACCACCCTTTTGCCAGTGCTCAGGACAGAATAGATGAGGCTCTGGAGACAGTTAAGCCCTTTATAAGATCTGGATAAATAGTACAAAGATGTTGGAAAAAGCTAAAGAAATGAAATGGAAAATCCCAAAGGAGCCTCTTCAGACGCTCACATCTACCCAATAAAAAGGGATTGTTCACCTGCAAATTACATTTTCTCAACATGCATATTGATTTCTCCCTAGCCAGCAGGCACAGCCTGATTTTGCAATGACACAATTGATTCCTGCCGTGTCTCCAAGTGAGTCATTCCAGAACAAGTTATGCACAAGGTTTTAAGTTAAACAAGATCCCACAGCCAACAAAAACCTCAAACCTTATTTAATTACACAATTGCTCAAGAACCTGCTTATTCACTTTAGAGATCCTGCCTTAGTCTTTCTCAGGGAGATAATACTTCCTTCCCTTTTCTACATGTTTATCAAAAAGATTTAAATTGCTTCAATACGAAGACCTAGGATTTGAAGGTATATAAGTATGTGCTTTAACCCCAAGGGATTTCAGATGTTAGTGAGACCACTCCTATGGGGATATACTTCTTTCACCAGAAACATGTGAACCTGGAATCTTTAAACTTTGGCAATAGTGGGTCTTGGCAGGCTATATACAATATCTTTTACTTGCAAAGGTCTTTTTAAAAAAGGGGGAAGGGTAAGTGTATAAAGCATATAGAATTAAAATATGCAGTGATCATGTATATTTGTGCATGTGTATAGGTGAACATGTATTGTATATATCCATACATGTATGCATATATGTGTGTATACATAGCCATGTGCATATATGTGTAGCTAGACATATGTGTGTATGTATCCCTTTGGACCTATGATTTCACTTATATAGAAAACTCCCTCTACCAAAATGGACCAGCACCTGATCTACAACTTAGAGTCTAAGGGACTGGAGGTTACAGGAGGGTTGAGAGGTTATACAACTTCCCCAAAATCACGTAGACCGGGGTTGGGGAACTTGTGGCCTCAAGGCCACATGTGGCCTCGAGGCCGCAAATTCCCTACACCTGACATAAACAGTTTATGTTGGAGGTAGCTCTGCAACCCAGGTCTTCCTCAATTCAAAGTTGACTTCAGGAGGAAGGAAAGAGAATAAACATTTTTATGGTGACTATTATATGGCAGACACTTTCACAAAGTTTATCTCATTTGATGCTCACAACAGCTCTACAAAGTAGGGACTGTTATTATCCCCATTTTACATTTGAGGAAACTGAAGCAGACAGAGGTTAAGCGACTTGCCCAGGGTCACACAGATAGTAAATTTCTGAGGCTGGATTTGAATTAGGGTCTTCCTGACTCCAGGCCCAGTGCTTTATCCATGAGATACCAGCTGTCTTTGTTTGTTGTATGTCCCATGCTGTATGGCACTACGCAACATTGCCTGACAATATTGATCACATTGGGGAAATATTTAACTCAAAAACCATTTTAATCAAAATGAGAGTTAAATCAAACAATTACTTTACAATAGCAACTTAGTCTTGATATAATAAACCATAATGCCACAGTTGGGCAGAGAAAATACATGGTGAGAAAGGAAACGAACAGGGCCTCAACATCTTACCACACACCTCTCACTTTTAGGATCAATGACCCAGGCTCCAAAGCCCTCATCTCTAAAACCAGAGGCTCTAATATCAGACTCTCATTTGAAAGACCTGGGCCAGTACCAAAAACTTAGATACTAGACATCCTGCTGTCAAAACTTCATCTACCTAAAGGGCTTTAGACACCTTACGGAATCTCCCTTTCTTCCCTGGTGATGTCATATTAGAGCTCAGAGAAGAAACCAGGGCTAGATATTAGATCTGGGTGGGAGGTGCTAATTGGAGCTAATGTAAAGGGCCCCAGAGAGAACCTTGGGATATATTCACTTTAACAACTGTGACATGGATCAAGGTCCAGCAAAACAACTGAGAAGGAGCAGTCAAACACATAGGAGAAGAACCAGTAGAAAGCAATTTGGCCCATAAAAAAGAGAGAATATCCTGAAAGAAAGGGTGGTCAGCAAAGCGAAATACTGCAGAGAGGTCAAGAAAGATGAAGACTGAGAAGAGGCCATTAAATTTCACATTTAAAAGATCATTGGTTATTACAGGGGAAAAAAAACCACTTCGGTTGAGTGATAAATCAGAATCCAGATTGTGGTGGTTGTCCTTCATTCTTGAAGAGGACCAAAATGACATCACCAGTTGGGGTTAAGATACAGTGTGTTTGACTGTGGCTGATCAAACCAATATGAGCTCAGAAGGCTTTACTACAGGTCAGGCACAAATAATCCCTATGATCTAGATTGTAGATGGTGGAAAAGAGAGTGAGAGAGGAAGCCTAGAATGTATCGAGTGGAAGTATCTTTCCAAAGAATCTAGCTGGGACAGGGAGCAGAGATATAAAACGATATCTGGTGGGATGGTAGGATTTAATGAGGTTTTTGTTTTGGAGGTTGTTTTTATTTTTCCTTAATAGTATCTGTTTTCAATTACATGTAAAGATAGTTTTCAATGTTCATTTTTGTAAAATTTTGAGCTCCAAATTTTTCTCCCTCCCTCCCCTCCTCCTTCCCTAAGAGAGCAAGCACTATGATATAGGTTATACATAGACAATCATGTTAAATATATTTCTACATTAGTCATGTTGTGAAAGAAGAATCAGAACAAAAGGGCAAAACCATGAGAAAGAAAAAAACTAAAAAAGGGAAAATAGTGTGCTTCAATCTACATTCAGATTCCATAATTCTTTCTCTGGACATGGTTAGCATTTTCCATCATGACTCTTTGGAATTGTCTTGGATCATTATATTGTTGAGAAGAGCTAAGACAGTCATGGTTGATCATCACACAATGTTGCTATTGCTGTGTACAATGTTCTGGTTCTGCTCATTTCACTATGCATCAGTGCATGTAAGTCTTTCCAGGCTTTTCTGAAATCCACCTGCTCATCAGAGGTTTTTAAGAGATGTGTTTGCAAGCATCAGGGAAGGGAACAGCAGATTGGAAGAGATTGAAGATTGAGATGATAATAGAAGCAAACTACTATAGAAGATGAGAGGTGATAGGATCAAAGGTACAAATAGAAGGACTGGCCTTAGTGAGAAGGACCGTTTCTTCACTAGAGTACAAAATAGTGAGGGGATGAAGTCGAGAGGTTGTTAGATGAGGAAGAGAGAAGAGCAAGCTCCTGACAGATGGCATCAATTTATTCATTAAGTTGAAGTTCTCACCTGAGAGAGTGAGGGGAGGATTGCTGTGGGAGAGAAGAGGAGAGGGAAGGAAAAGAGCAGAGAAGGGAAGAGGGCAGAGGGAAAAGAAGGCAAGAGAAAGGAAGGGGAAAATATGGAACAGTCTCTGTGGTAAGTTGTATGTAGAATCAATTAAGGAGGAATAAAAATGTTGACTTACAGTAAGAGCCCAGATAATTGGATGGCATAACTACATAATGAACTGAGATGTTATGCTTATGTGATTTCCTCCAGTTTGGTTCAGTAGCAGGTGAGTAGATGGAGGGGAATAATCCAGCTTGAGTTTTGGCAAGGCATGTGCACAATAGGACAAGAGATCAAAGAATTGTCCTGATCATAATCTCCAGTTTCTCCATCCCACAGTACTCTAATAACTCCTCACTCCTGCTTGGACATCACTTTCCTCCCCTCTGAATCTTGACTCTAATATTAACCAAATTAATTTCATGCAGTTTTCTCCTTTCAAGTCTTTTGCCTGTTTGTCCTGCTTTCACTCATGCCTTGACAAACCCCGATCACCTGCCTCCTTCCCTACTACTCACCTACTGCTAAACAGAACTGGAAGAAGTCACACATTTGTGATGACTGGGTTCACTACAAAATAATGTTTTCTGTAATCTCTGGTGGGGCTCTTACTCTCTCAAAGCAATCTTTTTAGTCACCTAATTTGTCTATTCCTCAGGGCAAAAGGAGTGTTAGGGAAGACTAGCACCTCTAGTGTGAGGGCTTGCCAAGTCCATTTCAGGGCTGCTCATCCACCTTTGGTGTCCACATGGCACCCGACTCTTACCTATGACTCCAATGTGCAGTGGCCACAACCTCAGTAAAACCATCTTGGCAGATGGGCTAAAACCAGGCTGAAGGTTGACAGGCCTCAAAAAGGTAAGTTAGTGGGGCGTCTAACCCAAGCATGTGAAGACTTCCCCTGGAGGAATGGGTGAATGAGAACAATTTGTTCCAATAGCCATGAAGGCGGCTGAAGCAGGCATCGTGGAGTACTTAGAGTTTGATCAGAGTGAGACAGAGTGAGGCTGATGACTTTGCACAGCTCTGCCTCACTTAAATCCATTCACATACAACGCTCATCGTCCACTGTTTTACTCCAGCATTGTGACGTCATTGGTCCTCTTCAAAAAGGACAAACAACAATTATACTCCTCACAGTGACTGTCCCAAACCCTCCCTTGTCTCCTTAAGCCTCTTAAAACATTCCCTTCCCATTTCTTCTCAGCAGAGGCCCTCCGATTATACTTTGCTGATAAAATAGAGGCCATTCACTCCCTCTTCTCTCCTACTCTACATCAAAAGCCCTTGACATCATCCTCCAAACTCTTCTCTTTTACTCCAGAATCTGAAGAACTGGTGGCCCTTCTCCTTGACAAGGCCAGACTTTCTACTTGAATCCTTGACCCTAACCCTGCCTCTTATACTCCACAAATTACTCTTCCAATAATCTTCTAATCTCGGGGGCAGCTAGGTAGCACAGTGGATAGAGCACCAGCCCTGAAGTCAGGAGGACCTGAGTTCAAATCTGGCCTCAGACCAAACACTTGACACTTATTAGCTGTGTGACCCTGGACAAGTCACTTAACCCCAATTGCCTAAAAAAAAAAATAGAAAAAAATAATCTAATCTCTAGCCTCTCCTTTTGCTGCTGCCTACAAATATGCCCTCAGATGCTCCCCCATTCGATTATAAGCTCCTTTAGAACAGGAACTTTTTTTTGCTTTTCTTTGCATCCCCAGCACTTATCACACAGTGCCTAGCACAGAGTAGGCCCTTGTTGACTGACTGGGATACTGGGATACTCAAGTATCCCCTATCCTTAAGACATCTTTATATGAATCCAACTGTGCCTCAAGTCATCTTCCTGCATCTATCTTACCTTTTACAGCCAAACATCTAGAAAAAAGCCATCTACATCTACACTCATTGCCTCTACTTCTTACCCTCCCACTCACTTCACAACCCCTCACAATTTGCCTTTCAACCTCATCACTCAGTCAAAACCACTATCTCAAAAATTACCAGTGATCTAAATTGCTAAATCCAATGGCTTTTTCAGGCCTTATCCTTCCTGACTTCTTAGAGCATTTGACATAGCTAAACAACCTCTCCTGGTGGGTATTCTCTTCTCTGAGTTTTTGTGACTCTTTTGATTTTCTTCCTACACATGTGGTCACCCCTGTTCAGTTTCTTGGCGGAATATTGTTATTTCATGTATCTGGAATGTGGTCCCCAAGGCTCTGGCCTGGGCCCTTTTCTTTCCTCTCTTTTTACTTTCTCTTGGTGATCTCATTACTCCTCATGGGTTCAATTAAGATCTCTCTGCAGATGATTTCCAGATCTCCCAGATCTAGAGACAGCTCTATGGCAGCGGATGGAGCACTGGGCCTAGAGTCAGGAAGACCTGACTTCAAATCCAGCCTCAGACACTTATTATGCAGGGCAAGTCATTTAACCTCTTTCTGCTTCAGTTTTCCCATCTATAAAAGTGAGGATAATAATAGCACAGACCCTTAGGATTGTTCTGAGGATAAATTGAGATGACACATGTGAACCACTTCACAAACCTTAAAGTGTTGTATAAATAATAATACATAATATATAATATAACATAATAATACATATAATAAATAATAAATAAATAATAAGTAAATACTAACAATAGTTAGTATTGCTACCTATATATCCAGCCCCAGTCTGTGATCCTTAGGTCAAATCCCTAACTCACAAACTTTTTATTGAATGGCTCAATCCAGATATCTTGTAAACATCTCCAACTCAACATGTTCAAAAGAGAATACAATATTTGACATGATCCCTAACTTTAAAAAGCTTATAAAAACTAGTAGAGGAGATAATAATTAAATAATAATATATAAATATATATTATTATTATTAAAGAAATTGTTATATATGTACTTCTATATTTAATATTATATTATTATATAAATAATTAGATAATTAAAAACATTAAATACTAATTAGGTATGTTCTAGGAGACTTGTGTTACTCTAGGCCTAAGATGTTGGTGCTTTTGTCTTTGAGGCTTTATCATTTGGACCATATCATGATAACCACCAGAAGGGTATGAGAGGAAAAGGGTACCCAATTCTAATTGGTGAATTCTTATTTTTCAGATTCATAAATTTTTTCCTGTGGAAAATTACTGCTGAATCTTTTCAATTGCCTTTGAACCTAGGATACATACTGGGAAAAAAAAGTTTACTGACTTCAATGACAACCACAAAAAATAATGTAAATGCTATTCTCCCTGATTCCTTATAATTTCTTTTCTTAATGTATGTTTTCTATTAAATTTCTAATATAGACTCTGACTGGGGAGGCAAGGGATTCCATGGTATAAATGATACTTCGATAAAGCTGACTAGTGACTTTTCACTAATTAGTGTTAGCAGGTTGCTTATTAGACTGTTTATGGAAGATATAGAGAAGGCATAGTCATGATTTTATGTTGAATATCTAAACATTGATTTTTTTTTTCTAGATGGATATATTGAGCAGTGGGTATGAAACTGCCTGGTATGATGGAAAGGACATGGGAGCTAAAGGCAGAGGAACTAATCTGCATCCTTCCTTTACTATTTACAGGCACTATGACCTGGGATAAACCAATTAATCTTTCAGAGCCTCAGATTCCCCATATATAAAACAAGGGTTGGATTAGATGATCTCTAAGGTCCCTATCATCTCTAAATACATGATCCTAAAACTGGAGCCATTTTTCAAGGGAGAAAAACAGTGGGATCTTCACAAAAGTTCTACCAATGGCAGTCTTTACCTCATTGGCTACAGACTATACTACCAGATATTATGAAGTAATATCATCATATGAATTGATGGTGCTGGAACCAAACTTTACCCAGGATTGAGAGATCTAGGCCTAGAAAAACTTCTACAAAGCTGATCTATAATTCCCAGATCAAAACTTGGCAGAACATAACTCTTCTCTCCTAACCTATACAACTTTTAAGTTAGTACTTGAAGAAGACACTGAAATACTTTATAATCATTTTCTGTACTCTTGTGTAACTTGACTATATAGAGAAGGAAGACATATTTATAACACCAGACACAGAAGATGATTAGTTCTACCTTGACCATGCTGATCCTGAGGTGCCATCAGCATGTCCAAGGAACTTTCAAGGAATCAGTCAACTAACCAGCAAGCATTTCCTAAGTACCTACTATGTTCTATGATAAGTACTGGGAATACAAAGAAAAAAAAAAGAAACTATCTTTGCCCTCAAGGAGCTTACATTCCTTTGGAGGAAACAACATGTGGATATATAAGTAAATACAAAATAAGGACTAAGTATTTTTGTTTGAGGGAGCCACTAACAACTGAGAGCAACAGAAAAGGTTTCCTGTAGTAGGTGGTGCTTGAGCTAAGGCTTCTAAGGAAGTGCGGAAGGACTACACAACATACATGAGTGGATCTGCCATTCACTGAAACCTAGAGGCCCCTAATCTATAAAGCCATCTCATGCTAAGGACTAGAGATGCAATGTACTATATGATTAATGGTAACTAGGTCCATTTAACTAGGTAATACAGCATATGAAGGGGATGAGTAAATCTGGCTAGATAGACAGGAGACAGACTGAAACTTTCAATGCCAAACAGAGAACTTGTAGGCGTAAGCCTACACCTTGGAAGGTAAAAATAAATTCAGAAGTCATTCAAATAAAAACAGTATTTGAAGTTGTAGTAGAGAATACGGTTGTCAAGAGAGAAAATATATAGAAAAGGGGGTTGGGGGAGCGTAGAGAGGAAATAGGTCAAATGAAGTCAGAGAGGTGGGAGGAGGACTAAGACAGAGAACAGTATAAAAGAAGTTAAATATCCAGAAGGGAGGAGTGGTCAGCAAGGAGAAATGCTGCATAGAGATCAAGAAGGAAATTAGGGAGCAGCTAGGTGGCGCAATGGAGACAGCTCCAGCCTTGGAGTCAAGAAGACTCGAGTTCAAATCTGGTTTTAGACACTTGACACTTACTAGCTGTGTGACCCTGGGCAAGTCACTTAACCCTGATTGCCTCACCAAAAAGCAAAAGGAAAAAAAAGGAGAAGGAAAGGACTGTGGCATACTTCTGGTGACCTTTGAAAGAGCAGTTTCAGTAGAGTGATGAGAATATAAGCCACATTCCAAGGGCATTGAGTGATCAGCTTATGAGGAAATGGTGGCATGAGTATTGGCCATTTTTTCATGACAACTGAGATAATCCTGATAACCAAAAGATGGCAATAGCCCTGTAACTTGTTGATGAGGATGTTTCCTCCAATGATGCAGATCCTGACCCATGTATGCCTATACATCCTATGTGACTCTTGTCTATGCCCTCCCATCATTTCATCACATGTGGTCCACCCAATACACTAGAGATCTTGTTTTCTCTTAACATTGTAAAGACAGTGGTAAAGCACGTTGCCTGTCCAAAAATTATCCCTCACTGTCTGTGTGACTAGCCCATCTTCTTTCCTGGACACAAATTTTGTTAATAATATCCTTTACTTGAATTCTTTCATGTATTTACCTATTTATAATATGTTACAGCCCATTTGCACCTCACCACACACCTCTGAGTGATGTTGCTATTATTCATTCATGACCAACTCTCTGTGACCCCATAGACTACAGCATACCAATAGTGTTCATAATGGATTTCTTGGCAAAGATAGTGGAGTGCTTTGCTGTTTCCTTCTTGAGTGGATTAAGTGACTTGCCCAGGGTCACATAGCTACACAGGTTCTGAGACTGGATATGAACTCAAGTCTTCCTTACTCTAAGCTCAGAGCTCTATCCACTGAGCCACCTAGCTGCCTCCTGAATAATGCATAAATTTAAAATGAATGAAAGCCTTGCACTGAGTTATTAGTGTCATGGTCTTTTTCGCTTCCATGGCACAGTGGTCCTAGTAGTAGTATCCTAGATCTGGAGACAGAGGACATGAGTTCAAATACCATCTCTTCTGCTCACTGCCTATGTGACCTTGGGAAAGGCACTTAACCTCTATGTTTCTCAGTTTCTTCATACTTAAAATTAGAGGGTTGCACTAGATGACTCCTAGAGTTCCTTCTTCCTCTAAAGCTGTGAACTTGTGAGGTCTATAATATGTTGTTTGTAAAGTTTTATCTCTGATTGTTATTGTTGTTTGGACATTTTTAGTCATGTCCAATTCTTTGTTACCCCATTTGGGATTTTCTTAGCAAATATACTGGAGCAGTTTGATATTTCCTTCTCCAGCTCATTTTACAGATGAGGAAACTGACATAACAGGATTACATGACCTCCCAAGGGTTAGATAGCTACTAAGTGTCTGAGACCAGATTTGAACTTAGGTCTTAATAACTCTGGGCCTGGTACTCTATCTACTATTCCCCTTTATCTCTGGGGTGGTCACCAAATCAGTCACAGAAGAATTTATCAAAATCTACAAGCCACTTTTATGATAACATATTGATTAAACAAATAAACTGTATGGCAAAAAAAAAAATTACTATGCTTATCATTTAACAGTACCAGTTATCTCAGGTATATTAGAATAGAAAAGAACATTAATTAATCCAAAATGTCAGAACTGGAAGGAACAAATTCTAATCCAATCATTATATAAATGAAGAAACAGAAATCCGGAGAGAGGATAGGATTTACTTAAAGTAATATTACAAACAGTAATCTAGAAAGAACTGAAATCCTAACCTACTGATTCCTCATCCCTGGAGCTTTATAAGGGAGGTATCATATGAGGTAATATTTGTAAAATGCTTAGCATGGTACCTGACACACAATAGGTGCTATATGAATTCTCATTACCTTCTACCTTGCCCCCAACCTTTCCAACATCTCTCCCTGCCTCCATTCTAAGTTGTATCATTTAAACTTAATTAGGTTTAGCCTCAACCATTTCAGAAAAGAAAATATAGTAAGGAAACTATGTCATAAGTTCCAGGTCAAACCCAGAATTAGAATCCTAGGTTTTCAGGGTAATTATGATTAAGTATTTTCCACAGAAATACAGAGAAAGCACAAGTCTAAAAGTGAGTCATCCATATGAGAACTTGCTTTGGGCTTCATCTGAACAGCTATGCAACTTGAGGATTTTATCTGATAAACAAACTTGCTGCATGGTAAATGGTTCAACTCAAATATGTACTATGTGTTTTTGACGAAATTAATCACTAATAGCCTAAGAGCACTTGGCTTCATGGATTAGAGGTTATGTGGGTTTCAGCAAATAGTAAGTCAGTAGGAAGATGGAAATCTACTCCATTGCTTCAAAGGGCAATGAGGTACTCATAGAACATGGAAAGAACATTAGCCATCATCTTATCTACCCCCTGATCTTGCAGATGAGGAAATTCTCATAGGATCATCAAATGTTAGTACTAGAGTCAATCCTCTTCCCTCCGTCGTCAGTAGTTCAAAGGCATGGAAGGAATAATTCGGACCTCTTACAACCTTAGAGATTATCTCTGTTATCATTCAGCCCCCTCATTTTTATTATCTATATTCCCATGCAAAGTTCTATAATACATACTATTCAATCTGTCAAGCAATCATCTTGGCAGATTGCTCTCTATGAATCTATCAACCAAGTAATAAACATTTACTGATCACTTCCTATGGGCGAAACCAAATGGGTACTCAAGAAGCTTACAATCTAATGGGGGTTAGAACACATATAAAATTAACATGTATGTGGATATAAAGTAAAAGAAAGGAAAGGCACTAGCAGCAAGGGTGACCAGGAAAGTCCTCCTAAAGAAAGAGAATTTGAGCTGAGCCTTGAAGGAAGCCCAGAATTCTAAGAATCACAGATAAGGAGGGAGAGCACTGCAGGTATGGGAGACAGCTGTGAAGGAAAGTGAGTCGTGAAAACAAAAAATCACAAAATCTTAGAGCTAAATGGCTTCTAAGAAATACCTAACCCATGCTCTTCATTTTATAGGTGATGAAACTGAAGCAAAGAAGATAAAATGACTTGCCAAAGGTCCCTTAGATACTTCTTAAAAGCCTGTACTCCAACCCAGCTCTCCAAATGCCAAGTCTAGTGCTCTGCTAACTTATTCATTTGGGGAAATAATAAATGAGGCAAAAATCATAAGATAAAGACTTGAGTAATCATTCCCTTGAATTCCTTGGTGGAGCTCTGGCTTTCATTATGGAGATGATTTTGACAGCTTTTTTTTTTTCTGCTCTCCAAATGACATCAAGATTGTACTTATACTACAAAACATTTTCTTTTCTTTTTCTTTCTCCATTGCCAATATCTGCAGTATAAGGGCTCTATAACCTTTTCAACTCTAAGACATTCTCTGTTGCTTAGAACATCAGACTTCAGCTCACAAGTCCCTGACAGCACCTCCCTGTCAGAACTACTTCTTCTTAGAAACATGAAAGAAAAACACCCACAACTAGAAATTTAAGTGATGCTCACACTGAGCAAATACTTTAAAGGAGCAAAATCCCCCCTCCTCCACACCTCAGACTTGCCCAAAGTTTAAGTCCTCTCCCTCTGACACAGAAAATTCCATAGTCATGGACTCATTTTGTGTGCTCCCAAATAATGTTACTGGTTGATCTTTTGAACATTTTCCTTCAGTTTAATTAAATTCATTTGAAAAATTAAAAAATGCCAATAACAACCACAAGCATTTATTAAGCACGTACTGTGTTCTAGGGCCTGGGTATAAAAATACAAAAAAAAACCATGACAATTCCTGTCCTCAAGGAACTTATATTCTCCCAAGGAAACTGGCAGTGGAAATAGTATCCCTTACATGCTACACTTTAAGGGAATACAGTAAAACACTATTATTTGGGATAAATTGAGTCAATAAACCAAACTGCCTTTACAAACATTATTTAATTGAATAAAATGCAATTTTCTGTTAGTATTTTTAAATGTTACTCTGTGTGTGTACATGTGTGCGTGTGGAGACCAATATTCCCCAATAGGAAAGAGGGCTACCTGCAAAGCGATCACCCAGGTTCAGACAAACCTCCCAGCATGGCCTGTATCTGTCACATAACTTTAAAAATTCTTCTTGACTTTTTGACTGACGGACAACATTCCAAAATTCAAATGATTTGGGCTTACAACTGACAAAAATTTACCCTATAAACTGAGTAAAATTCTATAGGGAAAATAAAAGTGGATTTTTAACAGAATAGGAGACTTTCAAGCTTTTCTGATGCAAAGACTAGAAATGAGTTGGAATTTTGAAATAAAAAAGAGAAACCTAGAAAGGTAAATTTATTTGAGCAATTATCAGGGCCTGTATGGGGCAGCTAGGTGGCACAGTGGATAGAGCGCCAGCCTGGGAATCAGGAGGACCCGAGTTCAAAACCGGCTTCAGATATTTACTACCTATGTGACCCTCAGCAAGCCACTTAACACTGTGTTTGCTTCAGTTGCTCATCTGTAAAATGAGCTTGAGAAGGAAATGGCAAACCATTCCAGTATCTTTGTCAAGAAGACCCCAAGGGCTTGACATAGTGAGCCAAGACACTGGAGTAAGCAGTACGTCCCCATAGCTCTGCCATATTCACCTCCAAACAACCATAAAATAGCACCACATAACAAATCCTGGATCAACAGAACCAGCAAAAAGACGAGGTGAAACCACATTTAAGCCCAAGAAACTTGGAAGATCAGCAGGAAAGGTCTGTCTTACTTAAGTAAAAGGGGAGCACCATTGAGAATAGGAAGCATCACAGCAAGCCAGTGGCAAGCCCCACCTCAACAAACCATCCTGAGCCTCAGTGCAGTGGAGGAGGTAAAGGCCAACACCAGGACCGCCCCCTCCTCAGGTGCCTCAGCACAGCCAGGGGGAAGGGCAGACACCAGCTTTGAGAATCACCACATGGTTTGGTGTAGCCCAGGGCAAACAGGCAACCCCCAGCTGCCAGACCTCCATGTGCTTCAGTGTAACTACAGGCAAACAGATGCTTAAGCAAACAGGCAGTAGCCAGCACTGGGCTCCACCACCTCTGGCCAAACAGGTAACAGCCAAACAGATGTGGTTCGGCATGTCACAGGGAAATATAGAAACACCGCAACAGCCTCAGCATACTTAAGACCCTGGCTCAGCACCAGGTAAGTGGCCAGACCCCTATGGCCTCCAGCAGCGCCAGCTACCCACCCACCCCACCCCTTCAGCACAGCACCAGACTTAAGGGTTTCCTGTGGTCCTCAGGACAACTTGAATGCAGCACCAGGTAAGCAGCCAGGACCTTCAGTGCCTGACACAAGAAACCTGAGACAGCCCATCCCAGGAGCAGAGCTCAAATTTAAAACAAAGTGAAAAGGGCAAAAAAAGATAAGTGAAAAACAACAACAGCAAAAAGAATCTGACCACAGAAAGTTATTATGGTTACAGGGAAGATCAAGATGCTAAGTCAGAAGAGGACAACAATGTCAAAACACCTATAAGTAAAACCCCAAAGAAAACTGGGAAGTGGTCTGAAGCCCAGAAAGAATTCATGCAAGAGCTCAAAAAGGAGCTTAAAAATCAAAGAAGAGAGGTAGAAGAGGTTCCACTTCCGGGAGCTAAGATGGCAGAGTGAAAAGGTAGCCGCTCTCACTCTCCGCTAACAACCTCTGAAAACCCAGAAAATATCACCCCATAAAAAAAAACCCTAGAACACCTGAACTAGTAGAAAGACAGGGAGCAGCAGCGCAGAAGCCCAGCAAACGGGTCTCCCAGTGCCTCAGCAAAAATAAGGGAAGCAGCACTACAAAAGGCCCCAAACAGATAACTACCCTACAACATTCATCTGAAAAGAGCTGAAGAAAGCAACCTAAAGTCTTCCTAAAGTCCCAGCCTTGCTGATTCCAACCCAGCAGCTCCAACTGTCAACCAGGAAGAGATCCTGAAGGAGGGAGACAACACTGCAGGGGGCCTCAGGCAGATAAACACCCTGCAGCACCCATCTAAAAGGAGCTGAAGAAAGCTAAAGGAAAGGAAAAGCAGGCAACCTAGAATTGCCTGAAAGTTCCAGCCTTGCTGATTCCAGCCCAACATGAGGTAAGCTGCCAGAAACCTACAGCCTCCAATTCCCAGCATAAGAGGCCCCAGCACACAAAGCCAGTGACCAAGACCTAGGCTCCCAACACAAGAAGCTTGGGTCAGTACCCTCTGTTCCCCAGCAGGAGAGCTCAATCTCTTTAAAGGCCAGGGAATAAAGAAACACCATGAGTAAAAAGAAACATACCATAGATTCATATTATGAGAAGAGTGAAGATCAAGACAGAAATTCTGAAGAGGACAACATTGTCAACAAACCCACATCTGCAACAACAAAAGGGAATATGAACTGGTCTGAAGCCCAAAAAGCCTTCTTAGAAGAGCTCAAGAAGGATTTTAATAGTCAAATGAGAGAGGTAAAAGAGTCCTTCAAAAATACAATTGGCCAATTGGAAAAAAAAATACACTGAAGAAAACAAGTCCCTAAAAAACACAATTGGCCAATTGAAGAAGGAAGTACAAAAACTAACAGAAGAAAACAATCTGTTAAAAACTAGAATTGGACAAATGGAAACTAATGTCTCTATGAGAGAGCAAGAATCAGTCAAACAGAAACAAAAAAATGAAAAAATAGATGAAAATGTAAAATACCTCATCAGTAAAACAACCAACCTGGAAAATCAACTCAGGAGAGACAATTTAAAAATTATTGGACTACCTGAAAATCATGATGAAAAAAAGAGCCTGGACAGTATCTTTCAGGAAATCATAAAGGAAAACTGCCCGGAAGTCCTAGAACCAGAAGGGAAAATAACCATAGAAAGAATCCACCTATCACCACCTGAAAGAGATCCCAAATTGACAACGCCAAGAATATAATAGCAAAATTCCAAAATTACCAGATGAAAGAGAAGGTGCTGCAAGCAGCCAGAAAGAAACAATTTAAATATCATGGAACCACAGTCAGGATTACACAGGACCTTGCAGCTTCTACATTAAAAGACCGCAGGGCATGGAACATGATATTCTGAAAGGCAAAGGAGCTTGGAATGCAGCCAAGGATCAATTACCCAGCAAAAAATGAGCATCATTTTTCAAGGGAGGGTGGATATTCAATGAAATAGGAGACTTCCAAACTTTCCTGATAAAAAGACCAGAGCTCAACAAAAAATTTGATCTTCAAGTACAGGACTCAAGAAGGACTTAAAAAGGTAAATGGGACAGAAGATACAATATGTTGTTAATGGGGGGGGCTGTTTAAACCCCTACAAGGGAATATGAGACTTGCAACCCTTGAGAACTGTATTGTTATTACACCTTGTTAAAGGAGTATACATAAAGAGGTGGATATTAGTTGACTTTGATGTAATGATAAAAAAAAATCTAATCAAGTGGGTTAAATGGATCCAAATAAGTGGATCAATCTGATCTTAGAAAATGTACTGAGAAAGGAGGAGGCAGACAAGGGTAAATTACATTACAGGAAAAGACACAAAATCCTATTACAGCAGAGGGAAAGAAGGGGGGGGAGCATTGTTTGAACCTTACTCTCATCAGATTTGGCTCAAGAAGGGCATACATATAATCAGTTAGGTATAGAAATCTAACTTGCCCTATAGGCAGTAGGAGGGAAAAGGGGAAAGAAAAGGGAGGGGGAAAGAAAAGGGGGGGAAAGAAGGGAGGGAAGCAGCAGTAAGACTAAAGGGGAAGAAAAGGGAAAGGGATAATAAAAGGGGAGGGACTGAAGGAGGGTGGTCAAAAGCAAAACACTAGTGAAGGGGGAAAGGAAAAAGGAGAAAGAAAAGCATAAATGGGGGGAAAAGGATGGAGAAAAAGACACAGATAGTAATCATAACTGTGAATGTGAATGGGATGAACTCTCCCATAAAAGGAAATGGATTGCAGAATGGATTAAAAACCATAATCCTACAATATGTTGTTTACAGGAAACACATTTGAAAAAGAGTGACACATACAGGGTAAAGGTAAAAGGCTGGAGCAGAATATATTATGCGTCAGCTGAAGTAAAAAAAGCAGGGGTAGCAATCCTGATCTCAGACAAAGCAAAAGCAAAAATAGATCTAATCAAAAGAGATAAGGAAGGAAACTACATCCTGCTAAAAGGCACCATAGACAATGAAGTAATATCATTACTAAACATATATGCACCAAATGGTATAGCATCCAAATTCTTACAGGAGAAGTTCAGGGAGTTACAGGAAGAAATAGACAGCAAAAACATACTAGGGGGACCTGAACCTCCCCCTCTCAGCACTAGATAAGTCTAACCACAAAATAAACAAGAAAGAAGTTAAGGAGGTGAATAGAACATTAGAAAAGTTAGGTATGATAGACCTCTGGAGAAAACTGAATGGGGATAGAAAGGAATATACTTTTTTTTCTCAGCAGTACATGGCACATACACAAAAATTGACCATGTACTAGGGCATAAAAACCTCACAATCCAATGCAGAAAGGCAGAAATATTAAATGCATCCTTTTCAGATCATGATGCAATAAAAATTATATGTAATAAAGGGCCATGGAAAGATAGACTAAAAAATAATTGGAAACTAAATAATCTAATCCTAAAAAATGATTGGGTCAAACAACAAATCATAGAAACAATCAATAATTTCATTCAAGAGAATGACAATAATGAGACAACATACCAAAACCTATGGGATGCAGCAAAAGCAGTTCTTAGGGGAAGTTTTATATCTCTAAATGCTTACATAGATCAAATAGAAAAAGAGATTAATGAATTGGGCATACAACTAAAAAAAAACTAGAAAAAGAACAAATTAAAAATCCTCAACTAAACACCAAATTAGAAATATTGAAAACCAAAGGAAAAATTAAGAAAATTGAAATTAAGAAAACTGTTGAACTAATAAATAAAACTAAGAGCTGATTTTATGAAAAAAACAATAAAATAGATAAGCCTTTGGTTAATTTAATTTAAAAAAAATAAAGAAGAGGTAGAAGAAAAAAAGAAATGAGAGTGATGCAAGGGAATTATGAAAAAAGAGTCAAAAGCTTAGAATAAGAGAACTGCTTATAAAGTAAAATTGGCCAAATGAAAAGGAGATACAGAAATCCAATGAAGAAAACAGCTGCTTAAAAGTACAGTTGGCCAAATAGAAAAGAAAGCACAAAAGCTAATTAAGGAAAACAACTCCTCAAAAGTTATAATTAGGCAAGTGGAAACTAATGACTCTATAAGACATCAAGAATCAATCAAACAAATTCAAAAGAATGAAAAAAAAAAAGGTGAAAATGTAAAATACCTCATGAGAAAACCAACTGACCTGGAAAATAGATCCAGGAGAGATTATCAGAATCATTGGACTACCTGAAAGCCATAATCAAAAGGAGAACCTGGACAGCATCTTTCAAAAATTATCAAAGAAAACTGCTCTGATGTCCTGGAACTAGAGGGCAAAATAGGTATTGAAAGAATCCACAGATCCCCTCAGGAAAGAGATCCTGAAATTAAAATTCCAAGGAACATTGTAGCCCAAATTCAGAACTATCAGGTCAATGAAAAAATACTGCAAGTGTCCAGAAAGAAACAATTCAAATATTGGGGAACCACAATCAGGATTACACAGGACTTAGCAGCTGCAACATTAAAAGATCAGAGGTCATGGAACATGACATCCCAGAAGGCAAAGGAGCTAAGACCACAACCAAGAATCACTTACCCAGCAAAATTAAAAATAATACATCTACGAGGGGGTGGGGGTGGGGAATAGTCACTGAATACAATAGAAGGATTTAAAGCTTTCATAAGAAGACCAGAATTTAACCAAAAATGTGATCTCTAATATCAAGACCAAAGAGAAGCATCAACAGGTAAAAAAGGGAAAAGAAAACGTATATCAACAAAATAGATAAAGAACAGATCAATGAATTGGGCATGCACCTAAAAAGAAGAAAACTAGGAAAAGAACAAATTAAAAATCTCCAACTTAGCACCAAATTCAAAATGCTGAAAATCAAAAGTGAGATTAATAAGATTGATAGTAAAAAAAAACTATTGAGCTAATAAATAAATCTAGGAGCTGGTTTTAGACAAAAACAATAAGATAGATAAGCTACTGCTTAATGTGACTTAAAAAAAAGAGGAAAACCAAATATCCAGTATCAAGAAGGAGAATGGTAAAATCCCCACTAATGAAGAAGAAATTAAAACAATCATTAGGAAATATTTTACCCAATATATGTCAATAAACCTGTCAATCTCAGCAAAATTGATGAATATTTATGAAAACATAAATTACCCATTACAGAACAGGAAATAGAATGCCAAAAATAATACCATCTTAGAAAAAGAAATTGAACAATCCATTAATGAACTCCCTAAGAAAAAATCCCCAGGCCTAGAGGGGTTCACAAGTGAATTCTACCAACATTCAAAGAATAATTAATTCCAATATTATATAAATAATATAGAAAAGTAGGCAAAGAAGGAGTCCTACCAAACTCTTTTTATGACACAGATATGGTGCTGATACCTAAGCCAGAAAGAGCTAACATAAAGAAAATTATAGATTCCCTAATGAATATCAAAGCAATAATTTTGAATAAAATACTAGCAAGGCAATTACAGCAATATGTCACAATGATTATACACTACAACCAAAGAAGATTTATACCAGGAATTCAGAGTTGGTTCAATATTAGCAAAACTGTTGACATAATTGACAATATCAATAACAAAACTTACAAAATCATATGATTATCTCAATAGATATTGAAAAGGTTTTTGACAAAATACAGCACCCATTCCTATTTAAAAAAAAAAAAACATTAGCGAGCACAGGAATAAAAGGAACATTCTTTAAAATGACAAGCAATATCTATCTAAAACCATCAGCAAGCATTATCTGTAATGAGGATAAGTTAGAAGCCTTCCCAGTAAGATCAGAGGTAAAGCAAGGATGCCAATTATCACCACTGTTATTCAATATAGTACTAGAAATGTTAGATATAACAATAAGAGAAGAAAAAGAAATCAAAGGAATTAGAACAGGCAATTTGGAAACAAAACCATCACTCTTTGTAGATGACATGATGGTATACATAAAGAATCCTAGAGAATCGACTAAAAAACTACCTGAAATAATTAACAACTTTAAGAAAGTTGCTAGTTATAAGATAAACCCACATAAGTCATCAGCATTTCTTTATACAACCAACAAAACCCAACCCCAAAAAGATAGAAAGAGAAATTCCATTTAAAATAACTATAAACAATATAAAATACTTTGGAGTCCACCTGCCAAGACAAACCCAGGAAGTATATGAATACAATTACAAAACACTTTTCACACAAATAAAGTCAGACCTAAACATTTGGAGGAAAAAATCAGTTGCTCATGGGTAGGCTGAGCCAATATAATAAAAGTGACTATAGTGTCTAAACTAATTTACTTACTCAGTGACATACCAATCAAACCACCAAAAAAATTATTTGATAGAGCTAGAAAAAAATAACAACAAAATTCATTTGGAAGAACAAAAGTTCAAGAATATAAAGGGAATTAATGAAAAAAAGTACAAAGGAAGGTAGCCTAGCAATACTAGGTCTCAAACTACATCATAAAGCAGTAATAATCAAAAGTATCTGGTACTGGATAAGAAATAGAGTGGTAGATCAATGGAATAGATTAGGTACACAAGACACAGTAGTCAATGACCAAAGTAACCTAATATTTAATAAATCCAAAGCCAGTCTTTGGGATAAGAACTCCATATTTGACAAAAACTGCTGGGAAACTGGAAAACAATAGGACACAAACTAGTTATAGATCAACATCTCACACCATATACCAAGATAAAATCAAAATGGGTGAATGATTTAGACATAAAGGGTAACACCATAAGTAAATTAGAAGAGCAAGGAATAGTCTCTGTCAGATCTATGGCAAAGGGAAGAATTCATGACCAAACAAGAGATAAAGAGCATTATGAAATGTAAAAATATATATTTTTAATTATATTAAAATAAAAAGCATCTGTATAAACAAAACCAATGCAACCAAGATTAGAAGGAAAGCAAAAAGCTGGGAAACAATCTTTATAGTAAGTGTCTCTGATAAAGGCCTCATTTCTCAAATACATAGAGAACTGAGTCAAATTTATAAGAATACAAGCTATTCCCCAACTGATAAATAGTTAAAGGATATAAACAGGCAGTTTTCATGAAGTGCTTTAAATCACTTTTGACTAGAGAAATACAAATTAAAACAACTCTGAGTTACCACCTCATACCTATCAGATTGGGTAATATGACCAAAAAAAAAAAAAAAGGAAAATGATAAATGTTGGAGAGGATGTGGGAAAATTGGGACAGTAATGCATTGTTAATGGATTTGTGAACTGATCCAACCATTCTGGAAAGTAATTTGGAACTATGCCCAAAGGGCAACCAAGCTGTTCATATGTTTTGATCCAGCAATACCACTACTAGGTCTGTATCCCAAAAAGACCACAAAAGAGGGAAAAGGACCCACATGTGCAAAAATATTTATAGCAGCCCTTTCCATGGTGGCAAAATATGGGAAATTGAGAGGATGCCCAGGAATTGGGGAATGGCTGAACAAGGTATGGTATATTAATGTAATGGAATATTATTGTGCAATAAGAAATGATGAACATGCAGATGTCAGAGAAACACAGAAAGATGTGAATTAACTGATGCAAAGTGAAATGAGCAGAACCAGGAAAACATTGTACACAGTATCAGCAACATTGTGTTATGAATGATTCAGCTCTTCTCAGCAACATAATGATCCAAGACAAATATAAAGGACTCACAAAGGAAAATGCTATCCACATCTAGATAAAGAACTGATGAACTCTGAATGCAGATCGAAGCATATTTTTTTCACTTACTTCACTCTTTTCCATGTTTATTTTTAACTTTTAATCTGTTTCTTCTTTTACAACTGTGACTAATATGGAAATATGTTTTACATGTATAACCTAAATCAAACTGCCTACCATTTTCAGAAGAGGGAAGGGAAGAGAGGGAGGGAGAAAAATTTGGAACTCAAAATCTTGTAAAAATGATAAAAATTGTCTTGACACATAATTAAAAAAATGGGGTCACAAAGAGTCAGACATAACTAAGTGACTAAATAATAAAAACAAAAGAGCCGGTATGATGGTTCAGTGTGGACATTAAAATAGGGGGAAAGAAACAAGTATCCCTTCAGAATGTTAAAGTCCTCAAAGAGTATTGAGAGCATTAAATAAGGAAAATAAATAAGACTGGATGGATTGGTTCTTTTCTGAGGATTTTAAGACAGGAAAGACAAGGGAAGGTAAGATGACTACTAATGTAACAACAAGAAAGAAGTGGGGTTGGGTAGAACTTGAAATTTCTCATAAATGGTGTAGGTGACAAGAAGAGTATACAAATACGAAGGAAGGAATGAGTGGGGAATGGACATCAGATTAATTTCAGTATTCTCTAGACCAAACAGAGGAAGGTTGAACACACAAAAATGCTCCCATAGCTGGGGTAGGGGAGTTTGTTGTAGAAATACATCAAAATTAACAGATTTTAAAAAATGAGTATTGGGAGACAGGGTAGAGGGGAGATAATGCCAGAATAGTCACAAGTAAAATAAATTTTCTGATGCTGGAGGGAAGATGAATAGGAAAGGAGAGGAGAGAAAATTGGCATCTAAGGAAAATGTCCATCAATTGGGGGATGATAGAGAAGAGAGAGCTTTCATTTTTTGGCTCCTGGCTTTAACATATGGTTTCAGATATTCTGAGTTCTGTGTTCCCTTAAGAGAAAAACTCTGAGAAGAAGTTGATATGTAGAGGAGAGGTGCCTCAGTCAGGTTGCTACACTAAAGACCTCAGGAGTAAGATCTTGAACTCTCTTGGTCCAGCTGAAATATCTTGCTTCCAGTAAGAGGACTCATTCAGTCTGTTACAGAGGAGTTGTTGTTCTGAGTGGGTCCTGGAGCCAGTATCCATAGAGGGAATTCTCTATGGCAGTGAAAACATGAGGAGAGACAGAGACAGAAAAGAAGAAAGAAGAAGAAGAAGAAGAAGAAGAAGAAGAAGAAGAAGAAGAAGAAGAAGAAGAAGAAGAAGAAGAAGAAGAAGAAGAAGAAGAAGAAGAAGAAGAAGAAGAAGAAGAAGAAGAAGAAGAAGGAGGAGGAGGAGGAGGAGGAAGAGGAGGAGGAGGAGGAGGAAGAGGAGGAGGAGGAGGAGGAGAAGGAGGAGGAGGAGGAGGAGGAGGAGGAGGAGGAGGAGGAGGAGGAGAGGAGGAGAGAAGGGAGGGGAGGAGACTGAAGGAGATGACGAGGGAGCAGAAAGGAGAGGAAAAAGAAAAGAGAAAAGAAAAGAAGAGAAAAAAATGAGAAAAGAGAAGGGGAAGGATAGTGAGTTGAGGCAACATACCACCTATTAGACATCTTTATTCCCAGGTCAAATGCTGCGCTACATTGCCTTATTGTCTGCTTTTCCCCTTTAGTAGTAGGGGAAATCAGTAACAGCACTATGTTGTATAGTATTTACTGACATCTTACTAACCATCCATGACAGTCACCTTGTAGGTAGAACATTTTTTAAAGAAAAAATAACAGCTTTTCAGGTGTGTGTGTGTGTGTGTGTGTGTGTGTGTGTGTGTGTGTGTGTGTGTGTGTTTGTCAACAGAATTAGAAATCAGAGAGCCCGGTTTATTATATTGTACAAAATATTTCAGAACCCATTACATTGCCTTCATGTTATCATCAATTCAATAATCCTTCTCCCTCCCTGGCCCTTTCTGCATCCTGGCAGGTTATCATCTCTGCATGCTCTGTGCTTTAGATTCACTCATTGCTGGAGCACAAGGGAAGCTTGCAGCAACCAAGCAGGGCATTCCTTCCATCTGTATTTAACAGTTAATTGCAAACATGTTCCTTGAAGTAGTGCCACAATTCCCTGCTTCACTGAAAAGTCTTTGATATCAGCCTACTGCTCTTGGAAAGATTACAACTTGTGAAGTCAGATTCTTCTGGTCAGATGTGCCCAAGAACATGAAGTATGAAGACAAAATTGCTTTCAGTTGGTGCTGAATGCGAGCCCAACACACCTCTCAATTGCTATGTTAAATACACTTTAAACCAGTACAAACCTGTTTAGGAGCCCTTATGGGCAAGCCAAAAACTCCTGATGAGCCTGCATACCCTTTCAAAAGGAATCCCTGGCCTTCTAGGCTCTAACAGGGTTGGCAGCCCTTGTTGAAAGGCACTATGACTATTGTTATTCCCCAACAAGTTGATTCTGGACTTCCCGCCATTATGAAGATGCTGCTATTGACACATTAAGAATTGGATATGAGAGGTGCCTTGATGTTGTAGAGAGAGCAGGGGCCTAGAATCAGGTAGGGATTTGTTCAAATCTTCCCTCAGAGTGACCCTGGGCATGGCACTTAAACTCAATTTCTTCATCTGTAAAATGGAGACAAATAGGACCTACCTATGGAGTTGTTGTGAGAATCAAATGAGAATATGTGAAAAGCATTTGGCAAACCATAAAGAGCCCTATAAAAATTAGCTATGGTTATTATATATATTCTTTGAATTGCTTCACCAAGATATGCTAAAGTTCTTAGCATAGTGCCTGGCATATAATGGATACCTAATAAATGTTTGTTTCCTTTCGTCTTTCTTCCCCCTTCCCAAAACCAAGAGGGTTTATGGGTTTAAGATGAACCTTACACACTGTTACCTTTGTACTAATGGCACAAATCTGTGAGGCAGCTGACTCCAGTTAAGGGTATGGTGCTTGACTGTGAAGTGATTGTCCTCTTACCAATATTGTCAAATAACTATTTTGACCTCATTAGCTTCATGTACTGATGAAATAAAACTAGAAGCCGTAATAATAATAATAATTAGCATTTACAAAGTGCTTAATATGTGCCAGGCACTGTACTAAGCACTTTAAAATCATCTCATCTGAACTTCACAACAACTCTGGGAGGGAGGTCCCATTATTATCTCAATTTTACAGATGAGGAAACTGAGGCAAACCAAAGTTAAGTGACTTGCCCAGGGTCACACAGCTAGTAAGGGTCTCAGGCAGAATTTAAACTCAAGTCTTCCTGACTCCAGATCCAGTGCTCCATGTATTATGGCACCCCCAACTGCTCCTGAAGCAGTGATAATTCAAAATATACCCATTTTCTGAAAGAACTGAGATAATTATCAGGGTTTTTTTGCCTCACACTAAAACAGTTTCTACTTTTCCCCATTCACATTTCATCATTCCATTTTATGCTAATGAAATCTGTACTTTGTGTCTTGCTTCCTTTACCTGCTCATTCAATGGTTGCTACTTATTTTGAAATAGTCTCAGTGCAATCTGTTTTGTGCCTCCAGAAAGGCATCACACAGAAATAAAAACTTCATGTTACCAGAAAAATATTAGCGAAAAGTTCGTTTTTCCTTGAACTATTCAAACAATTGTACAAAGAAGCCCAATTTCTGCTACTTTTAGGAGTATATTTCAAAATGCTTCTGCAACAGTTCATTGAAGGCACAATCTCTGTTATCTCCAACAAGTTTTATCATGTACTAGACTGTAAATTCCTGGTTTACAAAGAAGGAATCATATCCCATCCTATCTTTGCCTCTACCTAGTACCTTGTGTAGACTCCTAATAAAAGTTCACTCAAGGAAAGAATTATTGTCATTAAACAGGTAAGCAAACTGATGACATTCAAGTTAAAAGTTTTAATTTTCCCCCCATGGCCACCAAACAAGTTAGTGACAGATCCAAGAAAGGAAGAAAAAATATCTATCTGATTTCGGATCATTAGAGCACTTTTCACCTTCAAACTAATTAAACTCACAAGTTCTGGCTCTTGAGCTCTGGTCAGAAGACCACATACCTACTATTGATCATCATTAAACTAAAGAATAATGTTCCTAATGACTACAGCCTAAATTATAACACATTTGAAGGTGTCTTCTTTATCTAGTCTATGTCCTAATCCGGTAAAATCTCCATCAGCAAAATATCCAAATAATAGTCTTTCATTTGACTAATTAATTATTTTTTCTTAGTTGCATACAAAACACTTTAAAATGTGATTATTCACTTCTATTTGCAATTAATTACATTGATTGGGGTGTATGGGGTGCCCAGGGAGGCCTAGCCTGTTTGGTGTGGGAGCTTGCCAAGCCCTCTGAGGCCTGCTCCTTAACCTTTGCTATCAGCCTGGTACTCAACTATCAGCTATGGCTCCAAGAAGGTGTAGCATGTACAGCAGCCGTACCCCAGTAGAATCACCTAAGCAGATGGGCTAAATCATGTTGAGGGTGACTAACTGGCCTTGAACCCATTGTAGGTGGGTTACGGGGATGTCTGCCCCAAGCATGCGAAGGCTTCCCCCAGGAGAATGGGCAAATGAGAAGAATTTGTTCCAATGGCCAGGAAGGCAGCTGAAGCAGGCACTGTGGAGTGCTTAGAGCTTGGTCAGACACCAAAGATGCTAAGGTCATCTGCTGCATCCTAGGCCATTGCCAGTCACCTTGACTTTTGTCTGGACTTCAGGGACTCTAGAAGAGAGAGTGAGGCTGACAACTTTTCGCAACTCTGCCTGGCTTAAATCCAATTAATAAGCCAGTCAGGATATCACCCCCATCATGTCATCGGTCCTCTTCAAAAATGAAAGCTGAACAATAATTATGTTGACTAGAATAACTATTGCATAAGCCAAGAAAGCATAATTACTTCATATTATTTTATTTTCCCAAAATGTTTTAAAATCACCCATTCTAAGCAATTACTCTTCTTAACAATCTGTGAGATAACGTGAGAAACAATACAGTGCAGCCAGTAAAAAAAAAAAAAACAACTCTAAATGGACAATCAAGAATCCCAGCTTCTAGCCCCAGTTCTGCTACTAAATAATGATTTCCTCTCAACCTTTTCTCTTTGGGCCTCCATTTTTTTTATGAGAAGAATGGACTCAATAATCTCCAACATCTGATATGTTTGAATACATGTAGGGATTTTCTCCTTCTTTTGTTATCCTCTCCCCCTCCCCCACAACAAGTAAAATGAATGTAAGCTTCCAGAAAACAAAGACTTCATTTTTTTTTTTTTGCTTTTGCAACCACAGTATCTGACAATACTGGATGCTCAATAAATGTCTGTTTAATGACTGGATGAAGTCAGGGAACAGTCATTTACTAAGTGTCTACTATCTGCCAGGCACTATGCTAAGCATTTCAAAAATATTAACTTATCTGATCCTGACCACAACCTTGGGAGGTAGGTGCCATCATTATCCCCATCACATAGCTGAGGAAAATGAGGTTAAGTGACTTGTCCAGGATCATACAGCTAGTAAGTGTCTAAGGCTGGATTTGAATGCAGGTCTTCCTGATTCCAGACCCAGCACTTTAACCACTGAGCCACCTAGCTGTTAATGAATGAATGAGGTGACCCACAATGACCAACCTCCTGCTCTCCATTTATCTTCATGCCATGCCTCCTGCTTCCTCATCATCTCTCCAACTCCCTCTCAAGAACCCTATGCTCCATTTGGTGAGAGTTCTCCATAAAATCCCCCTACCTCCTATCTACCTCTAGGTTTGGAAACAGTAATCAAATTAATACTACCATTTCTGGAAGGAATGAATTAACCAATTTCCCTGCATCTCCATTCACTATCCCAATGACTTCCCAATCTAAAATACCCCTCCTTGTTATTCCTTCATCTGTTACAAGGAATAGACTTTCACTCATTTATTTATTTTGTGTTTGTATCCAGGCACTTAGCACAGTACCTGGCACATAGTACATACTTAACAAGTGATTTTTTTTCATTCCTTCATTCATTCATTCATGGAGAACTTGAGCAGGTAATGAGTAAATGGAAGTAAGGGCTAGGACCAGTTGCTTGGTTAAGACATGGCATGTATAAGCAAAGGCTGGGCCTATTCAGTAAGGAAGATAGGCCAATGTTACAAGTGACTAACTGAATGAATGATTGAACAAATGAATGAATTTAAAAACATTTGTTAAGGGCTTATTATGTGCCCAAATCTGTGCTAAGTGCCCAGGTTATAAACACAAAAAAGAAGGTTGGAGTCAATACAAGCTCAGAACAGTTGTGGGATGAGAACACTATAGAGAGGAATGAGGGGGTTTCTCTCCTCCCTACTCATCTAGTAATAGAACTCTCACCTAGAGGGACATACCCCCATTCAACAGTTAAAGAGTGAGTTTTAGGGAATTTGAGGCACAGTTTAGTAATCAGAGACATTCTCCAGACAGACACAGATACAGAGGGTCAGTCACTTGAGACTAGAAGTAGCTTCAAGGTCTGAGAACTCTGAGAGCAAGAAGGAAGTTAGTGGTGGACTGAGGACAAAGTTAGCCCTGGCAATCCAGAGTCAAGACACAGAGGGGAGCAGGCCATGGGATCTCAGATTAGCAAGAAGGGTTTGTGAGTACTCCAGAGGAGAGAAAACATTTCAAGCCAAGCAATTCCAGAGGAGCAATTATCTTCATGTGTTTCCTACATGTGCTGCCACTATTACGTGTTACATTTGGGCCCACTCTTTCCCTGCATCCCAGGTAGATTAGGAGAATGAGTCATAGTTAACTGTTTTAACTCTGCCATTTGAGTCAGTGTCTTGCTATGAACTAATTATGTCTACTGGCTGATTGTTAAAAAGGTAAGTTTGTGAGCCACAGGCTAGACCAGGAACAGAAACCTGCAGCCTCAAGGCCACATGTGGCCTTATAGGTCCTTGGATACAGCCTTTTGACTCAGTCTAAGTTTTGCATAACAAATTCTTTTATTAAGAGGTCTTGTTCTGTGAAGTTTGGATTCTGTCAAAGGGCCACACTTGAGGACCTAGAGGGCCACATGTGGCTTTGAGGCCACGGGTAGACACACAATATAACCCAAAACCTAGGGCAGCAGCTACAGCTGTAGCCCTAACATGTCATTGTTTTTCAAACAATGAGTGTACCAGAGAATGTTACATAAGTACACGTTTATACACACACACACACACACACACACACACACACACGTATATGTATGAGTATATATATATGTATATATATATATATTTGTACATTATATACATACACATATACATATACGTATATATATACATATATATATATATATATATATATATATATATATATATATATACACACACACACACACAGGCTAATTGGTATGGAATTGGCATTAGAAGTATCAAGGAAGGAGAGTGAGGATCAGAGAAGGCTTCGTGTAGAAAGTGGCATTTTTACTAAGTTTTGAAGGAAAGAGGATTTTAAGAGGCAGAGGGAAAGAGGGAATGCATTCCAGGCCTTGGGGTTTATAAATGCAAAGATACAGAGATTTGAGATTCAGTGCCAGATTCAAGGAACATAGAGAACGTTGGCTAGACCACAGAATAAGTGAAGATATGGGAGGTAGGGGACTATAGAGCAAAGATGCAGCCAGGTTGTGAAAGACTTTAAAAGGCAAATGTAGAAGTTTATATCAGATCCTAAAAGTGAAAGGGAAATACTGAAGTTTATAGAATGGGTTTGTAATATAATCAGTTCTGCACTTTAGTAAAATTGCCTAAGCAGCTATGTGGAGGACAGAGTCAAGTGAGGGAATACTAATTAGGAACCTATTGCAATTTGCTGTTGTTGTCTCGTCGTTTTCAGTCACATCTGACTCTTTATGACCACATTCAGGGTTCTCCTGGTAGAGATACTGCAGTGGTTTGCCATTTCCTTCTCCAGCTCATTTTACAGATAAGGAAACTGAAGCAAACAGTGTTAAGTGACTTGCCCAAGGTCACACAGCAAGTAAATGTAGGAGGACAGATTTGAACTCAGGCAGATGAATCTTCCTGCCTCCAGGCTCAGCATTCTATTGACTATACCCCCCAGGGAAAAAGTGATAAGGGCCTTAACTTAAGTTGTAGCTAAGGAAGTGAAGAGTACAGACACAACAATGTCTACAACAAGATTTGCTGTAGAGGTAGAAACAATAGTTGACAACTGATTGGATATGTGGGGTAACAGTGAAGAGTTGAGGATGATGTGAAGGTTTGGAACCTAGGTGATTTTATTCTTAGCGATAGTATGTTTTCTCTCTTTTAATATAGTCAGCACCCTGAGTTCAAAAATTTGTTAAAGCCATACACTAAGAGGCTGAAAGAGTCAAAATTGCACTTATTTTTCATAAGGCTGGAGCAGCAAGACACCCTGAAGGAGATACAAGAGCTTGCACGTCATGGGTGAGTCATCATCACCATCTTCACAATCATCCTCCCTCAGATATCAATGGAAATAATCCAGGACCCTGAAACCAGAGTCCTGGGAAAAACAAGGCAGTCAAGATCACCAGCCCTACTTCCAAGTTGGCCCCAACAACCATCAATGAGAGGAACAACCCCTGCGCAGAAGGGGCCACGTTTATTCACAAAACCTCATCCACCACCACCAAAACCACTCACCACAGATGGACAGGTAAGCCTGACAACTGCAGTAATGCAGTGCCTCCCAGAACATTGATCTTGGTTCCAGGCCTGCCCCTATGGCCACCATCCTAGGAACCACCCCTAGAATGATATAAGTTGCAACTGACTCTGTAGATGTTGAAGTCACCACTTTGTCAACAACCACAATCAAGACAAGTCAGTAAGCGCTGATTATTTTTTAAATTTAATTTATCTTATTCTGAACTTAAGAAATAAAACAAATATTTCCATAACATAGTAGAATTGAAAAAAATATGCATGAAACTGAAAATCTATTATGCCAACTTGCTATTCCTTTTAAATATATAATAAAGTTGTCATATAACTTTCTCTTTTTTCCTTTTTTCTTCCCTCTCCCCCTGCCCTAGAGATGACTTCCATAGGACACAGACATGTGTATACATACACACACACATACACACACACACACACAAAATTATTCTCTACATATTTCTATTCATCAATTCTTTCTCTGGAGGCAGATAGAGCCTTCCTTCATATGTCCTTTGTAGTTAATTTGGGTATTTATAATAATCACAATGACTTGGTCACTCAAAATTTCTCTTAAAACAATATTGTTACTGTATACAACATTCTCTTGATTCTACTCATTTTGCTCTTCATTATTTCATGCAAGTCTATCCATGTCTTTCTAAGATCATCAAGCTCATCATTTCTTATAGCACAATAGTATTCTATCACAATCATATACCACAACCTGTCCAGCCATTTCCCAATTGACAGACATCCCTGCAATTTCCAATTCTTTGCCACCACAAAGACAGCTGCTATAAATATTTTAGAACACATAGGTTCTTTTCCTTTTTCCCTAATCATCTTGGGAAACAGTAGTAGTATTGCTGAATCAAAGGGCATACATAGTTTAATAACTCTTTGGACATAATTTCAGATTACTCTCCAAAATGGTTGGATCAGTTTGCAGTTCTACCAGCAGTGAATTAGTGTCTCAATTTTTCCGTATTCCCTCTGACATTTGTTGCTTTCCCTTTCAATCATTTTAGCCAATCTGTAAAATGATATCCCAAGACTGTTTTAATTCGCATTTCTCTAATCATTAATGATCTAGAGCGTTTTTATGTGACTATAAATTGTTTTGATTTCTTCATTAGAAAACTGCCAATTCATATCGTTTAACCATTTATCAACTGAGTGAGCATTTATTAAGCACTTACTGTATGTGCCGTACTGCAGTAAGCACTAGGGACACAAAGACAAATAAAAAGAAAGCCTCTTCCATAAGAAGCTTATATTCTAACACTGAAGAAAAAAGATAGTCCCAGATACCAATTAATCAACAAATAAACATTTATTAAGTACAGCCTCATTGCCAGGCACTGTGCCAAGAGCTGGGCATACAAAGAAAGGCAAAAGACAGCCTCTTGCTTCAAGAAATTCACAGACTAATGATGAAGACAGTATGCATAGTACTATATACAAATAAGCTACATACACGATAAATTTGAAATTATCAACAGGGGGAAAGCATTAACATTAAAGAGGACCAGGAAAGGCTTCCTGTAAAAGGTCAGATTTTAGCTAAGATTTAAAGGAAGCCAGATCCTTGGCAATGTGACATCATCATCAGATGACATCATCCACAGAGACAGATATGATTATACCATGCTTAGTTAGCATAGTGCTTTGCAGATAATAAGCACTTAATGAATGTTTTTCATTCATTCATACTTCTGACATCAGAGTTTGGCAAAAAAAAAATCCTGTAGAGAAATATTTAAATAATGTAAAGATATTTGGGATAAATATGAAGTGATAAAGAATGAAGAAGGCCAAGCCAAAGACTACCATAGACAATAACAGCAACTATGTAAATGAAGACAACTTTTAATAGGCAACAGGATTTATCCTAAAGAAGCCAGGCAATGTTGGTACTAGCTTAACAAAAGGTAATGCTCACAGCTTTCCTTTCTGTAAACAAACAGTAACCTATGAAAGTGAAAGGTCACAATCATTTAACTGTTTTCTAGGATTACTTTTCATGAGGGAGATGAATGTATTTGTTGAGGCTTGTATGCTCTGCTGGAAATGAAACTGATCAGTTAAAAAACAAAAACAAACAGAAGAAAAATCACTGAGTATCATATTAGCTAATTAAATTTTATTCAAACTGCTGTAACCCTTCTTTCAGAGCAGTGCCCAGATAGCAATCAGTGATCAAGCTTTGATTAAAATCTCTACTCTTTGACAGCTGTGCTCCTGTAACGCTCAGTTTGCAAGCTATGGTTAATTCCCTGGCATTGCTTTAGCTCCCTGTAAATGCTTCTCATTGATTACACAGGACCCGGTCCTCTTTGAGCTGCAGGGGAAACACAGGGACAGAACTTGATCACACTGTCCCACGTAGGGAAAGGTGTACCCAAATGTTTGCACTTGGAGTCCTAATGAGCATGAATAAACCCTGACGTGAGAAAACAAGCCATGACCTAATTTTGCCATTTCAAAGGATCATTTCCAAACCGGAGAAAATGGTGATAGTAAATGAAAGAAAATTGCATGATTCACCTAATGTTTCACTCAAACTAAGCTCAATGGACTGCTGACATTTTAATAATGATTACTCACTGCCTTATATTGTGTATTTTTCCTTTTTTCTTCAGGAAATTACAAGACAGCTAAGTGGTTCAGTGGATAGAGTTCTGGTTCTGAAGTCAAGAAGACTTGAGCTCAAATGTGGTCTCAGACATTTGCTAGCTGTATGATTCTGGGGCAAGTAACTCAACCTCTGTTTGCCTTAATCCACAGGAGAAGGAAATCGCAAACCACTCCAGTATCTTTGCCAAGAAAACCACAGGGACAGCATGGTCCACATGGTTACGAAGAGTCAGACAAAACTGAACAACAACATAGGACATGAAAGGCAGAATGATATAGAATGAATATTGAAGTAAAGAAGGGCTGGATTCAAGTCTTTTTTCTGTGATCTATAGGTTATATGACCCTGCAGAAATCACTTAACCTCTTAGAGCTATAGGTAATTCTCTATAATATATAATATAATATATGTAATATATAATACAATATAATATAATACATAATATTATGTTGTATATAATATACATTATAATATAATATAATAATATAGTTACAAAGAAGATGGTGACCTTCATTGGTAGTAGGAGTTTTCTCACTCCCCAATTCCTTATATCAATGAAATCCCAAGTACACTCACTATCCTCCTAGGAAATACATGCTGCCCTCCTTCCATCCACATTCTGAAGAGTAAATATACCTCCTGTCTACCCCATCTCTTATTCCCCCATTGCCATCCTCCTTTGGTTTACATTTTAATTTTTTAAGTTGGTAAAAAAAAAAAGGTATACCATTTCATGCTCTGAATCATGATCAGAGAATACTAAAAAAGGCTCTCTTTTGTCCTCAAAAAAAGTTTTTAGCTTCTGGCTGAGGCATTTGGAATATCTTGATTCACCCTGTCAGTAGCAGAATAAGGAACATATTTTATCATCATCCCACTCCCTATTTTAACAGCAAATCACCTTACCAAAAAGGAAAGAAAATTATATAACTTACATGCAATACGTACAGTCTTTTTTTTTGGGGGGGGAGCTAAGTAAACAAGTCTATATCTGAGCAGTGTCAAACAAGTGAAAAAAAAATCAGTCAATCATTTCCAATGAGCCAGCCACATGGAATCACATTTAAACAAATATCTGTTTGATTTGCTGAATTTCCTACTTATCTTTGAGGTTTGGGGGAGTCGTCTGGATACAGCCTCTGTCTTTAATTTACAGAGACAGTAAATGCAGTGTTGTGTGTTTGTCTGAAAGTTTAACATAATTAAAAATATGCAGTTGTTAATAGTATAGTGTTTTGGTAAAGCGCAAAACTTTTCTAGCATACACTTGATTCAGAAAGTTTCCTCCCCAAATGGGAGAAGTACCAACATTTTGATAAACATGCTAAAGTTTATCTGGATTTATCTGAGCAACTCAAGTCAAAAGATCAGAATGGTAAAATCTCACTATAGCACATTCTCTGTCAAGATTTCCACATTCTCCCTGTTCTTGTCTTTTTCCAGTGTTTTGGAACCTCGGTCTACTTCTACCCTCCTTTCCCATCCCAAGAAAATCTAGAAGTACTCCCTTTTAAAAAAAAAATTGTACACCACTACAAATTATGCATGTATTTTTAAAGTTTTGTAGGTTCAAGGAGAATTCAAGTGAACGTTATCTGATTTTCTCTACAATCCCTACCCAAAGAAGTTGTTTTTCATTAAGTAATGCATCTGGCCTTGTACATTTTAATGACTTGTTAAAAGGAAAATTCTTTGTTCAGGCTTTTACCCTGATTAATGAGGCAAAACTCAGGGAAAAGAGAATCAGAAGAAGTTTGATAAAAGGACATCAAGGTAGCAACTAAAAAGCAAGGGATTCAAAATGGAGCCAGCTTTTACTGATAACTTTCATAATGAGATTAAAAACAATTCAGATGGGCCCACATCAACAAAAGGGCATGGGACCATGAATATCCCAGCTCCTCCCCAGTTGCCTTTTTGTTATGTTTTACAGGTAGGAGATGACCTGTCATATGGTAGATAGAAGGTAATACAAAAGCCGCACACTGGGTGATGCTTCCCTCAACACTGACAACAGGACTGGGAAACAAAGGGTCACTGAGTCAGCATGACTTTCCATAGAACCATATAGTGATAAATAAGGTAAATGCCCAGAATTTCATGAAACTTAAGTCAATGATGTAAAAAGCTAGGATTACCTAGAATGTTAGAGCTAGAAGGAACCTTAAAAAATATCTAGTTGAATCCCCTCATTTTATATAAGGGGAAATTGGTAAAAAGACTTGACCAAAGTGATTAATAAATAACATTATCAAGCTAAGATCTTCCCAAGATATATTTTTTCTAACTTAAAGATGTGTTTCAATTACATAGCTATCTGTAGCTAAATATGTGCTAATTTTAGTGATTGTACAGTTTCAATGATCAGTTGTCCTGAAGTGACTTGAATTGCTAATCCAATCTAGGAAAATGGTAGAAACAAGTAATTAACCCTTCTGAATTTGACCAACGCTTAGCGGTAGCATAGAGTACTAAAACTGGAGAGATCTTAGAGGTCATTGAGTCTATCTCTTACTTGAAACATGAATCCCTCCTACAAAATCTCAAATAAGTGGTCACATGGGGCCTCAAATACTTTCCTCTTTTGACAATGTTGAGTGGAAAACATGAGGTATTGAATTGTCAGATTTCAAAATGCTACTCTGTCCATTACAAGTCAGTCTATTCAGTCATCAGATGATCAGAGTTATATTAAAATAACTAATAGCATTTAGCTAGCTAAAGGAAGAATTATTTTAACATCATTAGAGCAAACACTAGCATTGTACGTTCTAAAGTATCTCTAAAGTAATGTCTTCATTAAGCATACATTATAATCTACACTGTGTTCATGCACCCAAATACCTTTCATCTCTTTATTACTTGTCAATACAACACATAGCCAGGCAAGGGGAGATTGCTAATCATAATATAACTCTGGCAAGCTGTGGTCCCTGACAATTATACAGTTCTGGAACTATGTGGAACCTGATATTCTCCAGGTTTGGTAAGTTACCTCAAGTCAGTATCTACACAAATTCACACTCCCAAGTCCCCATCCAGTGACTCTTAAGCATATCAAGCCATATGATTCTTAAAGACAAAGCAAAAGATATTTAATTAAAACAAATTGCCAGGTAGAAGAAGAAGGACTAAATCAGGTGATAAATTTTCCCTTAAAATTCCAATCAAAAGCACATGTATCAGAATATTGAGAGAAGGATAACATTTCAGATTTCATGATCAAATCAAATCAAAGGACCAGCCTGAGTGTACTCTGGGTTTTAGGAGCCTGAATTTAAAAGACAATTAGGATCCCAAATCATAAGAATACTGAGAAAGATGACATGAGAGGGAAGCAAGGTTCTCAGGAACAAAATTCTAGGATAAATTTATTATTGAACCCAAAGAAAAAAGAAAACAGGGAGAAGATGCCTAAAGAAGACAATGGGTCAGCACAAGTAGGTAATCCACAAACTAAGATTTTAAAAGCACCTGTAAAAAAGATAAAGGTACACCATGAATATAACTAGGTTAGAAGCTATTACCAACCAAAAATTTTATAAGAGAAGTGATGAAAAGGATGTCCTTAGATATGTAACTAGAAAAGAATTTGAGTCAATCACATGGTACAAACAAGGAATAACTAAGGGACAGCTTAAAGGAGGTTGCCCTTCAGACCAGGAAGGATAGAGCAAAATCTCTTAACTTGGACTGGAGACCCAATATATGTGAGTGATAGTAAGAGCCTACCTAGGTACCTTCAATGAGCTTGGCTAGGCAAGAAAACAGTACATCTCAAAGTATTAAAAGAATACATGGACAGGACTGCTGAACCTTATTTGGGGGGAAATCATTCACAGAGAGCTGCTATCCCATTTTTAAAGAGAAGGCACATACTTGCTAAATGGTGACCTTGAAATCAATTTCTTGAATCATCCTAAAATGATTAATTAAAGGGATAGTTTTGGGAGATGTACAGAAGATATAATCACTGTAAATCACCATGGGGTTATTTTTCTAAAAATGGTGCAATACTAATTTCATTTCCTTTTTTGGCATAGTTAGTAGTCTGATAAATCAGGGGAAGACCATGAACTTCACATATTTACATTTTATTAAGTGAATTGATTTTTCCATTGATATTCTTTTGGAAAATATGGAAAGATAGAAACTGGATGAAAGCAGACTTAGGTGGACTCAGAGTCAATTGATTGACCAAGCCTAAAAACTGTTGATTAAGGGATGAGTAGCAATAGAGAAGGAGATCTGTAGTGAAATTCCCTAGAACTTTGTCTTTGGCTATCTTCCACACAAAATTTTTTATCAACCAATTGGTTAAAAGCATAGATGACAACCTCATCAACATTGTAGATCACATAAAGATGGGAGAGAGAACTATTATAGTGAAGACAAAAGTGGAATCTAAAAAGATGAAGTGGCAGGTTGAAGCTTATCTAGTAATATTTAATATGGATAAAAATGAATTTTTACACTTAAGTTGAGAAAATGCCAACTATGCAAGCATAGGATAAAGAAGATATGATAAGAAGATAGCTCATATGAAAAAGATATAGGAATTTTAGTGGATGCAAACTCAACATAAGTCTATGAATACATAAGATAATTAACATGGTCACTAAAAGAGCGAATTTCATATTGGGCTACATTGAGAGGAAAAACTATATCCAGTGAGGAGGTGATGAACTCTGAGCTGGCTAAACCAAATCTGGAATATCATATTCAATTCTGGCTACCATCTTTTGGAAGGAACATTAACAAGCTAGAGCATCTTCACAAGAAGGTAACCTGGAATAGTAAAGAAACTTAAAGACATATCTTGTGAAAGTAGTTGAAAGCAGAGAAGGAAGAGAAAGATACTTTGGATAACTATGGTGACATAAAAAACATAAAATGTCAATAAAAATTAATAAAAGGAAAAAATCAATTGAAATGTTTAGGGAATATTTTGCTTTAAGAATAGAAGACTCAGAGGGGATATTATAAAAAATCTTTGAAAATCTGAAGGATTATCATGTGAAAGACTTGTTCTGTTTGGCCCTGAAACAGAGATATAGGAGAAATGGATGGAAGAAACAGTGCTGTAGTGTACAAATAACACAGGACCTGGAGTCAGGAAAGATAGGAGTTCAAAATCAACTTCTGGTATTTAATAGTGAAATAATAATGAAATAATGAAAAAAGAGAAAGCACTGGAATCAAGACATCTTAAGGAAAGTTTCCTGTAGAAGGTGAGATTTTAGCTGAGACTTAAAGGAAGCTGGGAAGGTCATTAGTTGTAGAGGAGGAGGAAGAATATTCAGGCATAGAGGACAGCTAGAGAGAAGACGCGGAACCAAAAGATAAAGTGTCTTGTTTGTAGAACAGCTTCAGGAGGCCAGTGTCGCTGGATTGAAGAATACTTATTGGGGAGTAAGATATAAGAAGACTAGAAAGGTAGAAGGGGGCTAGCTTATGAAAGGCTTTGAATGCCAAACACAGCATTTTATACTTGCTCCTAGAGGTAATAGGGAGCCTAGAAAGGTAGATATGATCAGACTCACATTTAGGAAAATCACTTTAGTGACTGAATGGAGGATGGAATGGAGTGGAGAGAGACTTGAAGTAGGTGGACCACCAGCAGGCTACTGCACCAATCTAAGCATGAGGTTATGAGGGACTATACTAGCAAGATGTCAGTGTCAAAGGAGAGAAGGGGCCATAGGAGAGGGATGATGCAAAAGTAAAATTGATGGGCCTTAGCAACAGCTTGGATATGCGGAGTGAGAGATGGTTAGGAATCCAGGATGACTCCTAGGTTGGGAGCCTGAGAACCAGAAGAATGGTGCTTGCCCTATAGTAAAAGGGAAGGTGGTAGGTGGAGGGCATGGGGATGGCAGCAAGGTTTAGTTGGAGAAAGAAAATGAGTTCAGTTTTGGGCTTATTGAGTTTGAGATGTCTCCTGGATATCTCATACTAGCTGTCTCAAAGGCAGATGGAGATTCAAGATTGGAGATCAGTAGAGAGACTGGGGCAGAATAGGTATATTAGAGAATCATCAGCATAGAAGTAATCATTTAATCTATGAGAGCTGAAGAGGTCACTAAGTGAAGTAGTACGGAGGGGGAAGAGAAGAGGACCCAGGGCAGAACCCTGAGGGACACTGACAGCTAGAGGGCATGATCTAGAAGAGGAACCAGAAAGAAAAGGAGCAGTCAGATAAGTAGGAAATTCAAGAGAGAGTGGAGTCCTGAAGGTGGTGGTGGTGGTGGCGCTTGTTACTGTGTTGCTGTTGTTGTTGTTGTTGTTGTTGTTGTTGTTGTTGTTGTTGTGTTTGTCCTTCGTTCTTGAAGAGGACCATGAGATCAGGAAATTGATGACATGACTTGCAATTGACTTTGATTTGAGTGAAAGAGGGCTGTGCAAGGTCACCAGCCTCACTTTCTCCTCCAGAGCCTTCTGGGTCCAGCAGCCAGATATTCATCAGGTTGACTGGAGAAGGCTCGAGACACAATGGGAGACCCTGGCCCTTTTAAGTTAAAGTCTTTTCAGGATCTCAGTTTGATTGAGGTAATTCCCAGTCAGTGAATAAGTCAAGTGATGTGAAGGGATAAAATAAAATCAAGCCAGTAGGGGAAGACCCTCAGGGTGACTGGCCAAAAGAGAAATAGTTAGTGTTCATGGTCACTCTGAACAAGGAGGACCAAAAAAGAACCATAAAGTCATGCTTGGGCAGGGACCTATTGTTGTCCAATCCATGAGCTCCAGAGTAAATTGGATTTAAGGCTTGGTCTTGGAGAAAGAAATCTAGCCAGTAAACCTCAGAGAGAAGGAGAAGGAGAGGGAGAGGGAAAGGGAAAGGGAAAGAGAGAGGGAGAAGATGAGGGAGAGAGAGAGAGAAGGGACAATGAGCTGAGTTACTCAACTGAAACTGGCCAGCTGGGTCACTTTCAGGCAGCTTGGACTACTCACAGGCTGTGTTTATCCTCTGTTCTTGAAGAGAAGCATGACATCAGGGAGATGATGACATGACTTGCAATTGACTTTGATTTGAGTGAGGGAGGGCTGTGCAAGTTCACCAGCCTCACTTTCTCCTCCAGAGCCTTCTGGATCCAGTGGCATGATATAAAGCAGGATGCCTGGAGCTGGCTCCAGATGCAGTTGAAGACAAAGCTAGAGAGAAGAGGAGACAGTGTCAAGGAGGAGAGAGTGATCAACAGTGTCAAAGGCTCCAGAAGAGGTCAAGGAGAATGAGGATTGAGAAAAGGTTATTTGATTTGGCAACTAAGAGATCATTAGTAACTTTGGAGAGAGCAGTTTTGGTGAAATGATAAGGTTGGAAGCCAGATTGCAAGAGGATAAGAGGAGAGTGAGAGGAGACAAAGTGTAAACACCTACTGTAGGTGACCTTTTTTTGAGGAGTTTAGCTAAAAAGAGGAAAAGAGCAGTAGGACAATATTTAGCAGGGATGGAAGGATCAAGGGAAGGCTTGTTCAGGATGAAGGCAAAATAGCCATGTTTGTAGGCAGCAGTAAATGAGCCAGTAGACACGGAGACTTTGAAAATAAGTAAAAGAGTGAAGATGACGAGGGGGCAATCAAAATAATATATAAATGCATGAAAACCTTGACAACAAGGTACCAGAAGAAACTTGAGTCAGAAAAGGTCATTATCAACAGGAATGACTCCCTATTGGAAGTGGCATTTGAGTACCATGGGTATAAATAAAACAAGTTGAAGGGTGAGGGTTGGGGAGGAGGGAAGAGGGTAGAGTAGTATTAATAAGTTCCTAGTATAGGAAACAATTGAAGTGAATGCAACACTGGGAAAGTGATGGGATTGTATAGAGTCAGCATGTAGTCTGGTTTGACATTAAATCAAAGTAGGTAAAAGAAGTAGTATAAGGCAAGACTAGAAAGACAGGATAAGGTCAGATCCTCAGATGCCAGGCAAAGAAATATGCACCTTATTTGATAATCAGAAGGGTGTCATTGAAGGACTTTGAGCATTGTAGTGATAGCCAAATATGCATACAGAAGAACAAACAAATTAGCATCAGTATAAAGTGTGAAACAGAGGCCACTGAAATACTCCAAGAAGGAAGTAATGACAGCCTATGGTAAAGTGTTAGTTATTAAAGAAGAGAGGAGAAATTGGATAATAAGGATAGTGTGACTTGTTAATTGATTGGAAATTATAAGTGAAAAAGAAAGAACAAAAACAACCTCAAAGTTTTGATCATAAGAGATTGGCTTAGTGGTTATGCTTTAAAGGGTGTCAGTAAAGTCTGAAAGAACAGACTGGGGGGAAAAACATAGAGTCTGAGGTTCTGGGAGAACATTCAATTGAGAGAAATTGAAAGGCTGAGGCATAAATTGTGATATTACATTATTTAAAAAAATAAAACTAAAGAACTTCTCTGATTTTATCGGTAGTTTATGAAAAGACAGAACATCAGCATGTCTACCAGAAGTCTCCCTGCTATCATAGCTGATTATTTCTGCTGCCATCTTAGGCTTGAAGATGGGAGCAAGGAAGAAAGAGCCTTTTCAGACAGATTTATGTGAAAAGAGGTATAGGCTTGTGGTACATACTTTGCCTGCAAAGAAAACATTTGGTAAAATTTAAAATACTCTAGAAACATTCATTCATGCATACATGCATTTATTAGGACTAAACCTGTGATTTCAGAGATGTAAAAAACTCCTACTACCAATGCAGATTGGCAATTTCTGTGCATCTTATGGTCTTAGAAGATTGTCTGTGATAGTAAGGAGTGTAAGTGACTTGCCCAGAGTCTCCCGGATGTATCAGGGGCAAGACTTGAATTTAAGTCTTTGTGATTCCAAAGCTACCTCTCTATCCACTAAACCACATTGCTTCTCAAAGCATTCTTATCTCCTCTTCATATTTACCTTATTTTTTTAGAGTAGAAAGAACTGCCTTATTTTAGTGCAAGGAAACATGGAGCATAAATTTACATAGGAGATAAATTATAGTCACACAGCATTGTTATAAGACCCAATTTTGTGCCATTCAGGAGACAAGCATTGCAAATTTTTTCTTGCTTTGAGATCTTTCTGTCTGAAATACCCCCTTTGTCATACCCATGTTCTTCTCACTCTTGCCACAGTATCATTTATCTTCCTAGTTCAACAACTTAATTTAACTATTAAAATTATTTTCAGGTCATTGCACTAGGTTCTATGGATACAAAGATAGAAAACAGGATAATTCCTTTCTTACAACCTAATAAATTGGTTGAGGCAAATAACTATAGTTATACAGTGAAGTGAAAACATAATTAAATGTCCAGGAAAAGTCAGATTGAGTGGCATGAGAGATCTGAATAGGGAGGAAGCATTTTTCCCTGGTGCATTTAAGAAAGTTTTATTAAGGAGCTGATATCTGATTTGAGCCTTGAAAGAAAAGGATTTCGATAGGCAAAGGTATAGAGTTTATTTTAGGAATGGGGTACAACATGCACAAATGCACAAAGACTGTAGGTGGTTGTTGCTGTTTGTCCTTTGTTCTCGAAGAGGACCATGACGTCAGAAAGGTGATGTCATGATTTGCAAGTGAATTGGGGGGGAGGGCTGTGTAAAGTCACCAGCCTCATTCTCTTCTCCTCCAGAGTTATCTGGGTCCATTGGCAAGATATAAGCTGGGAGGACTAGAGATGGCCCTGGATGCAGAAGGAGATCTTTTTAAGTTAAGTTCTTTCCCAGGTCTCAGTTTTGACTGAGGCAAAAACCATTCAGTGATCAAGACTAGGTAAGAAATGACGCAAAGAATGGCCTGTTTTGCCTAGTTAAAAGAAATCAATCTAGTGGAAGACCATCAGAGTTTCTGGCCAAAACAGAAACAGTTGCTATTTATATTCACTCTGAGCCATCAGGGCCCAAACAATGACCAACTGAGGCTTGGACTGAGACCTATTGTTGGCCAAGGTACAGGATGAGTTCAAAGGACAGCCAGTGGTGAGTGCCATTTGGCTAATACAGAAAGTGTGTGAATCAATCAATAAACAAGCTCTTGAAAATGGTAAACTCTCCAAAATAGGATTACTTGTAGCTATGTACCCCTAACTCTAGACTACTTTACTAACATGCATTGCTGGGGTGGGTTGTATCCTCGATAGGGAAATCAGTACCTCAGCTTCAAGGGGTATCCTCTGGGTCTGCATTTCTTCTACTATACCTCCTGAGACTCTAAGAGTGTGCTTCCTACTGTCAGTCAGACTTACTTAGCCTCTTAGGAAGGTTTTGTCCTTGGAGAAGTACAAAGATATTTCATTTATATACTGTAATAACCATAGCTATGAAACTGGATTGTAGACCTTTTAAGTAGACACTGGTGACATATATCTATATCAGGTGAATTGGACTGATCTTAGGCTCACCTTTTGTCTTTTGACACATCTAAATTGAATTGTAATCTATGCCTTTTTTTTTTTTTTTGCTTTTTGGTGAGGCAATAGGGGTTAAGTGATTGCCCAGGGTTACACAACTAGTAAGTGTTAACTGTCTGAGGCTGGATTTGAACTCAGGTCCTCCTGACTCCAAGGCCAGAGCTCTACCCACTGCGCCACCTAGCTGCCCCTAATCTATGCCTTTTAAGGGTCACCTGGAAGGCTTGGTGTGTCATTATTTATCCAATGGCATTGTTCCTTCATGATTCAATAAGATACAAATCTTCATATTTTGTAAAGGGTGTGGACAACTTATTAATAAATGAATACCACATCTTTAATTATAGCTCCTGACTATTTCAACTGTCCTAGGGGTTGGGGGAGAGTAATAAATGCCCCCTTTGATACATTTGTATAGAGTAACTGGTTTTGCCAGGTTAACATTAACATTTACCCGCACAAATTGTCCAATCACCTTCCTCCACACACAAAGTTCTGATTTACTTTTAAATTTCCATATAAAAATAAACAGCAACTTAAGAAAAGGTAACTTTTATTAGCACCTGAAGACACCAGGTAATAATGGAAGTCATTTTGCCTTGAACTGCAGCATCTTTTAAAGTAGCACCATTATGGTATTGTGTATGAGATACGAAAACTCAGGAATATCTCCTATGAAAATGTCTTTTACTGATTGAAAAACATAGGAAAAGTCCAGGCAGCCCATATACTGCAAGTGCAGCACAAAATGGAAAGGGGAACTTGCTCATTTGGAATGGTTTTGAGATGATTACCATATTGAAGAGATCAGTCCAATCCACCTGACATGTATATGTGCTACCAGTGTCTACTAAGAGGCCCGCAGTCCAATTTCATAGCTATGGTTATTGCAGCATATAATTGAAATATGTGTATACTTCTCCAAGTACAAAATGCTGCACTCAGACCCTAACTTTCCTCTCCTCAGAGAACTACACATGAGGCTCTAAGGTCAAACTTTGACCTTAAAGTAGCTTACAAATGACTAGAATAAGACTGTGATCCGTCATACGTTGTTAAGAGTTTATATGGAAGGGTGATAAAAACTTTGGAAATATGGAGATACGGAGATTAAACAGATTATTTTATATAATAGAGCATGCTGTGTGTGTCAATGTATCAAGACAAAAAAAATTAGCTCTCATAACTCTTTACTAGAAATCAGATTATTCTGACCCTGATTATTATTGTAATTCTCCCACATACATATCTTATTTCATTTATTGCTCAGCTCACTATCTACGTCACAGTGTGTTGCTTTGTCCCTTCTTCCTTTTTTGAGCATTTCGGTATTGTGGACCAAAGCAGATGGTATTTTTTAGCCGCCTCCTAAATGTAGAAACTTAACTTGGGATATAGGCTGACATAGTTCATGCTCCAACTATAACTTCTGAATGATGGAATCAAAACTCACAAATTAACATTCCTGTCATCTGTATTTCATTGTACAACCTATCCCAGGAATTTAGGTAATGGATAGAGGAAGAAGAAATGTTATAAATTGGGAGTGGACAGGGAATCAGTGTAATGTAGCAGAAAGAAGGCTGGATTTGGAGTCAAAGAAGATGCATGTGGATCCAAGCTCTGACACTTTTTAACATCAGTAACATCTTCAGAGAAACCCCTTATCCTCTCTCTGGGGCCTTAGTTTTACCTTTTGTAAAATGATGGGTGGGGTAGATGATGATTTCAGAAGCATTTATTTATTACTTCCTTTTTAAAAAGAGAAACAATGATCTTTCTTCCCCCATAATTCTAGTAACAATACCATGAGTAGCATTCATCTAAATCGATTATTTATTCTGTTTCCTTTTTAAAAGTAACCTACTACCCATAAGTCACCTGTGAAAGAGTGAAATTGGAGTCTTAATATCTATGTCTACTAACCAACCTCAACCCCAACTTGTTTATAATCAAGCTTACAATCATCCTTTTGATCTCAGAAATTATGGCGTTATCCATTTTAAGTAAAAACTACCACACACTAATGATTTTGGGGGGGGGGGGTAGGGTTGAGGGGAAAAAAAGCATTTTCAACTAAACGTACCTCCATACTTAAAAGATCCATGATTTCATCACTATGGATGCTCCTTATTCTAATGTAGTTAATTGCAAACCTTTCACACCTTAAACAATGGCCTTCACATGAGTTATGGCAGCCAAATATATTCATCATTTTGAATCCAAATAACATACAACCAGATAATTTGGAGTACATAGCTCTTGAACAAATTACATTACCTCTAGGAGATATTAAACATTTTAACCATATACTAGTGCTGCTCAGTAACTGAGAAGACTTGCTAAACGATATTGGTAACACATAATCTTACAGGTTTTATCTAGATGTTATGCCCTCACACACGCTATCTGAAGATGCTATTCCTTGTGGCCTCTCCAAAGAATTCAGTAAACACAGATTGTATATGAAAGAACAATAGGAATGATTTGAAACAAGTTTCATGCAAGAAGCCTGGAAATATAGATATATGTATATGTATATGTACATATATATAATTTATGTATGTTTATATATATGCATGTGTGTATATATGTATGTACACACACACATGTCTATCTATATGATTAAAGTGCTGGCATTGCAGAGCCATTTTAGAACTCTCTTATCCTCAAAAACTATGTCTCATATGCATATTGAGTTCTTCATAATGATCAATACAGCAACATACTCCTAGGAGATTCAACAAATGCTTATTGCTTGAATTTGTAAATGACATCCAGACACTTGCTGAGGATTATAAAAACCAGCCAAAAGGAAGCATTCTAAAAGGTTAATAGCTTGAAATGAGCTTAGGATGACACGGACCCATTCCTTCCCTGGGTTTCATCATCTTTGCTTAATTTCAACAAGAGGTTATTCCCTGGAAGTAATATGGTATCTTATAAATGAAGGGTACAGAATAGTGATAATTAATACAAGTCTCTAAGTCTTCCCTCTACACTTATTTATATCTTTCTCCTTTCTAATAGTAGTTTAGTAGTTGCTAGATAATAGAAAGCCATGGTTCCCTCCCCTGATAAAGTTACATAGTTAAAATATGAATTCCGCACACAGTAAAAAGCCAAAAGTGTTATTTGAAAAAACTAAATCCCATGACAATTGTGAATAATTTATTTTCCCTACCTCACCCTCCTTTTGTTTCCATATATGCTATGTTTCAGAAAGAAATGGGGAAAGAACCATATCATTTTGAGTAGCACATGGTAAAAAAAAAATGATAATGATATAGTTTGCAAACATAAATCGCTATAACAATGCCTAATGATAATCTAGGCCATGTATTCGGTAAATACAAAAAGGTACCTCTTTCCTCTACAGATTCAACTAGTTTAACATCTTTTTTTCTTTTTTGGTTCATAAAATTCAGTTTCCCTGTGGTTTTTATGCTTTATGATGTCAAATCACCTTTAATCCTGAGCTGTACAAATTCCAAAGACATTGGTGTCATTGTTTAATTTCCCTTTAAGAAACTGCCTCCATGAGATGAAATTGGGGTTTGGGCTATTTTGATTGTTTTCAAGTTTGTCAGCTTGTGGTATTTTTACTAGATACAACCCCTTGTCAGAGTGCCTTGGCACTGTGGTGAAAGATACTAAGTATGTCCCTAGATAAGAGAATCAAGATAAATGGTTGGCTTATTTTCACACAGAAAATGAAACCCTTCAGTAAATGTAATAGATTAGCAGAGGAACATGTAGCTGGGGGTTCTGAGCATCAGATCTCCCAAATTTAAACCTTATTCCTGTTAAGGCTACTATGATTCAATTTCATACATTAAGAAGAAAATAACAGTCATAACTTGGGTAAATTCCATCATAAGTTGAACCACCATGTATGTCTCTGATATCTTGAACAATTCTTCCCTCGTGGCACAAGTCAATATAACAATCAACATTTAATCAGGTTGCATGAAGCCACAAACATTGGCATCATTTCCTTTAAAGATTCTTAGCGTCTTATTGGCTGAGCTGCCTATACTTGCATATCTGGGGCTCACATGCGTATAACTGTGGTCAGGGAAGCTTCATTGTCTAAAGTCCTGATCATAACAAAGCTGAGATTCTATCTCTCTGGGGTTAGGGGGCATGGGGAAGTCTTGCTAATTTGGAGATGTTCTTTGTTCCAAATAGCACTGGGGGCTGGGGCAGACCTGTGATTTTATAGGTTTGGGAAACTCCCAGAGTGGAAATTCCATCCAACTATACAGGTCAGCAACTGCTCTATAACATTTAGTCCTAAAGAATTGCCAGTAGCATGGAAAGGTAAAGTTACTTGCCCAAAGTCACCTAGCCAATATATATCAGAGACAGTACCTGAACCCAGGTCTTGCTGTCTCCAAGACCAGCTTTTTGTTTCTCTTCATGTAATATAAAAACAATAAGTATTTCTAAAGGATTTGGTAATTGACAAAGTCACATTTCCACATTAATTATTCAAGACTCAGGAAAGCCCTTTCAGCTAAGAAAAACCTAATCTTTTAGAAAAAAAATTAAAACTCAATTTTTTTCTTCTAATTTATTTGATGAAGTAAATTTTATACAGCATCAACACTAGGAATGATTGAATATTCAGATTGTTGCATTTGGAGGAGAAGATGGGATAAGAAAGAAACTTCAGCGAGAATTTACATGGGGAATTTCCATTTGATAGATATGTCTTCCTATTTTTGCTCCACTGATTGGAAAGGTTGGTAGTTAATAGCCTTTTATTACAAACTTCCTTAAGTACACAGCCTAGCAATTAGGTACAGCCATGCTTCATCATTCCTGGCTACCTCATTGTTGGTTTTGATCAGAACTTTGTTCAGTGATACACATCTAAAAACCAGGAGTAACATAAACTGAATCATCAAGGTCTTGATATATACCTTAACTCACATCCTAGACCAAAGAAGGTTGTAATTAGTTGTTGTACTAATGAAGGAGGAGGAAGAGAAGAAAGAAAGAAAGAAAGAAAGAAAGAAAGAAAGAAAGAAAGAAAGAAAGAAAGAAAGAAAGAAAGAAAGAAAGAAAGACAGACAGACAGACAGACAGAAAGAAAGACAGAAAGAAAGAAAGACAGACAGACAGACAGACAGACAGAAAGAAAGACAGAAAGAAAGAAAGAAAGAAAGAAAGAAAGAAAGAAAGAAAGGAAGGAAGGAAGGAAGGAAGGAAGGAAGGAAGGAAGGAAGGAAGGAAGGAAGAAAGAAAGAAAGAAAGAAGAAAGAAAGAAAGAAAGAAAGAAAGAAAGAAGAAAGAAAAAGAAAGAAAGAAAGAAAGAAAGAAAGAAAGAAAGAAAGAAAGAAAGGAAGAAAGGAAGGAAGGATGGAAGGAAGGAAGGAAGGAAGGAAGGAAGGAAGGAAGGAAGGAAGGAAGGAAGGAAGGAAGGAAGGAAGGAAGGAAGGAAGGAAGGAGAGAAAGAAAGAAAGAAAGAAAGAAAGAAAGAAAGAAAGAAAGAAAGAAAGAAAGAAAGAAAGAAAGAAAGAAAGAAAGAAAGAAAGAAAGAAAGAAAGGAAGGAAGGAAGGAAGGAAGGAAGGAAGGAAGGAAGGAAGGAAGGAAGGAAGGAAGGAAGGAAGGAGAAAAAGAAGAGAAGAAAAACAGAAGAAGAGAAGGAAAAAAGGAAGGCAGGAAAGGAGACAGAGAGAGAAAGCAGGTAGGAGAGAGAAAGAGAGGAGAGAGAGAGAGAGAGAGAGAGAGAGAGAGAGAGAGAGAGAGAGAGAGAGAGAGAGAGAGAGAGAGAAAGGAAGAAGGAAAGAGGGAAGGAGGAAGAAGGTATTGAAAATTAAACTGCCTGTTATCATCACTATAAAGGTTATATAGTATTAATTGTGGGCTCTAAATTAGGCAGAACAGTAACTTAGAAACAAACAAATGCTATGATCTAGTTTGCTGCCTGACTGCATGGTCTTGGTATGTTATCTAAAGCAATAGTTGAAGAAAAAATGTAGTTTAAAAAGAAAAATGACAAGCTGAATCTTCCCTCAGTCCTATTTCATGTCCTGTATTCTGGCATGAGGAACACTCCACTAGGTGATATTTCAGACATGCAGAGGAGGTGGGAACTGGTAACCAACTTTTTCCCATCTGCACAAAATGCATTGCAAAAGAAATTCCCCTAAATGTGCAGGAAAGGAGATTTATCTAAAAATTCAAGCCACCACTAAGCAAACTTTAACTGAAATTTATAGGTTATTGAAATAAAAGCAGACTTTTTTCTTGTTTTATCCAAGTAATTTTCTCAATATACAATATATCCCTTTTTTAAATTGAAGATTGGGGGGAGAGTTTGAGAGGGGGAAAGGAGAGAGAGAGAGAGAGAGAGAGAGAGAGAGAGAGAGAGAGAGAGAGAGAGAGAGAGAGAGAGAGAGAGAGAAACAGAAACATTCTAACATTGTAAAGTATTAGAAACACTGAAGTTTACAAAGTCCTATCCACACAGATAATAATGGAAGCATGATTTTCCCTATTTTTATGGATGAGGAAACCTTGGATTCCAGAGGTTAAATAACTTGCCCGTGCTCATGCAACTGGGAAAAAGTACAATTCAGACTCAAACCGAAGTTCAGGGATCTTTCCATTATGCCACAGAATAAGTTACTGCAGCTACCCCCAAACAAACCATTTGGAAATAGACTTAGAAATATTTCAGAATAAAACCTAATAGGAGAAGTTTTTGAGCTCCTGCAATTTCAAAATTAATCACCATCACAGCTTACTGTGTATGCTTCCTGTAAACACAGGCACATAAAGCTTCAGTATGGGAAGTCTCAAAACTACACAAAGAAATACTACCACTGCTTCCCTCCCCACCCCTCACCACCCACTTTAGTAAGCCAGAGATCCCTCCTCTCCCTTACCTTCTCCCTCTCTCTTACATTCTTCTTCTCAGACAACAGAACTAGCAGAGAGAGTTAGTTCCTCTTAAACTATTAACCTATTCTCACCTTAACTAAAAGCTGTCAGTATCACCCACCACCCATCCCCTTCATTTATCACATCTCCTCTTTGAGAAGTGCTAATTTCTCTGTAATCTTTGCATTTATTTCACCTTTTAATAGTCAAATTGAGGTCATTAGACTGAAAATTACCAATGCCTCCATTTTTGCTTGCTTATAATACTTTTATTTTCTCTATTTGCATAGTACCTGTGATTTCACAGGTACAGGGAATTTTGGATGAAGAAACTCCCTCTGCCAATCCAGGTTTGCACTTCCTCTCTCCTTTAGAGGGTGGCCTGGGGCACAGAGAGATTAAGTGACTCACAGAGCATCTATCAGAGGTAGGACTTGAACCCACATCTTCTAGATTCTGACATTCACTCTCTACCCATTATATTGTGCTGCCTTTTTTTCTCAAAACTTTTTTAAGTTAATTATATAAAACATCATTTTGAGAAATATTTTTTAGGCAATTGGGGTTAAGTGACTTTCCCACACAGCATTTTGAGGAATTTAAGGAATCCCATTTTCTGTTTCTTCTCTCTCTTACAAAGCCCCCTTCCCTCCTTCTACCTCAAACATGCCTATCACACCCTTCCAAAGAGAAGGGTTATCAGCAAATACAAAGTGACTTGGAGAGAATGTTTACTCAATAGCCAAAAGAATCAACCTCAGGGGATGACATGATTGAGTGGAAAATGTCACTGTCAGTCAATAGCCATTTATTAAACATCTACTATGTGCCAGGACAGTATGCTACACTCTAGGGATATGCCCCCTCTGAAAAAAAAAAAGCAAAAGACAGTTCCTGCCCTCAAGGAGCTCACAATCTAATTGGAGGGGACAATAAGCAAACAAATATACGTATATACATACATACATATATTATTTATATATGTGTGTGCATATATGTACATGTGTGTATATATATATATGTATATATATGAAATAACAGAGAAAAGGCATAGAGTTTAGGAAAGGCTTCCTGTAAAAGAACGGATTTTAGTTGGGTCTTAAAGGAAGTCAAGAAAACCAGTAAGCCAGGATAAGGAGGGAGAGCATTCCAGGCATGGAGGAGAGCCAGAGAAAATTCCTGGAGCTAAGAGATAGAGTGTCTTATTCCTTGAATAGCAACTATGTTTCTCATCACTTCAATGCTATCACTGCATTGAAGACTTTGTGGCAGGGAGTAAGGTGGACTGGAAAGGTAAAGGGGGCTAGGTTATAAAAGATTTCGAATATCAGAGAGTTTTGTACTAGGTCCTGGGGACCATAGAGAGTCACTGGGTAGAGAGGGGTGGTGACATGGTCAGACCTGCACTTGAGAGAAATCATTTTGTAGGCTGAATGACAGATGAATTGGAGCACTGGAACTATGGTCAGGCACTTGGGTACAATTCCCAACACTAATTCTAACTAGCTGTGTATCCTGGACAAGATGTCTAACCTCTATGGAGCTTTATCTCCTCACATATAAATTAAGTGTTTGGATAAGATAATCTGTAAGGCCTCTTGTAGCTCAAAATCCTTGAAATCCCAAATCCTCCTTCTCTCCAGTTCTTCATCTGTTTTTGGACCAAAGATACTACTGCTCTCCACTGAAATAAGCAAGATACAAAAAAAATACAGATCTCTCAGAAAGTTAACTTGTGTCAGGAAGATCTACTGAATGCTAAGGGTAGATCTAAGGGAAATTGTGAAATCCGCATATTTATCTTCAGTGTCTGATGCCCCACTTCCATGAGTTTTGGTGTCATCTTAACTCTGTTCCATGTTCTCCTTGCCATATCCCATCCCCAAGCCCACATCTCATATAGTCTTCAAGCAACCTATGGCCTATCACTCCAGCATGCCAGAAGCACTTTCTTATCTAGACCTTTTCTACCACTTCCCATTTCTCCCACACTTAAATAAGAGTTCCTGTCTCTCTGTGTTACCAATGCTTCTAGGTACCATATTTGGATTTTAATGGGAGATTTCTATAGACAATGCTTTAATCAAAAGGGACAATTCTAATGAAGGAATTTTATAAATCTAACCAGTCATTGACTGTCATATATTTGACAGATACATGGAAGCAAGGAGGTATTTTGTCATATCTTCAACCCACTATATTACCTAGTGTTGGTATCCAGCTACTTTACACATGCATGGGCTAGGCTTGCATCTCATCATCCCTTTCACTCAGTGTCAGCTTAGATCAAAGGAATGATCTGAAAGGAAAATAGAGCTCTTTGTGCTTCACTTCCCTTTTTTATGAAATGAAGGGATTGAATCTTTGATGCCCCTTCCACATATGTCCCCTGTGAGTACAAATCTCCTGGTGCATAAAGTTGAATTATATGTAGCCCCACCAGCCCCAGATGAGTTTGACAGTTTCCTGTTAAGGGATTCCTGACTGACTGAAAGACTTTCTGAAAGACTTTCATGGTACACATAAGGAAAAGGGATTTCAGCAGAGAGAAGTAGAGGAATTGGAGGAAGACAGAGAGACTGTCAGAAGGCATTAACTCTGGAATACCTGCAAAGAAGTCCCTGGAGGGGCTGACACGTGAGGAAAACCTTCTCTCTTTACTCCTCTTCCCATATATCTTGGGGATCTCATCCATTCCCCATGATTTCAATGATCGCATATTAGTAGATAATTCCCAAATGTCTCCTAAGAATACCAGTCCCACATCTCCATCTACCCATTGACCATCTCCACATGAAGATCCCACCAGAAACTTATTTTTAATGTGTCAAAGAGAACTCATCAACTTCCAAATTGAAATCTAATGAAAGCACCAATCTTTACTAGCAGAAGTTCTTCACTGGGAGCTCTTAAAAGGTGAAATGACAGGGGTCTAGTGCGTGTGTGTATGTGTGTCATGTGTACACATATACACACATACAAAACATTTAAATATACATACACATATTTGTATATGGGTATATATAAACATGTATATATGTGAATATATCTATATATGTTCATATATACATTCACATATGTATCTATATTATGTGTACAGCCATATGTCATGTATAACATTGTATTCTGCATTAAGGTATACAGCCTGTGTGGCCATGTATGTGTTATACATATATACATGTGTCTATATGCCAATAACATGCACATTTACATTTATGGGGTTAGACAGACTTGGGGGGGAAGGAGAGGAGAGGAGAGGAGAGGAAGAAATGTATGTATACATTCTAATATAGACTACATACAGCAGGTAGTACTTTAGACAGACTCAACCAGGATTATGTTTCTATTTAGGTATATGCCCTTCTTTTGTGTGGTGTGAAAAACATTATTTAGCAGATATAGTCACTGATGAACATAATTTTCCCTGAAGCCTGACTCATAGGTCCAATATATGATGGCTTGCTATTCAAACAGCCATCATAGAAAATTCATCTTCACATTTTATCTATAGAACAACAAATATTTGGCTGCTTCCAAATAGACAAATGTTTAATCCCACACTAAAGAGAAGATTCAGTATGAAAGGACAAAACATTTTTCTCACCCAGATGTTTTTTATATTGTGATGTAGCAATTCTGTCTTTCAGGAAACCAACATGCATATCTCCCAAAGGATACCACACTAGAGATCTCAAGTTCCCTGTGATGCATGAGCATAAGTAAGCTACTTAGCTTTCATGACACATTGGAAAAGAGTATTGGATTGAGGGTCAGAGAACCTGGGTTCAAATCCCAACTTTGTTACTTATTCCTTGTGTGATTTTGGAAAGTCACTCCAACTCTCTGGCTTCAGTTTCCTCATCTATAAAACAAAGAAGCTAGACTAGGTGACCTCTAAGACCCCTTCCCAGGGTAAATCTATGACCCCATGGCCCCTCCATTTCCTCACATACAAAATATAAGTTGGATTATGTGGTTTCTAAGATCCCATCCAGTTCCAAAATGCCATGATTTAAAATATGATTTTATGGAGGAATTTGGAGTTAATCTCATCTACATAAACACTTTTCTTCAAGAGAGAATGTTATTTTCCCTCTCTTATTTTATGGTATCAGGCCCACGATGTTTAACTATATCAAGGCCCAATATTATTTTAGTCAGAAACATGTGGAGCAGAGGATGTTATAAAATAGCCAGCCATCATCTTGGGTGGATTTCATGAGACATCGACAGCCATGACATAATCCCAAATATCTCATGAAAAGTTTACATTTCTTGAAAATTAGTTTCATGAGCTCAGAGAGTTTCTACTGGGATTGTTGGTGAGAGTCGGTCATGAACTTTCAATAATGTCAAGATCCTGACCTCCAAGGAGGGTGACCTGGCATACTGTGACAGATGAAGCTGAGTTCTGCTTTTATCATCATGGACTTGAAAACAATAAAATTGAATTATGTTCCTATTACCAACTTTGAAGAATAACTTAAAAGACCTAAGTCTGCTCTGTGACTACATCTACCTACCTAAAACAAGTTAAAAATCAATAGTAAAAATCACTTCATTCTTTGGTCTAATTCAATTAAATGGTGTACCTACTGTGCACAGAACACTGGTCTAAGTACTAGAGGAAGGCAAGATTAAAAGGTGCTATATCTATCTTCAGAGAATTAAAAATCCAATAGGAAAAAAATGACAAACATACAGGTAAACATAGAAGGTAATCCAATCAATTCAACAAATATTTACCAAGTACTCAATGTATGCCAGGCACCATTCTAAGCATCATTGATACAAACAATAACAACAACAAAAAGAAACAACAGCAGTCCTCCAGAGGTTTATATTATAATGAGAGACAACAAAATGTACATATATAAGAAAATAAAAAGAAATGCAAAGTAATTTTTTAGGAGGAGGAAACACTAACAACTGGAAAGAATAAGGAAAAACCTATTACCAAAGGCAGCATTTAAGCTAGATCTGAAGGAAAGAAAGGAGAATGTGAAGGAAGCAATCTTTGGTGGTGGTGTTTAGTCATTTCAGCCATGTCCAACTCTTCATGACTCCATCTGGGGTGTTCTTGGCAAAGATACTGAAGTGGTTTGCCATTTCTTCCCCAAGGTCACACAACTAGTAAGTGTCTGAGTCTAGATTTTAATTCAAGAAGATGAGTTTTCCTGACTTCATACCCAGCACTCTATCTATAGTACCACCTAGCTACCCTAGGAAAGCAGCTCAGCTCCACGGAAAGAACACGTAATTTGGACTTTGAACACATGAGTGCTAATTCTGATTCTGCTACTTGTAAGCTCTCAACTTTTCTAGATTCCAGTTTCCTGATTTATAAAATGAGATGATATCTAAAGTTTCTTATAGATATAAATTCTATGACATATATTAATTACAGACACATTGGAAGGAAATAAGGAATTATCATGAGATGAAAAGCAAATAGATGGGAAGGGCCATTACTAGGAAAGCATGGGGGGAGTGTAGGGAACGTAGGGAGGAAAAAGGAAGAGCAGAGCATCACAATGTAGGGGAACAATCTATCCTTTTACTGGCACTGTCATTCATGTGGACAGTGTTATTCCCAAAGAGAGGTGGGACCTCAAAGAGATCATACAAATGGGAAAAGGGCCTACATGAACATATTTATAACAGCTCTTTTTGTGGTGGCAAAGAATTGGAAATTGAGAGGATATTCATCATTTGGGGAATGGCTGAACAAATTGTAGTATATGAATGTAATGAAATACCATTGTGCTATAAGAAATAATGAACAGGCAGACTTCAGAAAAACATGGAAAGACTTGTATGGTCTGATGCTGAGTTAAGTGAGCCAAACCAGGAGAACGTCGTACACAGTAACAGCCACGTTGCGCAATGACTAATATTAATAAACTTAACCCTTCTCAGCAATACAAGAATCTAAGACATCTCCAAAGGTCTCCTGATGGAAAATGCTATCCACATCCAGAGAAAAAACTATGGAATTTGAATGCAGATCAAAGCATACTATTTGCTATTTTTTTCTTCTGTTGTGTTTTGTTTCCTCTTTCTGGTGGTTCCTCCTATTGGTTCTAATTCTTACTTACAACATCAATAATGTGAAAATATGTTTAATAGGAATGTATATGTAGAGCCTATATCAGATTACATGCTGTCTTGGGGAGGGAGGTGAGGAAGGAGGGAGAGAAAATTTTAAAACTCAAAAGCTTATGGAAGTGATTGCTGATAAATCAAAACGAATTAATTTTTAAAAAAAAGAAAGGTGGGACCTCCTAGAGGGAAGGTTACCCTGAAGTATTTCCCCTGGATGGCAAGCCTCAATCAGGGTGGTGCTTAAAGTCTAGAGCTATGTATAGGTCCATGGGACATAGAGGACCACCAAAGGTGGAAGGGGAATTAGCTTGACTATGGGCAATTCCTTCATATTTAAAATTGACTTGATAAAATTTCTGTATTAAATGTTTTGTTAGCTTGAGTAGTTGCATGGGAGCTACAGGCCCTTAGAAACATATGCCAAATTCAGAATTTCCCAGTGTGAATGCTAAATTGAGGCAAATAATATGATTTTTTAAGAACCCTTCAAGATTAAATCCAATTATAATCTCAGTGAGCCTAGAGCTACATTAAAAGGATATGAATTATAGAGATTCCACCCAAAGTACTAGAAACTTTCTTTTGAATCATTTTGGATTCTTTCAGTACCAGTGTGATGCTGTCCCCCTGTCCCTCCATCCCTAGTCACCCTTCTTCTGTTGTATGATGTCATTTCTTACAAAAATACCATCACCACTAACATGCTACACCTTTCTTATATCCGTTTTAAATTTCTCTATTTCTCCCATAGGTAATCACAATTTTGAATCTTTGGAGATTGTGATATCCAGTGGTATTCTGCTAAATGTTTAACAACTAACTCTCCAGGGGAAAAGATGTGTACACTATATACTTTTTTTTTGGTCTAGGCAGTGGGGTTAAGCGACTTGCCCAGGGTCACACAGCTAGTAAGTGTTATGTGTCTGAGGCCGGATTTGAACTCAGGTCCTCCTGAATCCAGGGCCAGTGCTCTATCCACTGCACCACCTAGCTGCCCCTACACTATATACTTTTAAGTTTAATCTGCATTAGCAAAATTTTCTTCATCACTTCTTTAAGTTTAGATAATCTATAAAACAATTAATCAAGTCCTGATTTGTACTATTTGCAGATTTCTGAAGTATAAATGTTCACATTGGAAAGTTTAAAATTGGCTCTGGAGAGCCAGTTAGAGCTGGTTCCAGCACACCATAGGTGTTCTTGATGGACATATAGAATCACAGGGAGAATATTGGTATTTAAAAGATGTGATTCTTGTCAGGGAGCAGCTTGGGATTGTTTGAAAACATTGTAATTGTCCCAGTTTCTTCTTGCTATTTAATTCCAGCCCCATCTCATTATTAATCTACAAAGCCTTTTCCAATTATTCTACTAATGGACTAATTCAGTGAGCTGCCCATTTGACCTATTCAAAAGAAGCTAGATGTTGATTTTCAGGGTATGTTTTAGATGGACTTCTTGATCAGAGACAGGTTGGACTAGATCTGACCAAATGTACTCTGAGGTCCCACTTGAGATTCTGTGATTGTGTTGGTATCCTCAATATATGTGTAGAACATGAACATATTCTCTCTCTCTCTCTCTCTCTCTCTCTCTCTCTCTCTCTCTCTTTCTCAGATCAGAGGCAATCATGGGCCCAATCTCACTGCTGATCAATCATCATGGGAGCTTTGACCTGTTCTATTTCTGACCTGGACTGTTTTTCTCTTCTTTAGACAACCTGGTGCAACTATCTTTGTCAGTGGCCTCAACTTCCCATCCTTAGACCCTCACCATATTGGTGCCCATGTAGGCCACTGAAGCACAGAATTCTCAAGCTCAAGTAATTCATCAGATTCATCTTCTCTGGTTACAAGTATTATAGGCATGAACCACCACAACTACCTGTGTACAACATTCTCATGAAGGATTTATAGAGATGATCAAGTAAGCATATAGGCCAGTAGTTACTGGTATCCTCTGAATAGATTTTTTTTAAATTAATCACATGTTATATTATTTTCATTCATTTGTATCTTCTCATTCAGATATCTGAAAAATTGATCTTTCTACTTCTAATTTTTCAGGATCAATAGTTTATTTGCATGTCATTTTTGGAGATATTGTAATTATATGCGATGTCTTCTCATCATGCTTTTCCTCCTCATTTGGTGTTGATTTTTATCTTTGTTCTAATTAATTGAAGATTTGACTGCACATAGATAGCAGAAATAATCTATACTTGATAACCAGTCATTCCCTGTCTTTTAAGATATAATCTATTTTGGTTTTATTAATGTTGATCCGTGCTTATAATATCCAAAACCTCTCTCTTCCTCAAAGAAATTAGACCCAAAAGTAAGACTTCCGAGTATTCTATAAGCCTCCATCTTTTTTTTTAATTTCTTAATCTCAAACCATATTTTCCAACATGTTTTCACATCATTACCCTACTCTCCACTGTCACAGTGAAGTCACTTCAAGGAAGCACAGTACAACTATCCCTAGTTCAAACCCTACCACCTCTCACCTGGACTTTTGCAATACCTTTCTAACCTATATCTTTGAATCAAGTCTTTTCCTACTTCAATCCATCTTCCACTCAGCTACCAAGAGAATTATTTTTTTTAATTTTTTTAATTTTTTTAAATTTTATTAATTTATTTTGATTTATCAACAATCACTTCCATATGCTTTTGAGTTTAAAATTTTTCTCCCCATTCCTCCCTACCCCCCTCCCCAAGATGGCACACAATCTCATATAGGATATACGTTTACATTCCTATTAAACATATTTTCACATTAGTGAAGTTTTAAGTAAAAATTAAAACCAATAGGAGGAACCATTAGAAAGAGGAACCAAAACTCAACAGAAGAGAAAAAAATGATAGTAATTCACCTTCCATAGTACTTTCTTTGGATGTGGATAGCATTTTCCACCACGAGGCCTCTGGGGATGGCTTAGATCCTTATATTACTGAGAAGGGTTAAGTTTATTAATATTAGTCATCGCACAACATGGCTGATATTGTGTACAAAGTTCTCTCGGTTCTGCTCATTTCACTCAGCATCAGACCATACAAGTCTTTCCAGGTTTTTCTGAAGTCAGCCTGTTCGTCATTTCTTATAGCACAATAGTATTCCATTACATTCATATACCACAACTTGCTCAGCCATTCCCCAATTGATGGACATCCTCTCAATTTCCAATTCTTTGACACCACAAAAAGAGCTGCTATGAATATTTTTGTACATGTGGATCCTTTTCCCATTTGTATGATCTCTTTGGGATATGGCCCTAGAAGTGCTATTGCTGGATCAAAGGGTATGCACATTTTTAGCCCTTTGGGCATAGTTCCAAATTGTTCTCCAAAATGGTTGGATCATTTCACAACTCCACCAACAATGCATTAGTGTTCCAATTTTCCCATGTCTTCTCCATCATTTATCATTTTCCTGTTTTGTCATGTTGGCCAATCTGGTAGGTGTGATGTGGTACCTCAGAGTTGTTTTGATTTGCATTTCTCTAATCAATAATGATTTAGAGCATTTTTTCATATGACTATAGATGGCTTTAATTTCTTCATCTGAGAACTGTCTGTTCATATCCTTTGACCATTTATCAATTGGGGAATGGCTTGTGTTCTTATAAATTTGTCTTAATTCTCTATATATTTTAGAAATGAGGCCTTTATCAGAGAGACTGGTTGTAAAAATTCTTTCCCAATTTTCTACCTTCCTTCTAATCTTAGTTGCATTGGCTTTGTTTGTGCAAAAACTTTTCAATTTAATGTAATCAAAATTATCCATTTTGCTTTTCATAATGTTCTCTATCTCCTGTTTGGTCATGAATTCTTCTGTTCTCCATAGATCTGATAGGTAAACTATTCCTTGTTCTCCCAGTTTACTTATGTATCAGCCTTTATATCTAAGTCATGATTTTGACTTTATTTTGGTATATGGTGTGAGACTTGGGTCTACGCCTAGTTTCTGCCATACTCTTTTCCAGTTTTCCCAGCAGTTTCTTTCAAAGAGTGGGTTCTTGTACCAGAAGCTGGGGTCTTTGGGTTTATCAAATAATAGATTACTATAGTCATTGACTACTGTGTCTTGCATATTTAACCTATTCCACTGATCCACCACTCTATTTCCTAGCCAGTACCAAGCAGTTTTGATGATTGCTGCTTTATAATACAATTTAAGATCTGGAATTGCTAGGCCACCTTCCCCGCATTTCTTTTCATTAGTTCCTTTGATATTCTGGACCTTTTGTTTTTCCAAATGAATCTTGTTATTATTTTTCTAACTCTATAAAATAATTTTTTGGTAGTTTGATTGGTATGGCACTGAATAAGTAAATTAGCTTAGGTAGGATTGTCATTTTTATTATATTAGCTCAGGCTACCCATGAGCAACTGATGTTTTTCCAATTATTTAGATCTGATTTTATTTGTGTGAAAAGTGTTTTGTAATTGTGTTCATAGAGTTCCTGGGTTTGTTTCGGAGGTAGACTCCTAAATATTTTATAATGTCTACAGTAAGTTTAAATGGGATTTCTCTTTCTATCTCTTGCTGTTGGGCTTTGTTGGTAATATATAGAAATGCTGATGATTTATGTGGGTTTATTTTATAGCCTGCAACTTTGCTAAAGTTGTTTATTATTTCAAGTAGTTTTTTACTTGATTCTCTAGGATTCTCTAAGTATATCATCATGTCATCTGCAAAGAGTGATAGCTTTGTTTCTTCTTTGCCTATTCTAATGCCTTCAATTTCTTTTTCTTCTCTTATTGCTAAAGCTAAGTTTCCAGTACAATATTGAATAACAGTGGTGATAATGGACATCCTTGTTTCACCCCGATCTTATTGGAAATGCTTCTAGCTTGTCCCCATTACATATAATGCTTGCTGAAGGTTTTAGATAGATGCTATTTATTATTTTAAGGAAGACTCCATTTATACCTATGCTTTCTAGTGTTTTTAATAGGAATGGGTGTTGTATTTTATCAAAAGCTTTTTCTGCATCTATTGAGATGATCATGTGGTTTCTGTTGGTTTTGTGTTGATATGCTCAATTATGCTGATAGTTTTCCTAATATTGAACCAACCCTGCATTCCTGGTATAAATCCTACCTGGTCATAGTGTATTATTCTTGTGATAAGTTGCTGTAATCTATTTGCTAGTATTTTGTTTAAAATTTTTGCATCTATATTCATTAGAGAAATTGGTCTATAATTTTCTTTCTCTATTTTGACTCTTCCTGGTTTAGGTATCAACACCATATTTGTATCATAAAAAGAATTTGGTAAGACTCCTTCTTCACCTATTTTCCCAAATAGTCTATATAGTATTGGAATTAATTGTTCTTTAAATGTTTGATAGAATTCGCATGTAAATCCATCTGGCCCTGGAGATTTTTTCCTAGGGAGTTCATCAATGGCTTGTTCAATTTCTTTTTGAGATGGGGTTATTTAAGTATTTTACTTCCTCTTCGTTAATCTGGGCAATTTATATTTTTTAAATATGTATCCATTTCACTAAGATTGTCAAATTTGTTGGCATATAGTTGGGCAAAATAATTCCTAATTATTGTTTTAATTTCCTCTTCCTTGGTGGTAGCTTCACCCTTTTCATTCTTGATACTAGTAATTTGGTTTTCTTCTTTCTTTTTTTTAATTAAATTAACCAAAGGTTTATCTATTTTATTGTTTTTTTCATAAAACCAGCTCTTAGTTTTATTTATTAGTTCAATAGTTTTCTTAATTTCAATTTTATTAATTTTTCCTTTGGTTTTCAATATTTCTAATTTGGTGTTTAGTTGAGGATTTTTAATTTGTTCTTTTTCTAGTTTTTTTAGTTGTATGCCCAATTCATTAATCTCCTCTTTTTCTATTTTATTTATGTAAGCATTTAGAGATATAAAACTTCCCCTAAGAACTGCTTTTGCTGCATCCCATAGGTTTTGGTATGTTGTCTCATTATTGTCATTCTCTTGAATGAAATTATTGATTGTTTCTATGATTTGTTGTTTGACCCAATCATTTTTTAGGATTAGATTATTTAGTTTCCAATTATTTTTTAGTCTATCTTTCCATGGCCCTTTATTACATATAATTTTTATTGCATCATGATCTGAAAAGGATGCATTTAATATTTCTGCCTTTCTGCATTGGATTGTGAGGTTTTTATGCCCTAGTACATGGTCAATTTTTGTGTATGTGCCATGTACTGAGAAAAAAGTATATTCCTTTCTATCCCCATTCAGTTTTCTCCAGAGGTCTATCATACCTAACTTTTCTAATGTTCTATTCACCTCCTTAACTTCTTTCTTGTTTATTTTGTGGTTAGATTATCTAGTGCAGAGAGGGGGAGGTTCAGGTCCCCCACTAGTATAGTTTTGCTGTCTATTTCTTCCTGTAACTCCCTGAACTTCTCCTGTAAGAATTTGGATGCTATACCATTTGGTGCATATATATTTAGTAATGATATTACTTCATTGTCTATGGTGCCTTTTAGCAGGATGTAGTTTCCTTCCTTATCTCTTTTGATTAGATCTATTTTTGCTTTTGCTTTGTCTGAGATCAGGATTGCTACCCCTGCTTTTTTTACTTCAGCTGAAGCATAATATATTCTGCTCCAGCCTTTTACCTTTACCCTGTATGTGTCACTCTTTTTCAAATGTGTTTCCTGTAAACAACATATTGTAGGATTATGGTTTTTAATCCATTCTGCAATCCATTTCCATTTTATGGGAGAGTTCATCCCATTCACATTCACAGTTATGATTACTATCTGTGTCTTTTTCTCCATCCTTTTCCCCCTTTTATGCTTTTCTTTCTCCTTTTTCCTTTCCCCTTCACTAGTGTTTTGCTTTTGACCCGCCTCCTTCAGTCCCTTCCCCCTTTTATTATCCCTTTCCCTTTTCTTCCCCTTTACTCTTACTGCTTCCCTCCCTTCTTTCCCCCTCCCTTTTCTTTCCCCTTTTCCCTCCTACTGCCTATAGGGCAAGTTAGATTTCTATACCTAACTGATTATGTTATGCCCTTCTTGAGCCAAATGATGAGAGTAAGGTTCAAACAATGCTCACACCCCCTCCCTTCTTTCCCTCTGTTGTAATAGGATTTTGTGGCTTTTCCTGTAATGTAATTTACCCTTGTCTGCCTCCTCCTTTCTCAGTACATTTTCTAAGATCAGATTGATCCACTTATTTGGATCCATTTAACCCACGATTTTTTTTTATCATTACATCAAAGTCAACTAATATCCACCCTCTTTATGTATACTCCTTTAACAAGGTGTAATAACAATACAGTTCTCAAGGGTTGCAAGTGTCATATTCCCTTGTAGGGTTTAAACAGCCCCCCTTATTAACAACATATTGTATCTTCTGTCCCATTTACCTTTTAAGTCCTTCTTGAGTCCTGTACTTGAAGATCAAATTTTTTGTTGAGCTCTGGTCTTTTTATCAGGAAAGTTTGGAAGTCTCCTATTTGTTGAATATCCACTCCTCCCTTGAAAAATGATGCTCATTTTTGCTGGGTAATTGATCCTTGGCTGCATTCCAAGCTCCTTTGCCTTAGAATATCATGTTCCATGCCCTGTGGTCTTTTAATGTAGAAGCTGCAAGGTCCTGTGTAATCCTGACTGTGGTTCCATGATATTTAAATTGTTTCTTTCTGGCTGCTTGCAGCACCTTCTCTTTCATCTGGTAATTTTGGAATTTTGCTATTATTTCTTGGCATTGTCAATTTGGGATCTCTTTCAGGTGGTGAGTGGATTCTTTCTATGGTTATTTTCCCTTCTGGTTCTAGGACTTCGGCAGTTTTCCTTTATGATTTCCTGAAAGATACTGTCCAGGCTCTTTTTTTCATCATGATTTTCAGGTAGTCCAATAATTTTTAAATTGTCTCTCCTGAGTCGATTTTCCAGGTCGGTTGTTTTACTGATGAGGTATTTTACATTTTCATCTATTTTTTCATTTTTTGTTTCTGTTTGACTGATTCTTGCTCTCTCATAGAGACATTAGTTTCCATTTGTCCAATTCTAGTTTTTAACAGATTGTTTCTTCTGTTAGTTTTTGTACTTCCTTCTTCAATTGGCCAATTGTGTTTTTTGGACTTGTTTCTTCAGTTACTCTTCTGTTAGTTTTTGTCCTTCCTTCTTCAATTGGCCAATTGTTTTTTTAGGGACTTGTTTTCTTCAGTGTATTTTTTTTTCCCAATTGGCCAATTGTATTTTTGAAGGACTCTTTTACCTCTCTCATTTGACTATTGAAATCCTTCTTGAGCTCGTCTAAGAAGGCTTTTTGAGCTTAGGACCAGTTCATATTCCCTTTTGATGTTGCAGATGGGTTTGTTGACAATGTTGTCTTCTTCAGAATTTCTGTCTTGATCTTCACTCTTCTCATAATATGAATCTGTGTGGTACATTTCTTTTTAGTCACAGTGTTTCTTTGTTCCCTGGCCTTTAAAGAGATTGAGCTCTGCTGCTAGGGAACAGAGGGCACTGACCCAAGCTTCTTGGTTTGGGAGTCTAGGTCTTGGTCACTGGCTTTGTGTGCTGGGGCCTCTTATGTTGGCAATCGGAGGCTGTAGGGTTCTGGCAGCTTACCTCATGTTGGGCTGGAATCAGCAAGGCTGGAACTTTCAGGCAATTTTAGGTTGCCTGTTTTTCCTTTTCTTTAGCTTTCTTCAGCTCCTTTTAGATGGGTGCTGCAGGGTGTTTATCTGCCTGGGGCCCCCTGCAGTGCTGTCTCCCTCTTTTCTGCTAATGCACTGGAAGATTCCTTTGAGGTAGAGTGCCGAGCCACCTGGTGGTTTTCCAAGCTAGCCTCCACCGGCTTCCCCACCCTTATGGAGGTACTCGGAGGTCCAGGTGTTGGTGTTTGCCTGCTCTACCACCTGGATTTCAGTATTTCTTCCTGGTTAACAATAGGAAGCTTCAGGGCTCCTACAGCTCACCTGGTGTTGGGCTGCAACCAGCGAGGCAGGGGCTTTAGGAAGCCTTTAGGTTGCTTTCTTCAGCTCCTTTCTGATGAATGCCATAGGGTACTTATTCACCTGGGGCCCCTTGTAGTTCTGCCTCCCTTATTTTTGCTGAGGCACTGGGAGACCTGTTTCCTGGGCTGCCACACTGCTGCTCCCCATCTTTCTTCTAATTCAGCTGTTTCAGGGTATTTTTCTGGGGTGTTATTTTCTGGGTTTTCAGAGGTTGATAGGGAAGAGTGAGATCAACTACCTTTTTACTCTGCAATCTTGGCTCCCTGAAGTGGAAAAAGCAAGAGAATTTTTTTAAGACCATGTTACCACTACCACCACCACCACCATGAGTTCCAGGGTAACCTCTTGCCTTCAAGATCAAATATAAACACTTATCTTTGTCATTCTTCAAAACATACCCCTGTCCTACCTTTGCATTATGCTTGTATCTATCCTTCTCCACCCACTGTATGATCCAGCCACATTGGTAAGTGAACACAACATTCTTTCTCCCAACTTTGTGTCTTTGTACTAGCCTTCCCTCATGCCTGAACATGCCTCTTCACCTCCTCTTTCTGGTATTCTTGCTTTTCATCAAAAGTCAACTCAAATCCTACCTCTGTAAGCTAAGATGTAAGATGTTACCTCTGTAAGTTGACTTGATGCTAGAATGGTTGTCCCAAGCATATTTCCCATAGGAGAAGGAAGAAGGGTAGATATAGATAAGATACTAGGGTAAGGGATTATACCTGTGATTGGTATTGGGAACTCTAGTGAGAAAACACCCTATATCAGTTCAGGCTAGCACTTTCTTTATAATATTAGAAAGCATCTATAACACTGAGAAGTTAGATGTTTTGGTTAGGGTAACACAGCCAGTGTATGCCAGAGACAGCCTTAAATCCTGGTTCCTATAACAACAACAGCAATATACTGCCTCTAAGAGAGAAGATAATTATCCTCTCTATTTCTATGGCAAGTACCACCCTGGCACAGCACTTAAGCTAGTTGCTTCCAGGCCCTAAAATATACAGGAACTTCCAGGGAATGGAAGTCTATGCATGCACCTTTGCTGTGGTTTGCACCGCCATCCAATGCATTAGAACAAGCCTTAGTCAGCAGTTCCCAACCATTGCTTCACCTCTTCCTCTCCCCAGCCATCTTCCCAGGAAATCCAAATTCCTCTGCCCTTTTGGCAGTACAGTGAACCTCAAGGCTGAGTTCCATAGAAAGATGACCTTCGGGCACTTTGCGCTTTTTAACTTTTGATACAAATTACTAAACTATGCATACTTTCAGGGACAGAGTGGGATTAGCGCTGGGAGACAGCAAGCTAGGAATGCAGATTGAGACAAACTTGTTAAAACAGTGGCACAAATCCCAAGGGAGACAATTGGGCTTTTGTGAAGCAATTTGCAAGTATCATGTTCCACCCTTCAAACTTACATGTGCCCTGTTATTATGTGATTAGATGGAACAGCAGCAGCCATATTTGATCAGACTCATATTTTTTTTCCCTTTTTAATACCTTACAGATCCCGTGTTTTTTGAGATCCTGACTTTAATAACTGTTCCTAAAGATCTTTGTTTAGGAACAGCCTTAAGATGGTTATTGTCTTGTTATAATAGAAAGCATCTTGGAAGGTAGCATGTTCAGAGTTTGTAAAACTTCATAGAATAATCTTTATGTCATATATGTTGCTGTGCTGAATTATGAAAAAAAAATTCACCACAAACTGCTGCTAAAAAAGTAAAGCCATTTCTCTGGATACCTTGAAATCCAGATTTCTTTGTAAGTACATATTGTAAAGCTTTACTGTCCTCTATAGACTGCAGGGAATGAGAAACAACTTAGAACTGATTATGTACGTGATTCTTGGAGCCATGGGGTCAAACCTATGTTCATGCCAGAGAGTAGGTTACTCTCACTAGGGGTGAAAGAGTTAAAGGCCTGTCTATGGCACCCCCTCCTGATTGTTTTACATTTTGCTGAGACTAATTAAGTACTTATTGAGGGTTACTATGCGCTTAGCAGATTTCTGCCCTCAATTTTTAGAACTGACCATCTAAATGGGAAGGCAGGACTAACAAAGATGGACCAATAATAAGCAATGCAAAATAATTTGGCATTACGTTCTTAGGACACAAAAAGTGTCCCTTACAGTCCTTTATAGCTTCTGGGATGCCTTTTGCATAGTAGATACTCAGTAAATATATACTCAATGAATGAATTTGAGCACTGGACTTAGAGTCCTAAGGGACCTGGCTTTGAATTATCCCTTTGATGATTGATAGGAAGAAAAAGGGAAAGGTGGAAGGGGGGTGGGAGGAGAAGAAAAAAGAAGATGGAGAGAAAAAGAGGAAAAGAAAGGAGGAGAAAGAGAAGGAAAAGGAGGAAAAAGGAGAAGGGGGAATGAGGAGGAAAGGGGGAGGAAAGGGGGAGGAGGAGGAGAAGGAAAAGGAGGACCAGGAGGAGGAAGAGGGGCTTGATACATTTAATGGCATCCATAAACAGAGATATCTTCACCATCTATAAGGAATCCCACATCCATTTAGAACCTCAGCAGGACATTCTCCACGACAGTAGCAAACACATTTGATGAGGATATATTTCCATGTAATATTCTTTTTATATTGACAATCAAAGGGGAACAAAGTAATCACTGTTGTTACTGCTTTAATGAAAACTTTGAAACTTTTGACATATGCCACACCTTGTTGACAAAGACTTTCACAAACTAAATGTTATTTTACTAGTCAATGAACATTAAACAGAGTGGGCTATTGAATTCTCTGATTCTTCTGTAGAATATTGTTTAGAAAAATGTCTATTCCTTTTTCTATACTTTCATCAAGATTTCCCTAAGTAGATATGTAAATATTTCTCATTTTATAGAGATGAGTAAGTAAGCATGTCTCTTGATAGTTACTAACATATTCCTCAATTACCTTTTTTAATTAATAATAAAGTTCATGATTTTTCCAAAGTGTTTTATATTCTTTACCCTTTAAGATATCTTAAGACTCATTTCTCCAGCATACGTCATTTCCACTGGGAATCTTTTCTATGTATACTCAAACTAAAACAACCACTCTTCTATCTTTGTTTTCTTCAGACTATTTATTCTTGTTCATGCAGCACACTAGAGAGTATGATGTAAGAGTTCAAATGTGGTAGATCCAACTGTCATTTATGGAGAAGAAATTCTGTAATAGATATCCCAAAAGGTCTTTTCCATTTTTCATCTGTTATCCTTCTTTCACGTGTATCTTTTAAAGCTCTCAGAATGATCTTCCTTTACTGGGTATCTCATATAATTTGGTAAATTTGTTATTTTTTCTTCTTTTCTCCATTGATTTTTACTGTTATATGAGATGATGCTATTCATAAATACCCACCATACTTCTAAGATGGCTTTTAAAACTCTGTTTATATTCTAAACTGATTTTGGCTTTGGCTACCACATCCCTCCCCTTGGCACAGAGATTAAGTTCTTGTTGGCTAAGCTGATTCTTGTGTTTTAGGAATATTAATTTGGCAGAGATAACAAGCACCCAGCCCCCAATCTCTGGGTCCCTGAAAACACAAGCTGTGTAGTAACTTTGGCACCCTGAGGATCAGGATTGGTGATGACTCTGCTAAGGATCTTGAATGACTATTCAATATATAAATATAAGCAAGTATTATTCAAGTCAATGGTAAGCTTTTTTATGCTTGGAGAGCTTCTTTTCAATTATCTTCCTATTTATTTTCTTTTAATCATTATTTGTACCTATAAGGTGCTACATTCTGCCACACATGTCAAAGAAGACATAAGATCAGACACAAGGGATTGTATAGAATAGGCATGTTAAATTCAAATTTGTATATTTGCAATCTTCCACTTGCCCTCATGAAAGCCTAAAGAGATAATCTGCATGACCTTCAAAACTTTGAAAATCATCTGTTTTAACACACAAGCATAGGATTATAAATATATAAGTGGAAACGGTACTCTGAGGTCATCTAGTCCAAACCCATCCTTTACAGATTAGGTTAAGAGACTAGCCCAAATCCATACAAGTAGTAAATGTCAGTGCCAAGATCTGAACCCAGATGCTCTGAGTCTTATAACACAACATGGATTTTTCTTTAAATTCTCACAAATAGTTTGCAATATCTACATTCATCTTAATAAATATAGAAAAACAACATGTCTATATCTCAACCCACACAGCAGGTCTATGAGTACTTAAGTGCTCTAATTTTTTGACCAATTGCTACTCAAACAGAAAATGTCACCTACTTTGGAATTTTCATCATGGTCAAATAAAAAACCGAGAAGAGCCATAGCTTTCATTTCCTGTTAATTGCATCTGAAGACAGAGTCCAAATAAAAAATAAGAACCATATGGTGGACTTCACTCTCTAGATAATACTGGGTTTTACTAAAAATGTTCTTTTTTTAAAATTTATTTCATTTCTAATTTATGGAATAAAATAAGCATTTCCATTATCTAGTATAATAAAAAAGATGATTGTACATGAAACTGCAAATCTATTGTGTACAACTTGCTATTCCTTTTAAAAATATGAAAAAGTTGTTATGTGAATTTCTTTTTTTTTCATTTTTTTCTTTCCTCCCCCTTTCCCCACCCTAGAGATGGCTACCATTAGATATAAATAGGCATATGTGTGTGTATGTGTATAGAATTATTCTATATATACTTCTATTTATCAGTTGTTTCTTTCTTCATATGTCTTTTTTTTAATATAAATTTATTTATTTTTAGTTTTCAAGATTCACTTCCACAAGTTTTTGAGTTCCAAATTTCTCACCCCTCCCCCCACCCCAAGATGGCATGCATTCTGAACACCCCTTCCCCTGGTCTGCCTTCTCTTCTATCTCTCCCCCCTCCCTTCTCTTATCCCCCTCCCCTTCTATTTTCCTGTAGAGGAGGATAGACTTCGGTACCCCCATTTCCTGTATTTCTTATTTCCCAGTTGCATGTGAAAACATGTGTTTTTAAAATATGTGTTTTTAAAACTTTGAGTTCCAATTTTCTCCCTTCCTCCCTCCCTACCTACCCTGACTGAAAAGGCAAGCAAATCAATATAGGTTGTACATGTGCAGTTATGCAAAATACTTCCTTAGCAGACATGTTGTGAAAAACTAACTCTATTTCCCTTAATCCTATCCTGCCCTCCCATCTCTTCTGTTCTTTCTTTTAACCCTGTCCCTCCTCAGAAGTATTTACTTCTGATTACCCCCTTTCCCAATCTGCCCTCCTCTCTATCACCCCCCTGCTCTCTTGTCCCCTTCTCCCCCTACTTTCCTGTAGGGTAAGACAGATTTCCATACCCAATTGAATGTGTATGTTATTCCCTCCTTAAGCCAAATCCTATGAGAATAAGATTCCCTCATTCCCTCTTACCTTCCCCTGTTTCCCCTCCACTGTGAGAGACTTTTTTTTTTGGTTTTTTTTGTGTGTGAGATAATTTACCCCATTCTACCTCTCCCTTTCTTCTCCAAGTATCATCCTCTCTCATCCATATCTCCAGATATGACCCCTTAATCTTCAACTCACCCTATGCCCTCTATCTATCTATCTATCTATCTATCTATCTATCTATCTATACATTCATACAATTTTTTTTCCTTCAACTACCCTAATACTGACAAAGTTCTCATGAGCTACAAAATATCATCTTTCCATGCAGGAATGTAAACAGTTCAATCTTAATAAGTCTCTTATGATTTCTCTTTCCTCTTTACCTCTTCATGTTCCACTGGAGTTCTGTATTTGAAAGTCAAATTTTCTGTTTAGCTCTGGTCTTTTCATCAGGAATGCTTGAAAGTCCTCAATTTCACTGAATGACCATTTTTGCCCCTGAAGGTATGCTCAGTTTTGCTGGGTAGGTGATTCTTGGTTGTAATCCTATCTCCTTTGCCCTCCGGAATATTATATTCCATGCCCTGTGGTCCTTTAATGTAGAAGCTGCTGAATCTTGTGTTATCCTGATTGTGTTTCCACAGTACTTGAATTGTTTCCTTCTGGCAGCTTGTAATATTTTCTCCTTGACCTGGGAACTCTGGAATTTGGCTACAATATTCCTAGGAGTTTTCCTTTGGGGATCTCTTTCAGGAGGAGATCTATGGATTCTTTCAATTTCTATTTTGCCCTCTGGTTCTAATATATCAGGGCAGTTTTCCTTGATAATTTCTTGAAAGATGATGTCTAGGCTCTTTTTTTGATCATGGCTTTCAGATAGTCCAATAATTTTTAAATTCTCTCTCCTGGATCTATTTTCCAGGTCAGTTGTTTTTCCAATGAGATATTTCACATTGTTTTCTAATTTTTCATTCTTTTGGATTTGTTTTACAGTATCTTGATTTCTCATAAAGTCTATCTTCCAATTGCTCTATTCTAATTTTTAAGGAAGTATTTTCTTCAGTAATCTTTTGGACTTCCTTTTCCATTTGGCCAATTTTTCTTTTTAGGGCATTTTTCTCCTCATTGGCTTTTTGGACCTCTTTTGCCATTTGGGTTAGGCTTTTTTAAGGTGTTATTTTCTTCAGTATTTTTTGGGTCTCCTTTAGCAAGCTGTTGACTTGTTTTTCATGATTTTCTTGCATCACTCTCATTTCTCTTCCCAGTTTTTCCTCTACTTCCCTTACTTGCTTCTCAAAATCCCTTTTGAGCTCTTCCAAGGCCTGGGACTGATTCATATTTTTCTTGGAGGCTTTGGATGTAGGAGCTTTGACTTTGTTGTCTTCTTCTGGTTGTATATTTTGATCTTCTTTTTCACCAAAGTAAGATAATATAGTCTGACTCTTTTTGCACTGCTGCTCATGATCCCAGCCAATTACTTGAGTTTTAAACTCTTTTAAGGTAAGAGTCTGCTTCCAATGTGGAGAATGTACTGTCCCAAGCTTCAGGGGTTTGTGTAGCTGTTTTCAGAGATACTTGTAGGGACCTGTAAATTGTCAGTTCTTCCAAGGTGGTATGATAAGGGGAGAGGTGTTTACTCCTTTCCTGGACTGTGACCACAAGTATTCCTTTCTGTCCCATAACTGTGAGGAGGGGTTCCTCTCACAGCCACTACAAGCTCCACCACGCCAGCGCTCCTCCTCACCCCAGCACGCCCCCAGAACTGTGACCCAGATACACGGCAAAGCAAGAGATTCCTGCCTCAGCACTGGCAAAGAGATCCCTGAAGTCCTTCTCTGATCAGCCACTGGATTCCCCCTCAGTCTGTGGGCTGGAAGCTTAGGAAGCAGCTGCCCCCACCCCCCAGCCACACTCTTGGGGAATGGACCTGAGACCATGCCTTCCTCTCTGACCACCGACAGAAGCAGACTTTTCCCACTGACCTTTTAAGTTGTCTTTGGCATTGGTAGATTGAGGAGTCTGGGAACCTCCACGGCTGCCCACGATTCAGTCCTCTGAGGCCTGCTCCAGGTTTGCTGCAGCCTGCGCTCCCACGTGCTCCCAGCCCGGAGTGATACACCTTTCTGATCAATCATCCAGGTTGTCTTGGGCTGGGAATTTGTTTCATTCTGTCTTTTTGTGGGTTCTGCTGCTTCAGAATTTGTTTAGAGCCATTTTTTATGAGTATTTGGAGGGGTTTGGGGGAGAGCTCAAGCAAGTCACTGCTTTCACTCTGCCATCTTGGCTCTGCCCTTCAAGATTCCTTCATATGTCTTTTAAACATGTTCTTAGACATGACAGCAAGAAGGTTGTATACCAAAGCTAAGATCAGGCCAATTTAATTTGCTCTTTTACCATGTATCTACCCCATACCCCCTTGTTCAGCTTGGAAGATCAGGCCCTTCTCATGTCATTGGTTTGCTAGTAAAAGAAAGCTGAAGGCATGATCAGTAAGACTGTGTCCCTAACCATCATATTCACTTAGGGAAAATGATGTTTAAACAACATTCTTGGAGTGAGTAAAATACGGCATAATATTGCCAAATTCATCTAGTACTAGTCCTGATGCTTTCTACCCTACACAGTTATTACTTCCAGTGACATACCTTAAACACTGAGTCTTGCAGTTATACCTTTAAGTATGAGTCATACCTTTCAGGACTGAAATTTCAGGACAATTCAGGGGCACATCATATTTCTTCTTAGATTCTGTTAATGTATTAGCACATGAGACAACAGAAGACACTGTCATTCTTGAAACTCTTCAAAGAAATCAAGGCATGTGTTAAGGAAAGAGGGGACAGGGAATGAAGAATTACTGCTTTCTTTAATCCCTTAAGAAATGGGACCCACTGTTTAAATTAGGATTAAATGAGATGAGCTCTAAATTCCCTTCCAGCCTTAAATCTACGATCCTATGATCTATGATATTTGAATTGAAAATAAAGACATAATTTTGGGAACCATTTGACATGAAGTAGGGCCCCCAAACAGCTGCTCTCAATTTCGGTTTACACCTCTAAAAGAGGCTGAAAGAACACTTGGTCAGAGGTCCTAAGAAAATTTACAGCAAACTCCTATTTTTTTCACTGTTTTTTAAAGGTTTCTAAAGTATAGAATGTAACTATGGAATGCTGAAACAAGTAATAGCTTTTACATTGATTATAAAGAACAGCATTTGTATCTATCTCTTCATCTACCAATCAAGGGAACATTTCTCAAGGGCTTATAGTGCTTCTATCTTAGCACTCAATCTGTGACTCAGGTACACATTACACAATAACTTGATATAAAACATTTGTGGTTTTGTTTATCTGATACACTTTTAGGAAATTGTTTCATTTTTTCTTTTCCTTTTTCTCCCCTTTTTTCTATTCTTTCTTTTCCTCCTTTTCATCTTCCTCTTGTGCTCCTCGTGTTCTTTGATTTTTTTTTTCTTTTGTAATCCACAGCAGTGGCACTTTGGTTACAGCCTACTAAGGGCCACAACCTGTTGAGTTCTAGAAGCCTCAATATTCTCCAATACTCATACAAACCAGTGCCCATTATGACTAGTGCAGAAAGTGGAACTCCTCTGTGAAAGTTCCTTCTTTACTGAAAAAAATAAGCACACAAAAGGCCAATGAATGGGAAAGAACTACAAAAGAACCTAACCAATAAAGCACCACCACTTAGATCACTAGATACACATTTTTCCTGGTACAAAGTTCATACTGTGCTGGGACACTCTCAGTAGCCCTTTCCTAATTTAAAAAAAAATCAATTGCTTTTTTTTCCCTAGATCTACCGTTGTGTTTTATTTTGAGGAGATGGTTTCTTAACCTCCATTTTTTCCCCTATTCCACCCTATTATATCTCACCCCACCATCATAAGCTTCAAGAATTGATGAAAGGTGCTTTAAAGTTATGAATTTTATTCTCTTTGAAAATCCTAGGTCCTAATTTTAAGAAAGCAAAAATCTGAAGATACTTGCCAACTTGGTAAATCTAGGAAATTCAGTTAGTATATATGAGTTTGTCTTAAACGTCTATAACATTTTAGTTACATAATAAGCAAATGTGTCAATCTCTTCTGAGTTTTGGCATTCCACAAATTTGGAAGTGAGCTCCTCTGACTCATCTTCTCAGAGAGCAGGTGCTCTAAGGCATCAAAGGTATATGTGGAGTTTACCTTTAACTGTTAATCTCTCCAAAGCAAAAAGACGATGGTTCTTTAATATATCAATTACTGCTGCATGAAGTATTATACAGTGAGCTTCCCAGAAGGAGTTAATTAAGCTAAGAGGCAACCAAGCACACAAACTTGAAGCAAAACTTGAATAATCCATTAAGTCTCTTCTCTGTCATTTCAGCTTGTTTCTGTATTGGCAAAACTAAAGGTATTATTTGAGAAGAAAAGAAAAGGATATAAAGCTTTATATGTAGGAATAACAGGTTCGCCATAAAAATGCTTCTGTAATGGGCACAGCCAAATCAGAGAAAGGATTATATTTCTCAGAATGAGTGTGAGCCCAGAATGAGAGTGCTCACTGGGGTAAACAAGAACTCTATTTCCCATGAGGCCGTGTGCCTATCATGCCTCATGGGAAATGAAGTGAGGAAACTTCTGGAAGTAGGAAAAGATAATGAAAAAACTCTCTTGGGGCTTCATGACCACAAGGAAGGAAAGATGAGCCAAGGCAGTAGGGACATTGCCACAAAGTGGTGCCTGAGGCCTGACAAACTGTGAACAATCAAGACAAGCCAGGATAGCATAGCAGATAAAGACTAACATTTTTCCAGAGCATTATGCATAGTTGGATGGATAGTCTGCAGAACTCATCCATCAGTATTTACAGGTGATCATAAACACACAGAGACACATAAATACACACACATAAACACACACACACACACACAATCTTAGATTAACATTACAAATAGAAAATGAGCTGATCAAAGAACTGAAAGAGAAGGATGTTCAGAAAAGTGCTTTGAATGATGCCAAGTTTCTCCCTGAAGCAAAGATCCACCTTTATGAAACCAATATTCTCCTGATCTTGTTATATGGTATAAAATCACAGAACACTATTGTCTTTGTGAAAATTGAAGTTGAATATCACTCAAAGGGCAATGTACAGGTGCATGGTAGGCTGCAAAACATGGTATACATGGAATTAGACAAGAGAAGAACTATATGATTTTAGAGGCATTATTACAACTTCCTTGCCTCAGTTTCCTTATCTCTGAATTGGGGATAAATTAACAATCAATCGATGAAAAAGTATTTAATAATCACTAACTACATGCCAGGCATTGTCCAAAGTACTGATGATACAAATAAAAAAGTAAAACAGTCCCTGCTTTCATGGAGTTTACATTTTAGTAGAGGGAGATAATTCAAATAAAGGAGAGGGGTGGGTATAAAGGGGCATTTTGATTCAGAAAGTCACAGAGATAAAGGTAGGTATATAAGGCAGCTCGACTGAAAAGTTCTTCCGGCAGCAATGGCAAACTTAATTTTATCATCCTTCCTAAGCTGGAAATCAGGGTTCTGGACAAGCTTGTTGTCCAATGGGTGACAAAATGACTTAGAATGCAAAGCATGGCTGAGGCTGAGATAAATGTAGTGGGCCAGGTGACTCACTCATAAATCAGGAGATTCTAGACTGGGAATTCTGGAATGAAGAGGCTCGAGTGGCCCAGACATGATCTCTGTTCCAAAGGGTATGGCAACAGACACAGCAGAGGTCAAGAAGATGAATCAGTGGAATCAAGTAATATCTAGTTTCCTCCCAAATCTCAATTTATGCTATGATACTACCAACAATATCTTAAAGAATATGTTACAGAGATCAGATGAGATGATGAATTTGAATGTATTTTAAGAAGTATAAACTATTATACAGACATGAGGTAAACAAAAGAGATTCCATAGGGGTAAGTGAGTTCCAGTATCCTATAAGAATGGAACACTGAAGTCAACATAGTTGAGTAGAAAAAGCATTGGGCTTGAAGGAGAGATCTAGCTTTGAATCCTGCCAGTTCTGACTCTCTCAGTCAAAGTTTCCTCATCTTTGAAATGCAGATAATATCTGTAACACCTATCTTACAAGATAATGGTATAATGGATATTAAGTGTTTGTAGACCTTAAAGCACTACATGTTTAGTCGTTTTTCAGTCATGTTCAACTCCCCACGACCTCATCTGGGGTTTTCCTGGCAGAGATGCTGAATTGGTTTGACATTTCCTTCTCTGGCTTATTTGCAGATGAGGAAACTGAGGCAAAGAGGGTTAAGTGAGTTGACCAGAGTCAAACAACTAGTAAGTATCTGAGGCTGGATTTGAACTCAGATCTTCTTGACTCCAGGCCTAGACTCTATTCACTGAGCCACCTAGCTGCCCAGAGCACTACATAAATGTCAGCTATAATTACTTGGCATGTAAAATTAAGATAACATATAGATCTCAAAGAGATCTTAAAGACAATTTAGTCTAGAGGGTATTTTTTTAAAAAGGGAAACTGAGACCTAGAGAAGTCATATCCCATTGGTAAGTAGGGCAACCAAGATTCAAAGCCACATCTCTGACCTCAAATCCAGAGCCTTTCCCATTATAACACACTGTCTATAATAAAATTCAAGCCAATCATGAATTACTTGGAAATCAATTCAGATTATTCCTGAGTCTTCAAGTTGTATCATATCATGTCTGAAGAAAAGCCAAAAGTTCAGGTTTTTTCTATCTCTGAGTGTAGATTTTACTTTTCTATCATCACCCCCACTCTCCTCCTGTGAATATTACATCACCAAATTACAAAATCCTGGGAAAGGAATCACCTTCTCTACTATTGTCACTCTAGCTTACCCCTCGGGCTCCCTTTATCAAATATATACAATTTTATGTGCACAGGGGGAGAAATGCTGCCATCATTTTCGTAGTACTTTACATCAATTTTTCCCCAGATAAACACTAAATGAACTTAAAAGGAAAGATTATGTTTTTCAATGACAAGGCAGTGACAGCAGCTGAGAGGGTTTAAGGCAAACATACAAATGTGTCATCTAATAGTCCATCAACCAGCCCTTGTCACACTGATAAACCCTTTATCTCTCTCTCCCAGATTCTAATCAGGGGCTCAGTTTGCATGTTTCTTGTGTCACTGCAGCAACCAATCTAATGGGGATTCTTTATGCCCTGAGAAATCAACTCATTTGGACCTAAATGAAACATTTCACTGTCTTGTTTTATCTTTCTCCCTTTTCACATTAACATAATAGCTTTTAATTGGATTGGATTTCTGATTAGAGTCAGCAAAGGTGCTGTTCTTCCTGGAGGCATGAGCTGCTAGGCTGGGACTTCATGTACCATCCAGGGATTTTCTTCAATTGCAGCCATAAACAAAGATGGCTTTGGAAAAGGCGATCTGAGCAACTTTGGACACCTGCTGTAACATAACTAGTGCACATATGAGGCTACCAAATTCCCCACAAAGGCATGGCCTTTAATGTTTGAATTGTTTAATCAGTATCGCAATACACGTTTTTTGAAATAATAACCCAATTTTTTGTGGAGGTTTGCGGTAGGGGTGGAGTGAAGAGTATCAACTTTTTGTGCTTGGAGAGTATTTTATTATTAGTTATTAAAGCTGAAAATGTATGGTGAATATTCTATGAAATATATATATCACATATACACATATTTTAATAAAAATCAAGCGAAACCTTAGAAATTCACCCATCTTTTCACTCCCCAAATTGTTTTGTTTTTTAATGGATAGAAAGAAAAATAGAAAACCTGAGGCAGCAAGGAGTGAGGAGTGTATAGTATGCTGGTCTTCGAGTCAAGAAGACCTGAGTTCAAAACCTGCCTCATACACTCAGAGCTACATAACTCTGGGCAAGTTTCTTAATCTCCATCAACTTCGGTTTTGCCAACTATAAAATGAGGATGATAAAAGTATCTACTTCATAAGGTTTTTGTGAGGATCAAATGCAATAATATAAATAAAGCACTTTGTAAAATCTTAAAGTACTAAAATAATGTCATTTCCTTGGTAAAAAATATTTTAAAGAATTTTTCGATCAGTGCATCCTCTATTTTCACCTCAGTTTCCAGTTGAAACCGAAATACTTAAGTATAAAAAATAAGCATAATTGTTGGAATATCCTGAAGATATAGATTGAACACAGGAAAAATACTTTGTTTTTAAAAGAGCTATAAGTGGTCCAGGCAACTAGGTCCAGGTGGATGTGCATCCTCACTACATCGATTGTTGCCAATGTATTTCTACTTCTTGGTCTTCTACTGGCCCTTATTGCCATATGTCATTGCCACTAGCAGGCTGCCAACCCTAGAGTGCTGTTATCATGTTTCCCCTCTGCCAGGGTCTGCCTTTCTTCCTAACCCCTGAAGGATCACAGACCTAAACTCCCTGGGGGATGGGGCATCTTTTCTTCTACAGCAAATGGGTTGGACTGTCCTCTATGGCAGGGCTTCTTAAACTTTTTATACTCACAACCCCTTTTCAGGTTTCAGCAGCATTGTTGGCTGGCATCGCAGGGCCTGAAGGCAGGCACAGTGCAGAGTGAGCATGTTCAGAACCAAGGCAGCAGTGAAGTTGTGTAATGCAACATCAGCAAATACTGCCAGAAATACCTCGGATTCATTATGTATTTGATTTTTAATTAATTTTTGGTTGTTGTGCATTCAGAAATATTTTACTGCTGCCAAATTTTTTGCAACCCCACATGGGGTCACCACTCACACTTTATGAAGCACTGTGTCACTACCAATCTACTTTGTCCTCCTTTCCCCTCTTCCCATCTCATTTAATGAAATGTGCCCCCATTGAATTAATTCCTAGATAGACCTCTAAGTAAAAATAGTGAAGGCAAGGCTAGCTCTTGGTCAATACTGGAAAGCAGAAGAACTTTGTTCTCAGTGGCTTTCTGATCTCTACTTTCAGTGCCCCAATTCTCCTTCTTTCAACCTCTTCTAAGCCCTTCCCATCCTCACGGTTCTGTCCTTTACCTACTTTTTCACATTCCCTTAGCTTGTTATCATCATGTTTTCAATGCCACACCTAGAGCCCTCCTCTCACCACAAAAAAAAAAGTCATTTCATTAAAATAAACTTGTTGCAGATTGCATTTACTCAAGTTCTTTCCAGGAAATGGGTCTGCTGTACAATTTGATTCGATTCAACACAGTTTTAAAATGTCTACTGTACACGGAGCATTGTGCTAGACAATGGGGAAAGAATAGAATGGAATAATTTAATGAGACATGGTACCTGGCCTTAGGGAGGTTTTGAATTGGTCCAGAATAAAGCAGATATATTCATAATCAATACAAAGAAAGAATTAATATACGTTTCAAAAATGTTGGTACAAAATCACATATACACTCAAGTAGCTGAGAATCTAGTTTGGAGAATAGAAGATATGAAAGAGATTGTGGGAGTTAAGGACTGAGAGGTAAAGTAGCACTAAAATATGGAAGGACTTTGAAGGCCAGGTTCAGTATGAATTGGATCTGGCAAGCAATAATAATCTACTGGAGGGTTTTGGGTAGAGGAGTATTATAACTAGATTTATTTATAAGAAAGGTAACTAGCAGCAATATGGGGAGCAAAATGTATGGGCAGGGAAGGGTGGAGTAAACAGAGGTGGAAAACCCAGTTGGGAAACTACTGCAATAGTCCAGGGGGGTTGTCATGTTGACCTGTACTAGAATGGTGGCACTAGAAATAGAGAGAAAGGTACAGATACAAGGGATATTGCAGAGGTATAATCAATGGGATTTGGCATGTGAGGCAAAGGACAAGGATGAGTCAAAGATTCTCCCTGGGCTTTGCTCTTAATTCTCTGCATTTTTCCACCTTTGTTTCAGTAGCCTTCTAAACCTGGAGATTCATCTATTCCTTCCCCATGATTGATGAGTTCCTACCCACGACTACCGTTTAAGAAAGTGCCCATGTTCACTGCTTTCCTGGCTTTGCTCTCTGGACCTTTCCACCTTGTCCCTGAATGGTTATCCTCCTCCTATCCTGTTTCTTTCTTATTCCATTTTTATGTTATATTCTCCCATTATAATGAAAACTCTTTAAGAATATGGACTATCTTTTTTTGTGTGTTTTTTTGTGTATTTGTATCCTTAATGCTTAGCATAGCAGATAGATATAAAGATAGAAAAAAATACACATATGTATATATTTATGTTTATATACACACATATATAAGGTATGTGTTTACTATGTATGTATTCATATATTTATGTGTCTAGGGATGTGTATATACATATATACATATATGTGTGTATGTATATGTGTGTATGTATGTATACACATACATACACACACATACACACACACACACACATATGTAAAACTGGACCTAATTTTTTTTTGCCTAGGCACCAGGTACAGCCCCTACCTTTCCTTGGGTTCAATTCATTCATTCACCAAGCATGTATTAAGTATCTACTCTGTGTCCAGCACAGTAACCCCAGTAATACATTGGAGCAAGGGAGGAGGTGAACCACAAAGTAAAAGATAGAGACTGTCTTTAAGGAAGTTACCATAAAGAATTACTACATAATACAATTAGAGAACAATTACAGAGAAGCATATAAATAAGCACATTGTAATATAGCACAGACAGAAATTAAGGCTCCGAGACTATAAAAAAGATTCCCAGAGCCTGGCCCTTTTGTCCACTCCCAGAGCCTTCTTCCACAATAAGCCATCAAAATCTCCATATACTTAGTCATTCAAGAATCCAAAGTTTGTTTGTGAACCCTTTCTTTGGTCTGCATCCCAGAGAGATTTAAAAAAAAAAAACTGAGGACAGAACCTATTTGTATAAAAATATTTATAGCAGCTCTTTTTGTAGTGGCTAAGAATTGGAAATTAGGGGATACTTATCAATTGAGGAATGGCCGAATAAGTTGTAGCATATGACTATGATGAAATACTATTGTGCTATATAAAAATGACAAGAAAAACCTATAAAGACTTACATGAACTGATACAGAGTGAAGTGAGAAGAATCAGGAGAATGTTGTACATAGTAACGACAATATTGTATAATGAAGAACTTTGAATCACTTGGCTGTTCTCTGCAATACAATGATCCAAGACAATTCCAAAGGACTTACGATGAAAAAATGCTATCTGCATCCACTGATGCTATCTGAATACAGATCAAAGCATACTATTTTTAAAAAGACAAAGTTAGCCACTTTACAACTGATCAATAAATTTTGGGGATAAAACCTATGTGACTGAAGTAGGAGGATGCAGTTTGGCATAGAATTCAGCTTGGTACGACTTAACACAAGTCTTTTTTTTTTCATTCCAATCTAGTTTGTGCTTAGGCTGGCAGGCTAGTTCCCTCATCCATGATGCTTGAGGATCCAAGGATCTTAAGATCTATATTCATTCTGGCTGGAATCCACATTCACCATGATACCCACACATACCTGGTACTGATCTGAGCTCTCTTCCCTATCATCAAATCCTGTTGGTCAGTTTCTACATTATTCTAAAATTGACCTTCACTAAAACCCTAACACAAAACCTCAGAGTTGCATGAATGTAAGTCAGGATTCTTAAAGGTTATGCTAGCTAAGTATAAAGCCTCTGGAGAGGCTTTGATTACAGGCCCTAGGACAGACATTATGTCTGTTGTCCAAGGACCAGCCTAGCTGAGTTCAGGAAGTCTCATCACCTGATTAGTGATGATTTGTCTTTGGCTACAAAAACTGAAGAAGGAAAGCATGATGGGGTGGCAACCTGTGTCAGGTGGATAGAGTATCCACATTGATGAAATTTTGGGTCTTTTGAAGTGTTGAAGTATAAAGCTAGCATCTGCAAAGTCCGCTTTTTTTCACATAACCTATTTATGGCATAAAAAAGGGAATATGGTTGCAATGCTCCTATGTTTGGTGCCCCTATATTTGATGTACACAGGTATGTCTGTTTGGGAAGGAAAGATGCAGATAGGATGTTCAAATCACAGTGCTTGATGTGAAAACTAAAAAGAAGGCTGAATTCAGCATCATATTTTCATGCTGTTCTAGAGCTGCCTCAAAAAATAGATGTCTGAACTGAATTCTAGAAGAATCCTTGTTCAGCTGTTTACTTGAATAAGGAAAATAGTTGGTGAAGGTTAATTGGATCACCATAAAGTAGCTAACAATTCTACAGGAAAATCTGGAGCTAGAGAAATCTGGATAGCTAAATAAACAATAAGCTTTGTCTTTCTTAATCAGGCTTTAAAAAATGAATAAATAAATTACTGTAGCAAGTTTGGAAGTTGATCAAGACATCCCTGATCAATCGGTACAACTTCCCCCACCCCCACCTAGCCTCCTTCCTCATCTTCACAGAAGTAGTAACAGAGACAAAAGAGTGTGAATGTGGTAAATTAAGTAAAAGGAAGGGTCTGCTATATCTCTGAAGTTCTCCTGGAAGGAAGGAAGGAAGGAAGGAAGGAAGGAAGGAAGGAAGGAAGGAAGGAAGGAAGGGAAGGAGGGAGGGAGGGAGGGAGGGAACGAAGGAAGAGAAAAAAGCATTTTAAGTGCTCACTACATAAAAAAAAACTATGATACAAATACAAAAGCAAAGACAGCTCCTCAAGGAATTTATATTCTAACTGGGAAACACATAGGGAAATGATGACCAAGGGAGAAATATTTTGATTTGGAAAGTGAAAGGGTTGGTGAGTGGAAACATAGGGGAGTAGATAAGCATACTTTTCAGAGTAGTAATGACAGAGTTAATTTGATTACGAAGTTAGGGTAGCTTACCATTGGTAGGATGAATATTGGACACACTCTAAGGGTAGCTTTTAAAAAGCTAGTTTGCCATTTCTGAAGTCAGTCATGATGGAAACTGGCCCCAAGGAGTATAAACCCTAAGAGTCTAAACGCAAGTCAGCTATGGAGGAAGAACTCAGCTCTTCTTGCATCTCTAACAGAGAGTAACAATGGGGGAATGGATTTCTCTTCCCAATTTTCCCTCTCCATGAGCTATGATGTCCAGCAGTAGAGCTACTAACCCTGCAGGAGAGACTACACCCCAAGTGAACAGGCCGAGGGAGTTAGTCAAGGCGGCTCCAAGAATTATGAGCTCTGTTGGGAAAAAATAAAAAGGCAAGAGATCCATCTATGGATTCAAAAGAAAATGAGCCCTGGAAGCTCAGAGTTCAACCATGAGAGGAACAGGAAGCTTGCAGAGAGACTTGCCTTGCAAAGATACCATGCCCAGGGAGGACACTATGAGGATTGGGAAGACAATGGAACCCTGTACGCTAGAAGCATGAGATGCCTTGGACATGGGTTCCTTCTGTGCACTTTTCTACTATTTTACTCTTGGTATGTGCCCACTCTTCCACTGATGCTGTATATACTTTTGGAAGACTACGCCTCTGTTGGGAGCTCCTCTTCTCACAATACCATCTTAGCCTAGTTTGTTACTGTTGTTCAGTCATTTTCAGTCATGTCTGACTTTTCATGACCCTATTTCAGTTTTTCTTGGCAAAGATAGTGGAGAGATTTGCCATTTCCTTCCCCAGCTTATTTTATAGATGAGGAAACCAAGGCAAACAAGGTTAAGTGATTTGCTCAGGGTCACATAGCTAAAAAGTGTCTAAGGCCAGATTTGAATTCAAGTCTTCCCAACTCCAGGCCTGGTGATCTATCTGTTGCATGACCTAGCTGCCCTTCTTAGTCTAGTAGTTAATGGTGTTATGCTTCTAGAAGTAACATAGAGCAAAAGGTGAAGGTCTGACAAGCAGATCTAGTTACTTCTTCTTGGTTAGTCCCCATTTTCATGTGAGCATCTTCCTTTGCTCCCAACTCCGCTCTTCAGGGATGACTTTTTCTCTTGTTGCTGACCTCAACTTTTCCCTAAGGGGAATGTTTTTCTTAAAAGTGCAGGGATAGATGGGGCAGTGGAGACAGCACCGGCCCTGAAATCAGGAGGACCTGAGTTCAAATCCGGCCTCAGACCAAATACTTGACACTTACTAGCTGTGTGACCCTGGGCAAGTCACTTAACCCCAATTGCCTAAAAAAAGAAAACTGCAGGAATAGAACAATGAAAAATCAAAGAATTCTGAAACATCTGCCTCTAACTAAGCTAACTCCAGCTCTGCACCCCACACACACCCCAACAGGAGTGCTAGCCTCAGTTTCCTTTGTGGAGTGGAATTTCTATCCAAGGGTTCTCTGCTTTGAGGAGGCTATTGGAATCAACATCACCTCTTTTGTTCCTCTTGAGCCCTCTGGCTGGTGGTCTCAGCAATTAGACAGAGAATCTCTCTCTGTCTCTCTGGTGAATACATATCACAGTACAAAATCTGATAGTTGTTTCTCCTATGTGCTTCATCATCCATTTGTCTCTCCCACCCCTCCCCCACCCTACACACATTTCATTAAACCCCCCAAAATACACATAAGAAATCAGTTCTGAAATGAATGATGATGGGACCTTAGAGAAATCAGTTCCTTTAAAAAATAAAACAAATGGTGAAATAGAAATCAAAATAAACTCTTAAACAGACAAAAACTAGGGCTGTATGTAGCTCAGTATTCTCCCTAGAGATTGTAAGAGTGAAAGTTTTGTTTTCAGCAGCACCAGGGACAGCTACAGCCACTTGACATCTGCTTGACAGTTCAGCTTTTTCTCTCTTACCAGTTCATTTATGGTCATAGGCAACAGTAACTAGAACCAAAGTCACGGCAGCATGGGGCAGCCCCCAGCTTGCCTCCCTAAGGTGGGTCTCTGGTCTTCTCTAACTTTCTCACATCACTACCTCTATCAAGCTTCCTCTGGGAATAAGAAGGACTAAGCCTTTCCAGAACTCCCAGAGCTCCTGATATCCACCCCTCAGCATGCTTCCACATACATCTCTCACCTCTGGGAAGATATCAGCTCTCACCTATTTTAAGATGAGAGGAGAGAAAGATTGCTTTAGTCAATCACAAGCCCCAGAGGCTTCAGTAAATATCAGGGGGTTTATGTTAGCAGATCTCCAATGTCCATTTACATTAGTAAATGTCATTGTTTTGACTAATTGCGTCTATTTGCTGACCATTAAAGGTAAGTGTACTGGTGGGCATTTGTAGGCTGTGGTTTAGGAGTGTGGATCTATGTGTATCTTTAAATCCTGAGTAACAATTTACTCTCCTAAGCATCCAATCTACCATGATAATTGGAGAGCTAGTCCCAGAGAAGTTTCTTTGTAATTTTTTTTAATTTGTTGCTATCTTTTGGGTTTGCATCACCTTCATTTCCTAATACATCATTTCCCCTTTCCTACCTAAAGACACAAATAAAAGAATAAGAAAACAAAAGAGAAAAAAACTCTTCTGCAAAACTAACCAATACTTCAACTGAATCTATTTTCAATGTTACATACCCATAGTCGCCGGCTTCTGGAAAAAAAAGGGGAGGATAAATAGTTTTTTCTCTTTTTTGGAGCCATGTTTGGTTATAATTTTTGCCCAGCATTCAGTTTTATTATGTTTCTTCTTGTTGTTGTTCATGTCTGACACCATCAGTAGCTTACTTGATAAATTCCAGTGCCTCTCTATTAACTCTAGGAGTAAATATAATCTCCTCTGTCTGGCCTTTCAAAACCAGAACCCTATCAACATTTTCAGTTTCTTTGTATCTTACTTGATATTTCCATTTATCTCATTATAATTTTTTCCCCTCTCTCTCTCTATTCTTTTAAAAAATAGAGAAAAAAAATCATTTACATGCCTATTGGTATGGATTGTACTACATGGCAACTGAAGTCCCTCCCAACTCTGAAATTCTGTGATTCAGAGCTCTGTTTTGATACTCTGACACTTTAAAGTATCTGTCATATTATCAGCCTATGTGCTCCTTCCATGCTTTCTCATCCTATGTAATTCTTTTTCATTTTTTCCCATAAAGCCTCCATAAATGTTCTATCCAATGAGATAGACTTCTTCCTTTTATTTTTTAATTAGCTTGTTGCTAACACTGCAGCAACTCAGTAGGTCTAGTTCTCTCTATGTTACTTGGCCACCTTCTTTTCCAATCATATAATAGTTTGTTCAATTTCTTGCATCTGCATAATTGTTCATATGTTGGAGTATATTTACATTCAACAAGTATCTTTCTATTGCAAGAGAATTTTTTTTATTAAATATATGGCCTTTTACATCAAGAGGTCATTTGGAATTAGTGAAAATACAGCATAATGCCTCAAACATAATGTGGCAATTCTGGAACATTATCCATTTGTTGGTCATGTCCAAGGTACATATATTACTATTGTTTTCTTAACAAAATGGGTTATTCAACCAATTTCAAAATCTGGGCAACGTATATTTGTAATACACTTTGGTTTTCCTCTTTGGATAGTTAGATGAGTTTCTTTCATGTTAATTCATATTAATTTCACTTAGAGACTTGTGATACATAAAAGGCCAAAATATAATTCATATGCTGTTTTCACCTTAATTAGAACACCAAAAGGGCCTCACTACCAATAGGAAATCTTTTATTTTTCCTTCAGATCTTACACAGAACATTTTAAATGCCACTGGCAATCATATTTGGGAAAGTTATGTGTATGTGTAATATGCATATATATTTAACTATAAACCATAGATAGTAGAAATGTGTACTATTGATACATATTATCACAAAAAATGTATAATACATAGTTAAGTATATTTTTTACAAAAAAACTAGAAATATCCCTTACAATCTCTCCCCTGCTGAAAAAATAAACTTATTCTGAACAATAATGATAATAATGATGATAATATTAAGTTAATAAAAATGAACATTTTAAAGAATTAGGGTCTATTTCTATGATTATTTTCTTATATTAAAGTTTTTAAATAATATTCCATAATGGACTCAATGCTAGAAAATAATGTCTTTTCTGATCATGTCTCTTTTCCAGAGGAAACAAATAACATTCATTTGATGTCACTAAATATGGAACTGCATATTTATTTCTGCCTTTTGAAAAAAAAATCAGTTAAATGAATTTTTTTCTTGAGCTTTATTTGGAGCTGTAAACTAAATAAATATGTATGGTTGTTGTTTTTAAGCTGCAACATAAAATGTAAATTTTATGAATGCTTATTATAATTCCAGTTATAATAATTAACAAGCATAACAAAAAGAGAAGTGATAAAGATATAAATGTTGGCTTTTGAATTTATGTAATAATCCTGCCTTCATGGGGGAAGTAGATGCTCTTAAAGAAATTACATTCACTTTGATACATAAGTACAAGTTAGGAAACAGATCTATAGATGTGATAGTAGTAAAAGCCTTCACCAATGATTAGATCTGTACCAAATGTAAATTAAAGTAATTGTATTTCCATAAGAGGCATCATGGCATAGTCTAAAGACTTGGATTCAAATACTGCCTTTAGCCCATGATGCCTATCTGACCTTGGCAAGCCTCTTAACCTTTCTATGCTCTAAGCCAAAGGTGTCAAGGCTCCCAAATGTGGCCTGAACCAGATTAAAATGTAATTGGGGAAATAGTCAATAAAATAAATAAAAATACAATAAAATATAGATAATATTACATTTTAAAACAAAGTCAATATCTGGCTAGGATCCTTATATAGAGATTAATGCCTCTGTTTCTATTTGCATTTGACATTGCTGCTTTAAGCTATATCTCTAAGATTAGAAGCTGCCATGAAAGTGCTTACCTGCCTTTACACAGGAAGTATCCTCACCTGGTTGTTTCTTATGTGAATGAAATCACAGGTCCAATCCCTGTTCCTATATTGGCATATATTTGCTAACACTGTTTCCTAACTGAAGTGTGAAATCCCTAGTGTAATATTGATTTTTTGCTATCTCCTGAATGCTTTGTTCTGTTGTTGATCGTGTTCATAGCTATAGTGTCCCAGCACAAATGAAAATAAATGAGTGAGATTCCATTCAATTTCACAAATATCTGCTAAGTTCTAAGAAAACAAAAACAAAAAACAAACTATTTCTGACCTCAAGGTGCATATTTCACTGGGCAAATATAACAGGTTGTTCTTTGTCCTTCTTTTTCAAAGAGGACCAATGACATCAGGGTCTGATGTTTTGACTTGTACATGAATTGGATTTAAATGAGGCAGAGTTGCACTATTTCATCAGCCTCACTCTCTCTTCCAGAGTTATCAAAGTCCAGTGATAAGACAAAAGCCAAGATATCTGGTCATTCTCTGGCATGCAGTAGATGCCCTTGGCATCTTCAAAGCCTGACCAAGCTCTAAGGGCTCCATAGCACCTGCTTCAGCTGTCTTCACAGCCTTTGGAACAAATTGTCCTCATCTACCTATTCCACCAAGAAAAGTCTTCAAATGCCTGGGGTAGATGCCCTCCTAACTCACTAAGAAGTTTGAGGACTGTCAGTTACCTTAAACCTGGATTTGCCCATTTTTTTTTATTTCTTGCACATTTTGTTTAGGTCATTTAATAAAAAATTGGTATTACTTCATTGGGGCACATGGTTTCTATTAATACCAGTCAAAACTTTTTGCGGTAACAAATTGTTTTACTCCTTTCCAAGATTAAGACTGAATTTGTTCTAACATATTAGTCAAAATACCACCCAGTGGACATCCAGGGAAGACTATGTGTTGGAGGTAGCTGCCTAGGGAGGGTCTAGATGCATTAGATGAACCATTTAATCATAAAATATTAAGAGTAAAAGTAATCTCAGAGGTTATCTAGTCCACTGCTGCCCAAAACATGAATCCCTTTTATACCATCAATAACAGGTCATCAGTTAACAACAGGCCAAAGTGGTTAGATGGAGATATGAGGTGCTTGAACTGAAGAGTCAGAGGCAAAAAGAGGTATCTGGACTACAAAGAGAATTGGTACCAGAATGAAGAACAGAATCCAAGAGACACAGTTCAGGGCTAAGTTGCAGGGTTCGATAAGAAACTTACAAGGATTTGAACTCCTATAGTTTCTATATTTGCTACACTCAGCTTTCTACAAGTGCTTGCACATTCTTGTGCCCAGCTGAATGAGCTTGGCCTCATTTTAAAAATTCCTCCAAATTAAGCTGTAAATGGGCAGAATAGTTTTTACTTCCTGCATTACCCCAAAAAGAAATCAACTGCTTCAAAGTGCCAATGAGTCCAAGTTAATTCAGTTGGAAAAAGTGGTCCACAGGGTCCTATTTGTTACAAGATTGAAGGCATTTGAAAACAATAGTCCTGGAGGCCAAATGGTCTAGAGATTTTCTAAGTTATCTATTTTTTTCCCCCTTTCTTCTACATAAGATTGAAATAAGTGATTTTCTGAATTGTCCTGAACTAAAAAAACCCTTCCAAATTCTATTTCTGATTATTGGCTTTTAATTTCATAATTAGAGGGCATGTCTCTAAAATGTAGCCCAAATGTTCAGAACTTTAGGATTAAGTAAGTTTATTTTCTGCATCTCACCTCTACTGCAATCATGTGGGATGGTTCTCAAAGCATTGGTCTGTAGTGATTCAGACTACTTGGCTTTATAATCCTCTGTACGACATATTCAGTGGAACTCATTTGGAGAGAAATAGAGAATTTCTGTGAATCGATTAGGTAAATCCCAAGGTGCATGCAATCTCTGTGGAGACAGAAACTTTAACAGAAATAAAACAGAGACAATCGAACCTACCAAAAATTTTGCCATATAGTGGGAGGGCTTTTACAAATTAGATACATATTGACTGTGAATAACTAAATAAAATGTGATACATGAACATCATTGAATATAGCACCATAAGAAATAATGAATAAGAAGGATTCAGAGAAGCATAGGAAGATAGTGAAATGATGCACAGTGAAGTAATCAGAAACAGGAAAACAACATATACAATAACTACAACAATGTAAATGGAAACTAAAAAAATGAAACTGAACACTCCATAATTATGACAACGAAACAGGACTCTTAGAATTAAATTCCTTACAATAGTAAAGTATGTAATTTTGTATATACTGATTTAGTTTTGCTTTGATGCTTTTTTGTCTCTTAAGATTTTTTTATTGTTGGGGCAGCTAGGTGGTACAGTGGATAGAGTTCTGGCCTTGGAGTTGAGAGTACGTGAGTTCAAATCCAGTCTCAGACATATCACTTACTAGCTGTGTGACCCTGGGCAAGTCACTTAACCCCTACTGCCTCACCAAAAAGCAAAAAAAAATTTTAAAAAAAGATTTTTTTATTGTTGTTTGTTGTTGTTATAAAGGATGGCTGAATGGGAGGAGAGAAGGGAGAAAATATATTCAGAAATAAAGGTGCTGTAAAAGCAAAAAAAATCTGTTGGTTTTTTTTTTAGTAGATGTCTCAGGTTTTTATTGTTGGGTGGGTTTCTGTTATATATGTATGTATATGTATATAATTTCCCCCAATTACATGTTAAAAACATTTTTAAACTTTTTTTTAAGTTTTTAGTTCCAAAATCTAATCCTCCCAATGTTTTTATCTGCTTTCATGATATCTGATTAAATAATATCAGGATCAAAACGCATGCTCTGAAGACTATCAGATTGCTAGAGGAGGGGGAAGAGGAGGCCAAGAGCTACTCCAGCTTGTGAAAGCTTAGGCCATGAAAGTTTTTGTTTGGATATTGGATGATCTTATATTCAGTCCTGAAGAAACAGCCAGATGGAACAATGTTAATAGAAGCGATAACTCTTTTAAGAGTTAAGGAACAATCATCTGCTAGTGAATATCTTAATGAAAAAAAAAATCTAAGCTGAGGACACACTGGACAAACCAAAGTGAAGAATTCAGGCTCTTCCCTTAAAAAGAAACTTGGGAGTTCCTTCAAAGGAACTTAGTGATGCCTAGCTCCTCCTTTCATATTCAAACATTGGAGCCAGGGTTGAAAACTGGGATTTTTCAGGTGCCTGCATTTAAAAAGATTGTGTTTATGTTAAAGCTTAGGTCATTTTAATAGGTATGTTTTAAGGAAAACATTACCTTTCTGTGACCTTTCAGATTTGAAGGTGAAAATTCAGTCACTGGAAAGAAGGAATCCTAATTGTCATGGATGAAATCTTTAGTCTTCAAGACAATTGTCTCTCATCCTGTGACTGTTTTCCTGCTGCCATAAAATCCAGTTGCACCACAGCTGGGGACAAAATTGGCTCGGATGGACCATGATTTTTAATTGAAAGACAGTGACTGCTTAAATGCAAACATGTTACACGAAGATAAAATAAACTAGTGAATTTTTATAGAAGCTGCCAGGTATTTTCAGTGCCCCTCCAGAAAGACACCCACCCTGCAATTCCTAAATTGCTTTTTATAATAAGCTAAGCACTTCACCTGCAGATAGAAGAGGAGAATCCTGCTGGTTATCATATATCAGAGTTACATAGGACATCAACTGTTAATGATCATTTATTCCTAGCTACTTGAAGAATAATATCCAGTAATTATAGCAAATGTAAGTCAAATAGTAATAGCATACTTTACATAGCATAGTAATTATAAGTTATGCCCATGTATCTGGGACAAGGGTCTTTTATGCTGGGTATTAAATCTGTTCTGCAATTTATTCATAGCACTATCATTGAGGTTGAAGAAAGGAAGCTTGCCTGTAGAAAGGAAACTGATAGTCCTTTTTACATTTTCAATAAGTCACTAGAAGTAAACTGTTCTTTGCATGCCTTGCTAAACTCAATTACCACCAGGATAACATAAACAACTATTCATTGCCTTTACAATTGGTTCTTTATTGCACGATGCAAAATGTATTATTCAAATTTAAACCATTTAGGGTAAATAAGCTCTCAGATTCCTCTAGACATTTAAATTTTAATTGAAAAAAATCAAGCATAGGTGACAATATTTTCTTATTTTTACTAATTTAGAGTCTGCTACTAAATGAAACATCATGTAGCAGACACTCAAATCTGACAATCAATTAGTCCACCAGCATTTATTAAGGACCTGCCATGTTCCAGGTTCCAGTTTTTGCTGAAGATACAAAGACGAAAATGACACAGTGTGTGCCCTCAAGTAGCTTATAGTTTGTTGGTAGATACAGTGTGTACATAAGTAGTACATACCAAATAAATGACAGATAATTGAGATGAGGCACTAGCAGATGGGGGCATTGAACAATGCTGCGTGTAAGAAAGTATTGCTTGGACAGAGTGTATCAGTTCTCACACAATTCTACAAAGAATCTAGGCAATAACTACTAGGCATATAGGGAGTTAGGTGGTGCCTGGATTCCTGAGTTCAAACCTGGATTCAGACACTTACTAGCTGTGTGACCCTAGGCAAGTGACTTAACCCTGTTGGCCTCAGTTTGCTCATCTGTAAAATGAGCTAGAGAAAAAATGGCAGACCACTCCAGTATCTTTGCCAAGAAAACCCCATCAAGAAGATTTGAACACAACTGAAAATGACTGAAGAAACCCTAAAGTAAGCAAATGACAGAAAGAAAGGTTCTGTGTATATCAAAATATTCATAACAGCTTTCTTTTTTTTAACTTTGTTCATTTAATTCTGAACTTAAGAAATAAAACAAGCATTTCCATAACATAGTAGAACAGGGAAAAAAGCTTTCTTTATCATAGTAAAAAATTGGAAACAAAGTGAGTGTCCATGGATTAGAAAATAGCTGAACAAATTGTCATATATAAATGTAATGAAATAGCAGGGTACCACAAGGAAGACTAATGAGAGCCTATGCATCATAAAAACTTGGGTTTAAGTCCTGCCTCTGACACAGAATAGCTCTGTAAACTTGGCTAAGTCAATTCACTTTTCAGGGCTATCAGGCAACTCTATAAGACTATTAATTATGGGAAAATTGTCAATCAGCTTTGATGCAGTAAGTTTCCATACCAGAGGTTCCCCATACCAGTGAAATGAGTTGAAAATGAAGTTGGGTAGAAAAAAAGAAAGAAATGTCAGATAGAATGAATTCAGAAAAAAAAGAAGATTGTTATTAACTGGTACAGAATGAAGCAATCAGAACCAGGAAAAGAATAAGCTTTTTCATTGATTGCTGTACAAACTTAATTGGTTGACAACTCAAGCAGGCAGTAACAGAGAATGAAAGGATATTGGAGAAAATTGGGTGGTTCTTTCTTCTCCTTTCTCTTCTGCTATTAGCTCAACAGAAGAGAACAGGCACAGGCAGCCATCTAAGGATACAAAGACCACAATAATGTTAAAGAAAAACTACTACGTGAGACACTTTTAGATCCTTAGTGTTTGCTTTACCGCCTCAGAAGTAATTGGAGGTTCCTTCTTGGCAAAGAGGAAGACCATTAGTGTGGAACAGTGCAAAGTAATATCAGACTTTTTTCTGTATGTTGATTTCTCTTGCTAACGTTTTCTTTCTCTTTTTAAAATTGTTTTACCAAAAAGGATAACTTTTTTAGAGTCATTGGGAGATACAGTGGGAACTTCAGGCAATATAAAGATAAAATATATCAAATTTATTTTTTAAAAAGATAATTGAAAGAAGTACACCACACACACACACACACACACACACACACTATCTGTAGTGTAATGATGGCCCTGTTATTATTGTTTCAATCATCACTATGAAGACGTGCAGGAGGGAGACCCACATTGGGAAATCAGAACAAAGCAAGGAGAAGGAGTTTGATGATGAGAGAAGATGAACTACAAGGAAAAAAAAAATATGACCCTTGAACAGGCATTAGCAGTGTTCTGTGACATTTATTTTATAAGATTTCAAGTCAGGTGTTTAAAAACAATCTCCATATAGTATTGATTAAGCAACTATGGATTTAATTGTATTGGATATTACTGTCCATCTTTTCTTAATTTCTTGGTATCATTTCTACATTTGCAACTTCTTTTGAATACCAAAAAACAAAACACACAAACAAAATAACCCCTCATCTAGTATAAAGGTGTAGGTAGGTAAGGATGTAGGTGATAAAGAGAAACTGATAAAAAAAAAATGGGATAATTGTTTCTCTGAGAAGCACCAGGACCAGTCAACAAATATGGGCATAGCAATAATCGATTCAAGTATCCTACTGGAAAAAGGAGGAAGGGAGACAGATAATAGAGGTATAGGTGGCAGTGTAGGTGGTGAAAAGCATGGTGGGAGCAACATCCTAACCCCTATCCACATGCAAGGTAAGCAATTTTTTTCCTTAAAATGTACTGAAATCATCTTTAAGATTGATTCACACACAAACATAAAAAACAAAGATTAGGAGTAGAATCTGTTAGGGAAGTATATGTTTATATATGTGTATGTATGTATGTGTATATATGTATACATGTATGTATATATCTATATCTCTATATATCTATATATAGAGATATAAATATATCCATACTTAATTGTAGCGAGGGAGGGAGGAAAAGGGAAAAAAAAGAACAAAGTAAAATGTGTAAGACAGAGAACCAAAGAAAATCTACAAGGAAGCAAAGAAAAGTCGGACAGCTTTCAACACAATGGGCAGTATTTAATATATAAGCTTTCTTGAAATAGAAATTTATTGCTATATATTTTTAATCCTCTCTCACATTCTGCTGTGCACATGACATTTTTTATTTTCTTATTTTATATTTAAGTTTTAAAATTTAAGTTTATAATGTTTCTTTTTCTTTTCTTATGTATTTAAGTTTTAGTATTCAAGTCTTAAAATAAAAAACAAAATTAAAAAAAGATTTGATTGGTTCACTAGACTAAAGGCTCAGGATGTTGGCCTCACTTTCTGGTTATCTGAGAACAAGAGAAGAGCCATAAGGAGCTCCAGGTGTGTTTTGAAGCTTGCCTGGCAGATCATGATGGCAACTCAGACAAAGGAGTTTTGCTCTACAGAACCAGTCTGGAGTATCCTCATTGTATATTTTTGTTGTTAGCTTTCTCCTGTTGTTTCAGGGGGTTTTCAGTAGTGTCTGACTCTTTGTGATCCCATTTGGAGTTTTCTTGGCAAAAATACTGGAGAGGTTTGCTATTTCTTTCTCCAGCTTATTTTACAGATAAGGAGCTAGGGTTAAATGACTTGTCCAGGGTCACACAGCTAGTAAGTGTCTGCTGCCAGATTTGAACAATATCCACTGTGCCACCTAGCTTCCCCATTTTTCTCCTGTTACATGACAAAGTAAATCTTGTTAATTGTTGAATGATGTACAAGTTTGTCAGTTCATTCCAATATTGATCATAAACTACTAGGGAACTAGTCTAAGTCAGGTCTAGCCAAGGACAGATACCCTTCTGTTTCTGGTTAAAAATAGTAATAATAAGTAGCAAGCAAAAATCATAATTTACAGGACTATAATTCTCTCAAGTATTTCTTGCGAATCAAGCTGAACTCTCACGGTTGATACTATGCCTGAGCCTCTGGGTGACATTGCAGCTTTGTTTTTCACAATGTATGTTATTCATTCTACATGAGGAAACAGACTTGGGAATTTTTGAGGTCCAATGGCTGATCCAATCTGCTCAAGATAGAGCTGCATGAATTCATTTGGCTGAGGTGAAATGTGACAGATTCCTATTTTTAAAAGTAAAGGTAGAACTGAAGATACAGATGAAGAACAGCATTGAATGAATGCATGCATGAACGCATGAAAAGAATTTATTTATTACTTATTATGAACCAAACCCTGTGCTAAGCACTGGGGATACAAATAAACATATTTTTTTAAAAGTTTCCATTCCCCAAAAGGTTACCTTCTAGTGGGAGAGACATAACATTTAGGGGAATGGCTATCAGAAAAGGGTGTTTTGTCTAAGAGGTCATAACAATGGTAAGTGGAGCCATAGCAAATCAATTGGCATGCTTTTCCTACCAGTAAGTGTAGTATTGATTAGATTAGGCTTCCTAAAGCAGGAGATGGAATCAGATAGCAGGTATCTGTGCAGTGACAAGGTGGACAGCAAGAAAATGGCTTAGGTGGATGGTTAGTTGCGACATACACCATGGTCTGGGTCTAGAGCTGATCAGATTTAGTGAGGATGCACTTACTGACTCATCAAGCAGCACAGTTCAATCCCTGGATGAGAGATCCAAAATTGAATAGATTAAGTGATTTTTGGTGACCAAGAAAGTAAGCCAGAGGAAAGATGGCAATAATAGGGCTGAAGGGGATGATTCTATGTGACACTGTGTTTTCCCATTTGATAATCTTATGTGTTAGGAGCTGGCCTGTTTAAACATTCTGGACAATATTATAATTAACCAATCTTCTACTTCTCTTTCATAGCTCCCTGGAAGACCTCAATGGGTATGACATGGCAGTGATTAGTAATCCATTTCCATCCTCATTTCAACAATCATTGTGTTTCTCCAACTTTATGATTACTGTTAAAATTTAGTTTTGATTATGTAGAACACATTTTTTGTAGATTTCTATATTTTATTATGCTGAGAATTTCTAGCTAATAGTCCAAGTGCTTGATGGTTCCCATTAGAGGTAGCTAGGTAGAAAGTACATATAGAATTGGATTTAGTGTTAGGAAGACCTGAATTCAAATCTTCCTTTGGACACTTACTAGCTATGTGGCCCTGGGCAAGTTACTTAAACTTTCTGTGCCTCATTTTCTTCATCTATAACACTTATTTTACAGGGTTGTTGTAAGAATTAAATAAAATAATATTTGTAAAGCATTTTGCAAATATTAAAACTGTATGTAAATGTTAACTGATAGTATTTTTAATAATAACATATTATTAATAAATGATAATAGCAAATACCATCCTCAAGCAAAAATATATTTATTTAATAGAAGTTAGCTCACCTGGCATTCTGTTGTCCAATGCCTACAGTACTTGCCTTTAACAGGTTTGGAGTGGAACAGGTTCATTAATATGTTCGATAATTACCTTGAATTAATATAAAGTTAGATTTAGTGAAATCAACAGACAATGTTTGTTCCACACAGTCACTTAGGTGAAGCAACTTTAACTATGTGTTAACAATGACAAATAAGCCTTTTGAAAAAAAGAAACATTTAGTCAACTCTCCTAGATGTCTTGTCTATATAGTTCTAGATGTTTTGTCGATATGAAACCCAGATATGGTTTTTCGAAGTGTTTGACATTGAAATGATGGACTTGCTACCTCATTTGTCATCTAGCTGTTTTGGCTGTGGGTTAAGTATTTATCTGGGTCTCTATGCACTTGGAAAAAATTCAAACTGATAAGACCAACCCAAATAAGCAGGGGAGTTGTTCCTCCATGACTAATTCTACACAGTTCTAGAAATGGCAAGGATTCTGAAAATTCTAGATCCTGCAATTCACATAACAGTCTTGATGAGCAGTCAAAAATACTGATCTGCTGGCTGTGTCATTTCATATAATTTGCTTTGGTTTCAGAGACCCAAATATGGTCAATAGTTCAATCAGACTGAATGGCACTCTCCTGCTCAAAATAGGAAAGTAGTAAATTAAATAATAAAAATAAAATCACAAATATGTTTAGGCTACCTGGAGAATCAAAATGGAGCATAAATAAATTCAGCATTTTATCTCTTGTATTTGTACCTTCTCCATTATCATTGTAACCAACATGGGAAGGTGCTCATTATTACTACCACAGGTAAACTAGGGCACAGAAATATGACCTGGTTTTCCCACAATCACCCTAAGTATAGGAATAAGATTAGAATTCAGAATTCTGCCTTCCTTCGTTCCTTCATTCCTCATTCCTTTCTTTGTTGCCTTTCCTTCTTTTTTCTTTCCTTTTTCCCTTCCTTCCTCCCACCCTTCCTTCCTTCCTTTTCTTCCTCTTCTTCTTCTTACTGTTCTTCTTCTTCTTCTTCTCTCTCTCTCTAACACACACACACACACACACACACACACACTACATCTTCATATATAGGAGCAAATTGACATAGAATCATGGGAAGAAAAAAGAATTAGTTGCAAAATGAGATTCTATCAGTAAAAAAATTTGGTCAAAAAATATTTGGTCTCCTTGTATAATTAGAATGACCATGCTTAGCCCCCCAAAAGAAATGAGAATGGACACCTCATTAACTTCTTTGCAGAAGTAAGGAGCAATAGGCATAGGATGTTACTTATACCCTCAGACTTGGCTGATATATTGGGTTGGTTTTACTGACAAATTTGCTCTTTGTGCTTTATTATGATGAGTGAATCTCTAGACAGAAGAACAGGAAGGGAATTGTTTAAACATAAAGGTGATATAAAAAGATATCAACATTTCTTAAAAAAGCAAAAATCAATAAATGTTTTATCTCTGGAACCATAAACCAATGTTAACCACTGACATAATCCTAGTTTTTAAAATAGTTTTCAAGTATGCACAGTCCAGATTTAGAATTCCAGCACGACTGAAGCATACCTTCCTAGATTTGAGGTTTTCGTTTTTGGTCCTAAGATCATAAATCTTGGCATTTAGGAGATCATTCAGTCAAACTCCCCCATTTTACAAATGAGGCAACTGAGGTCCAAAAAAGTTTATGGCACTTTCCCCTGCTCCAGATCAAAGGTAAGTTAGTAGCACATTTGAAATTTATATTAAGATTTTCTGATTCAGAATCTAGTAGTCTTGCCTCCTTGCCACTCAAAACACTTCAAAATACTGTTTCATTGACCTTATTTGAGAAAAGGAAACATGTCACTAGAGAATGGAATACTGTCCAAAAGTAAGCCAGAATTTGATAAGCATAGAAAATAAAATAAATTTATGCATGTGAAAAGTTAGCAAACTAGAGAATATAGTTTAAATATTGATAACTGAATAAAAATAAAAATATTTCAGATGGAACTCTTTTTTTGTCTAGGGCCATTAAATAAGAAGAGTAAATAAATTACCAAATAAAAGCACAGAGTATAAATTAGTTCAAGAGGCAGCTATGACATATTTATGGAGACACAAAATTGATGGATATTGCTACAGAGCACAGAGGTGAAGTGAAAGGACAGGGCCTCTTCTCTGATGAAGCAATTCCTTAAAGCTGATGAACAATGAGATCTCTAAAAAAATGTCACTTTTCAGGCTATCTCATTTTATATGCTTTTGGCAGGGAAGGGCCATTGGAATAGGTAACCCTTTATTGGGGTGGCTAACCCATCAAATGAAGCTAGACTTCCTGGAACCAAATCCTCAAATATTAGCCCAGTTGATCCAGCCCTTCCATCCTTAATAGACATGCAGACTGACCTACTCTTGACATGCTGGTTTTTAGATGAGATCTTAAAAATAAACCTTTTATCCTGAGAATAATTTTCCTTATAACAAAATTTATATTTGTTGCTTACATATCACCTAAGTATCTTTATGTGTTCTTGGAATGTTTAATAAATGATTACATCCACATGTTTGTTGAGAGACATGTAAATTCAGACATAGAAGCAACATGGAATAATGGAGAAAGTCCTGGTATTGAAATGGGGAATATCTGACTCCCAATGTGCAGGTTACTCAACCTCTTTGTGCTCCAGGTCTCTGCCTAAGGTTCATCTACTAAGCCTGAGACAGGGTTGTGATCCACATGGGGGAAGGGGTACCCACATCCTGAGTTCCCTTTGATAACAATATTACAGATACTTCATATACATTCACATATGACAGATCACATATGGCAAAGAAACTGTGAAAACACAATAATCATCATTATCTTCTGGTTTATGGCAACTTTTAATACATTTAATACAATGTACCTAACTTTCTACACTCTTCAAGATAAGAAAAAGTAGCAGTTGTATGACTACATGAAAAAGAATTAAAATTATATTTTAATCACAATGATCTCCAGAGTGCTTTCCAGCTCTAATATTACATTTCTCAAATTTTTAAATATTTTTAAAAATCATCTAAAAGGGAGTAGACTGTGAATTCATTTTCTTTCTGCATTCCAGGAAATAAATACCAAGAGCAGAGGGAAAAATGGTCTCTGCCATAGTCTCTCTAAGTGTGGGACAGTGGAATAAGTCCTGGCTCTGGAATCAGAAGACCCTCCTTCAAGTCCTAATGCTGACACAACCATTATGACCTTGGGCAAGTCAATTAACCTCCCTTGGCCTCAATGATCTCACCTGTAAAATGAGGAGGGTTAAACTTGATGGCCCTGAAGTCTCTTTATCTCTTACTCCATCACTGATCCTATGATACTTGCAAGTGAAGTCTACATGGGATTCTAGGACTCAATCTAAGAGCCTCCTGGTCTCTGACTCTAACACTCTGCTTGCTCATTAGTGATACAAAAGGGACTTAAGAAAGAGTAAGAGCCATTTGACAATTTCAGTTAAAATTAAAAGCATCGAAACCATCAAGATGCTGATTTTTCTAAACATTGGCTGACAATAGAAAATTCTTGCTGCATATAAAGAAATCTCATCTGAGAGTCACCATTTCCATGAAAAGTCAGTATGAGTATTCACTTATAACCTGGACTTTTCAAGAGCTTGAAAATCACGTGAAAGTTCAGAAGTCTCTGTTGTAGTTCAAAGAAAACAAAGGTTCTAAACTGACTTGATCCAAACACAGCTAGAGCAGTGAGTTAACCTCACCTGTTATGCCATTTTGACTAATTTAATCATTATGAAAGAGTTTCATGCCACACCTGCCACAAACATCAGGAGAAGGAAAACCAGAATTTCAATTAGTTCCAACAATAAAATCTGATTAATGACCTCCTGGTTACTGTCAACATTAAGGAGTTTACTGCATAGAAACAATGGTTAACAACAAAAGAGGTTAATGAGATGATGAAAGTGATTACAGTACCTCATGGAATGTATAAACACACAGACAAAAACATGAGTATGCTTGAGTTTGGTCTGGGTATTTGCAGTTAGATGGTTTTAAAAGAATCAGATTAAGGTAGTCATAAGATATACAGAGATATATCTATATCTTGTATCTATTTATGTGCAAGTAGTTTTATCCAATGGAATGTAAGCTTCTTGTTTTTGTCTTTGTAATGGCAATGCTTAGCACTGTGCTTGGTGATTTGTTGATTGAGGAGGTAGGGCCAATGTAATATAGGGCAATCAAAAGACCCTTGAATCTAGAATCAGAAGTGCTGGGTTTATATCCTCTTCCCAAGACTGTATTTGCCAAGACTCATGATGGTTCCCTAGACCTCAGTTTCTCATCTGGAAAATTATTAGGTAAAAATAATTGCTCAATAATTTAAAGCATGTCACTCCTTGTAAAACCTTTCTCCACTCAAATTTACCACCATCACTCCTTAACAAATTTGTATGCTGCACTGCAATTCAATTATATTCAAAGATTAACATTTTGTTTCTATAAATAGGTACATTTGTGGGAATATATTAGTACCATAGTAGCCAATTAATTCACTTATTTTTAAATATAGACAAATCATTACTCAACTCTTTTTTTTCAAATATAGAATCCCTTTTGTCATCTTACTGAATTTTGAAGACCCACTCCAATTTTTAGATTATAGATAACTTTCCTTTTATGTTCCATATTCAGTGCTTCTTAACTGTGTGACAAAATATCAAGGGAATGTCTAAGGAGGAGGATTCCTATATTCATTGCTATTCACCCATCCCATTACCACAAAGGGCTAAAGGGGTTATGTCTGTTTAAAGGAGTCCTTGGAAACATAGCTCTGGCTCTCCAGCCCTCTTCTATACCCTTCAACAGATGATTCAAACCATTCCACATTCACCCAGCTGTCAAAAAAATAAGAAACTACTGTTTCCCCCATGTGATGAATCTCATTATACAGACTATCTACAAGTCAGTTACTTATAGAAATAAAGATTTGAGTTTAGTCCACATAAGAGATAAGTATGATCTATCTTATTTTCCAACCTGATTCACCCCTCAAGGTAGCTTGGTTCTTAGGCTTGTGGTCCTTGAGAAAATGGTGTTCTTCCTGGCTCATTATTCATGGGTTTGAGCCAAAACTGCTTTATTAAGCAGCAACCCAACCTTCCAAGATGATTGTTCCATCCTCTCTTGTTCCCAGAAATATCTGTCCATTAAGAGGCACTCAATTTCTAGTTGTCTAGCCTCAGTCATGGTTTCCCCAATCTTTTTTCTAGCACCTTCTCTTGAATAATTTAAACCTTCCCCTTTCTTAACTTATTGCTATCCTTCTACTTCTTTACTCTGTATTTTGTTTCTATCATCCCCTTTTTTGTTCCAATTAGCTAAAACCGGCACTGGTAAAGGAGCTTCTTAATGGGGAATTCCTTGTGCTAATGAAATACTGATCCATACCAAAAAGAAAACACATATATACATTTGATTGGTCCACAAAACACATAGATTGTGTGGAGTTTTCATCATATACTATCTTAACCATCCAGGTTTTTCTCTCTTTTCTTCTTCTTTCCACCTTTTCCGCTCATCAGGTAACTTATGGACTTTGTTCTAGTTCTCCCTGTAGTTCTTGTCCTAAGACACAACAATAATTAGGATTCAGGAGATCTGGCCTCAAAAATTCTCTCCAGCACTAGCTCTGTGACAGTGTGGGAGTCATTTAACCCTCAATTTCTTCATCCACATAATGGGCATCATAATGCTCACTCTATCTTCATTGCCTCATCCCTGTAGCTAAGTACTTTGCAAATCTTACACGCTATATGTATATTAAATTTTGTTCTTGCCTTTTGGGGGAAGGGTGAGTGCTATGACCAACCTCAGAGGCAGATCCTCTACTACCATCAGAAGAATCTCAATAACTAAGAACACCCACAAAACTGTGGAGAATCTCCATGGATCCCTGGACCACTAAAATAAAAAAATAAATAAAAAGTACAGTAAAAAGTATCAATACAACATGAATTCAGCTGACTGGGGAGAGTAGAATGAATTTCTCCCACTGTCTAACATCTGTATGGATAAAAATTCAACTCAAATGCCACCTTTCCAGCTTTTAGTACCTTCCCCTGAAATTCCCTTGTATATATGTAATAGGTCCATGTTATTTCCCTAATAAGATGTAAGCTTGTTGAAGACAGGAAGTTTCACTTTTTTTCTCTGTATCCAGAGGGCCTAACACAGGTGCTTTCAATGACTGATTTTTTGACAGATTGAATCACAAGAGGACCTGATCATCTGACATAAAAGGGACCCCATATCTTGTATTGAGGAGCAGTCTAAGCCTTATTATTTTTTTATTATATACACTAGAAAGAAAACTTAAAACCAAGGCACACAGGAGACACCCCATGTTGTACAATCAACTGTTGGGATGACCTACCTACTGTTTGAAGTCCTGAGATGTTCTTTCCAACTTTCTGTTTTAAAGTCTGACTCCTGGGCTTATTTCCTCACACCTCTGCCTCCTGCCCTTCTGATTGAATTGGGTTGCTGGACACTAATCCTAAGCCCATGTATACCGAATGTGTTCCCTGCCTGGCCTGGACAGCAACCTCAGCTCCACCTCCCATTTGGACTTATTTTCCATTTTATTTCCACACCCTAAAACTCAGACCTTGGCTACTTCAAGTCTCCCAATGGGTCTCCCATCTGGTTAGTTCCTCCTGACTCTCCCTGCCCTTTCGCCAACCATGACCTGAAAATGACACCTTATAGCATGGAAAGTCTAATGAGTGGGACAGATACCTGAAGTGTTTTCTTCACAGCAGATATTCTCATTCTCAGATACTTGCATTCATAGGGAGTCTGCTGTACCTGGAAAATAAGACAAGAACAATATATTCTCAAACTGCAACCAGCCAGGAACCACTTTTCATTTTATGTGCAGAATGTTCATTGATATGAAAACAATTCTTGACAAAATCCAAAGAGAATGTGGTCCATTGAGTTTCTAAAAAAAGGACAATCCTTTCTCAACTCACTGAAGTCTTGCGTATGACAAGCGTTCATTTCAAACATGCTTTATAAACATGATGTAACTCTGACAAGTCAGTCTTTGTAACTTGGCAGAGGCACAGTTTTCGAAATGTATTTATATATGCGTTAGGTGTAAACTGTTATTGTACTGGAAAACTTCTTGAAAGGGATTTTTATAAGTCTCATCTTGTCTCTCTCAAGTGCCTGTTAAAAATAGAGAATTTATTGGCAGCTCCTTTTGCTTGTGTTAGGGAAGGATTACTTTAATCCTGGCAAAATATCTTAGCACTTTACTATAGGCAATTTTATACAACTACACTTTTTACTACAGATAATGCTAAAATAACTGCAAGGATCCTGGATGATTTAAAAGTTACACTTTTGTCAAATTTGTTGGGTTGGGTTTTTTTACCCTTTAGAAACTTAAAACATTCTTCTCTAAACACAGTCAATCTAATACATTTGTACTACTCATCTAGAGTTTTCAGTAATCCTTAGCTAACTTTTCTTGGTTGTTTTACAAAATTGGATGAGGTTTCTCTATGAATTTCCCTTTGACATAACCAGATTCTCTTGGCAATCTAGTGTTTTATATCCTACTTTACTAGTATATCCTATTATCCTACCTTTTGGTTCACTATTTTTTTTTTAATTTTGCCATCACCAAGAACATATATTGCTATATGTATCGATGCTTGTCTCTAGCTTTGTAAGCTCCCTGGGTGCATGGGTTGTACAGGGGTTATAATTCAATTCAATTAATATTTCCTGAGTGCCAGCAATGCCTAGGAGGCAGCAAGGAGGCACAATAGATAGGATGCTCAGGAAGAACCGAGTTTGTATCTTTTCCTAGACACACTCACTAGTGTGAGTCTGAGTAAGCCACTTAACCACCACCAGCCTCAGTTTCCTCATCTCTAAATTAGGATAGTAACAGCACCTATGTCACAGCGTTGTTGTGAGGATCAAATGAGATAATATATGAAAAGCACTTTGCAAATCTGAAATCCCTATGTAAATGTTAGCTATTAGTATTAGTAATATTTGAAATGCACTATGCTAGGTGCTAAGGATAGGAAGTTAGCTAATAGCTGACATTTATATAGTGCTTTATAATTCACATAGCTTTATTCTTTCTCTCTAATCTTCAGTTTCTCCTTATCTACTAGCTCCTTTCCCTCTGCTTACAAATATGCTCGTGCTTCTACCATTCTTGGAAAAAAAAAAAAACCACACACTTGACACCACTATTCCTGCTAGCTGTATCCTCTATCACTTCTCCCATTCTTAGCCTGACTTCTTGAAGAAGCCATTCAAAATTGGTGCTTCTATTTCCTTTCCTCTTGCTTGAATCCTAATCCTCTGTAATATGGTTTCCAATGTCAACATTCAACTGAAACCATTCTTTCCAAAGTTAACCAATATTTTCTCAATTGCAAAACCTAATGGCCTTTTCTCAATCCTCATCCTTTCTTATCTTTCTGTAGTCTTTGACATGACTGATAACCTACTTCTTTTAGAAACTCTCTCATCCCTGCATTTTTATAACACTTTGTTCTTCTCCTACCTAACTGAATGCTCCTTCTCAGTTTACTTTTGTTGGATCATGGCCCATGACCTGCTCCTTTATTATGGAGATCCCCAGAGACTGTCTTGGAATCTCTTCTCTTCTCTGTCTACACATTCTGTCCTGGTGATCTCATCAGCTCCAATGGGTTCATTTTTCTCCATGTAAAGGACTCCTATACACGCATATGTGTGTATATTTTGTATATGTCTGTAGAGGTATTTGAACTTAGACTCTCTCCCAAGCTCTAAAACCGTATTACCAATGGCCTGTTGGCTATCCCCCAATGGGCCACGGAATTTGAGAGATGAAAAGAACCTCAGCAGCCATTTAGGAAACCCCACTCTGGAAAACCTAGCTAGTGATTGTCTAGCCTCTCCTTAAAGACCTCCAAAGAGGAGGAACCTGCACCCTTCCAGGCAGCACATTGCTCTTTGGGTCAGTTCTAAAGGTTGGAAGTTTTGTTTTGATTTGTTTTTTTTTTTCCTGATGTGTCTTAATTTGTCTCTTCTCAACTTCTATCCATTGTTCTTGATTTTACCCTCTGGGGTCAAACAGAGTTCCATATCATAGCCCCTTTAATATATGAAGACAGCCATCATGACTATCCTGAGTCTTCTTTTTTCCAGGCTAAACATCTCCAAATTCATATGACATGAAGTCAAGTTCCTTCACCACCCTGGTTGCCCTCTTCTATATACTTTCTGGATGATCAATTCCTTCTTAAACTGTGGCACCAACAACTGAACACAACGATCCAAAAAAGGTCTGATGAAGCTTAGTTGCAGTGGGACTATCATCTCCCTATTCCTGAAAAGTTATGCCTCTCTTAATTCATAACATCAGCTTTTTTTTGGGTTAATTATCACATTGTTGATTCATATTGAGCTTGAAATCCATTAAAACTCCCAGATATTTTTCAGAACATTTGCTGCCTATACATCCATGCCTCCTCATTTTATATTTGTGAAAATGATTTTTGGTACCCAAGCATATGATTTTCCACCTATCTCTATTGAATTTGATCTGATGAAATTCAGTTCAATATTCTGACCAAGGGGTTCTGAATCTGGGTTCCATATAGCTTCAAGGAATCCATGTATAGAGTCCATATACTTAGAACATTTACAATTGGTTTCCTTTGTAATTCTATGTATTTCATTCAATTAAAAGTGTTATTCTGAGAAACGATCTTTAGGTTTCATCAGCTGTAGACAGTCAAGATCCTTTTGAGTCCTTCTGAATCCCACCTCCATCAACACTGTGTTAGCCTAGCCTTCTCAGCTTTTGTCACAGGAAATTTGATGAGCACACCGATGTGTTAAACATCACAGGGCCAACTATGCATTCCCTGGGGTACTGCACTGGAGTCTTCCTGCCATGCTGACATTGCAACACTAGCAACTGTCCTTGAGGATCTTCCCCTCCCAGGTTGATTTTTTTAACTACATAAAGAAGACATTCTCTGCCTCATTTCTTACTTAGCCTTAATGAATGGGCATTGCCTCAGTCAAACTGAGAGCTGGTAAAGACCTCAGCTTAAAAAGGCCAAGGTCTCTCACTGCACTCAGGGCCATCTCCAGTCATACTGATCTATGTCTCACTAGTGAAGCCAGATGGCTCCAGAGGAGAAAATGAGGCTGGTGACTTTGCACAGTCCTCCCTCACTTAAATCCAATTCACTTGCATGTCATGGCATCACCTTCCTGGTGTTGTGGTCCTCTTTGAGAAGGACAAACAACAACAGTAGCCAGTTTGGAATCCATCTGATTATACTACTATTTGATCCATTTTCATCTTCCCCACCAGAACTGTGGAAAGGTTCTTTGCCTGCTGAAAGTTTCACTAACAACTACAAAATCAGACAGTTCCACAATGGACTGTGCCAGGAGGTGGAAGGGAGCCCTGACTCTTCTCCACACACTCTGCTTGAGATTCTGTGACACTGACTTCCCTCCTGTTCTTTGCACACAGCACTACATCTCTTGACTTACAGTATTTTCACTGGCTATCTCCCATACCCAAAGTGCTCTCCCATTTCCTCTTTGCCTCCTGACTTCCCTGGCTTTCTTCAAGTCTTGCTGAAATTCCTACTTTTACAAGATGCCTTTCCCAGTCTTCCTTAATCTTAATGCTTCCCTTCTTAGCCTAACCCCCAATTTATCCCATATATATCTTACTTGTACATAGTTATTTGGAGACTATCTACCCTATCATATTGCTCCTTGAGAGCAAAAACTTTTTTCCTGTCTTTATATACCCAGCACCTAATTCCCCTACACATAGTAGGTGCTTATTAATGGTCAACAGAGTATTGATTGATTGATTGAAGAAGAGAATGAGATATTTAATCCAAAGCTCTGTTAAAATGTTGGTTAACTGTATCTTCAACATTCCCCTCATCTACTGGTTAAGAATTTTGTCAAAAAGGAAAATGAGGTTGGTTATTTTCATCTTCTTTTTAAATTTTATTTATCTTATTGTGAACTTAAGAAATAAAACAAGCATTTTCATAACATAGTAGAATAGGGAAAAAGATGATTGTACATGAACCTACACATCTATTATGTACAACTTGCTATTCCTTTTAAATATATAATCAAGTTATAATATAACTTTTCCCCCTTTTTTTCTACTCTCCCATTTTCTTGAGGGATCCACTTTTTATCACTACTTCCTTTCTAGATGTTTGCCAGGAATCAAGGTCAAGTTCACTGGCCTGTAGTTTGCATACAGTGTTATCTTTAAAAAAAAAATAAAGTCAGGACTTTTTTCTTCTCCAATCTTGTGGTTTCCCTCCTGTTTTCAATAATCCTTCAAATACCCCTAACAGTGGCTCAGCAATCATATCTGCCAATTTTTTAGGACTTAAGGATGCCATTAACCTGGGCCAAGTGACTTGAATTCATCAAGAGCAGCTATGTGCTAAAAAAAATACAAATAAAAAACATTACCCCCTGCTTTCAACAGGGAACCATTGATATTCAATAGTAGTCACTTCCTTTCCTTAGTTATATTTCTACTGCTAAAAGTTAACCACTTGATTAATATTTGCCACCAGAGACCAGTTCAATAAGAGTTTGACCAGAGGAGGTCAACCTTCCCACAGCACACATTATTCCCCTGTGAGGAAACAGCAAACTACAGAAAGAATCGTAGTAATTGACCTGGGTCCATACTTCAAGGCTAAATAGACACACAGTAAATTGCACAGTACTTGGCTAGACAAGTTACTTACTGTTCCTTTTCCAACCCATAATGTCTGTAATTCTATTAGGCTTATTGCCCGTTATGCAATATGATACTACTGTAAAATTGTTCCTTTTGCAATACAAAATTTAGAGTTAAATAGTTTATTTTTTCCTTAAAGAATACAGATTACCTTGTGTTAGAATAGTTTTAGGTGCTAGGCCTTTGGAAAACAAACCAAAATGTTATGTTTATTATTGGGAGGTCGGGAAAAGAAACTAGAGTGAGAATTAGCTTCTCAACAACATGAGGTAAACACAACTAGAACACTGATCATGGAGATGGCTCAGTGATTCCTTTGTTTATATTTCCAATTTATCAAAGTTAAGGGAATCCTTACAACTTTTGCCAAAGAAATATATTGGGACATTAGATATTGTTTTTCTTCTAAAAACCCAAATTTGTCAGTATAATTTTGGCATAGAAAATTTCAAGCTACATGTAATTCTGAAACATTGTTTAGCTATTTTTGAATCAATTTTGTCTCAAAAAGATACATTTCACAGGTTCTTTCCTTCATAAATTGACCCCAATGGTTTCCTGACTCTCTAGAAGAATTATCACAATCATGTTAATTATCTAATTATTTATTTTGCAAAGAAACTTTAAAATAGAGAATTTTAAAATATCATATCCTAACAGATGGTGACAGCAGACATTTTATTTTCCTGTCTGGAATGCCCCCATCCTTCTTTCTTCCAATTTAGATTCTGCCCATCCTTCAAGGCTCAATTCAATTGCCAATATCTTGTAAAGTCACATACCAGTCGACAGTGATGCCCTCATTATTTTCTCTCTATGCTGCATAGTTTAGTATCAACTGATAAGGGCATTCCCTTAATTATAAACACCTAATTAATGAAAGCACTATTTATATAATAATGTTAATAAGCTTTTCTATGGAATTTATATCTAGATAGTTACTATTTAATAATTAATATTTAATCATAATCATTTAATATTATCCACATGTAAGCATTTAACACATAACACCTGTGCATAAATATTTAATAAGTAATATATAACTATTTAATGATTATATATTAGTAATTTAATAAGCATTTATATAGAACTTTAATATTAGCAAAATACTTTTCAAAAATATTTTATTTTCACAAAACTCTGGGAGGTAGGTGGTATTATTATCTACATTTTATACACAAGGAAACTGAGACAGATACAATTAATGACTTGTCTAGGGTCACGTAAGGAACTCAGATTTCCTGACTCCAGATCCAGAGGTCTATCCATTGTATTACCTAGCTGCCCCAGTATCATGACGCCTCTCTCTCCACTGCTGCAGATGTGGTTTGACCAGGGCATAAGACAACAGTCACCTCCATTATTATGAATACTGGGCTAAGAACGAGTGAATCATGTAAGAGTTGACCTAATTTTACCTCACTGGGCCTAAGGACTCTTTTAGATGGAAGGTTCACTCAGATCACTGAATTCACTTCAACAAATGTTTATTGAAAGTCCACTCTATAGACTCCTTGGAGTTTGGAAGTATGCACTGTTATTTGTTGTTATTTGTCCTTCATTCTTGAAGAGAACCAATGACATCAGAAAGGTAATGTCTTGACTTACAAGTGAATTGGATTCAAGTGAGGCAGGACTATGCAGAGTCACCATCCTCACCCTCTCCTCCACAGCCATCTGGGTCCAGTGGCAAGATACAGATCAGGATGACTGGAGATGGCCCCCAGATGTAAAGTGAGCATAGAAAGAGAAAAGACAATACAGTTGCTACCCTCAAGGGGTTTCCCAACTAATGGAAGAACAAAATAACCCCACAAATAAGTAAAACATAATTTTGAATAAACTATGAAAGGTATGAGTGGCATGAGAGTTTAGAAAAGGACCACATCTAGCTTGGGGATCTAGGGAAAATCTTGTGGAAGAGGTGTCTTATAAGCTAGGCCTGGAAAGAAGGGAAGGATTTTAATAGATTGACATGAGGAAAGAATACATTCCAGGCATAAGGGATGTCCCGAGAAAGGTGTTAAGAAAGGACAGGATGTGACTAGCAATGCATAGTCAAGTCTGACTAGAATAGAATAGGGAAAAGGATGCCAACCCAGGTGAAGACTTGGTGAACATGCTTCTGGGTATACGCAATGGAGAAAAGCCCTTGTCTCCACTTCAGAGAAGGTATCCTCTGACTTTCCTGTTGGCCGACTTTCCGATGACAGAAAGTCTTTTAATTGGCTGCTGACTCAGAATCAAATGGGCGGGCGTACAAAAGGTCTGAATGGACAAACTGTTGCTCTCTTCTTCAGCGAGTGAACTTAGAACTGCTGTTATCCACCATGCAAAACAGCTGATCCCTGACCTGGCCACCATGTTTCAGTGAACAGACCTATCAGAAGCCCAGCCTAGAAGTTGTTGTCAGTCTTCCAGTAGCCAGAACAACCCTACGGAGCCACCATGAAAACCATGAAGGAGACAACCCAACTGAACAGGACACCAACTCATTTGCAGGTTATACAACATACAGAAATGAACTGGGTGGAGATTCCTTGAAGGGAAAACAAGACTCCCAGAACCAGGAGGTAATGGAGGAACAAGGGTGAAGGGTTGGAGTGGAGCCCATTTTGTAACAACCATTTCAAATTTCATTCTCCCAGGGACTGATTGGGTTTTCAGAGGGGAGAGTATGTGCCCTTTCTGGGGGAATATTTTTTATAATTTGGTTCTCAATATAGCTTCTCAGCAAATATCTCTCTGTAAATGCCAATTGTTGTTAATGATTCAATTGATATCAGGAGGATATTAACTGATTAAATTATATTGGTGCAAAACATAATAAATGGAGACTCGTGAGTTATAGTATTGGATTTCCCAACCCATCCTGGTTAACCCTAGAACCCAGAGGAAGTAGTAGCCAGTCACCCTCTGTAGACCACCTGCCCATACTAGTAGGTTTTGGGAGAGTGTGCCCAGGGTCTTCCCAGACAGGGGAGGAAACTGAGGCCTAGGAAGGTTGTGACTGGCCTAAAGTCCCATGAGTGGTAAGTGGGATTTGAACTTGGGGGTCATGATTCTGAGTTTAATGAAAAAGCTCAGCTGGCTTCTTACCTCATCCCACTGCCTCCTCTGGACTAACATCAATGGCCCATAATTTTCATAGTGAAAGGACTCACATAATCCATGTATACCCTTATAGCCTTAGAGAAGTACCTGAAACTCAGAGAGGTTATTGATTTATAGCCCAAACACTACAAATTCTACTTTGTTTTATTTCCATTTAGGAGTAGGAGAAAACTTTCAGGAGAGAGAAAAAGGAGAAAATAGACAGACATAAGGAGAACAAACCAGGGAGAAATGTTCAATTAGTAGATTCTGAGATAATACTACTCCAACCTCACCTTAATGTTGATGTTAGCTTTGAATGTCAAAGTTATCACTGTTCTTTGAAAAGCACATTAACAGGTTAACTGCTGTTCATAACTTAGATTTTCTGTTTTAAATTGGATAGATCAACAAGGGAAAATAATTTTTGGTCTAGAACAGGGATGGGGAATCTTCGGCCTTAAGGCCCATCCCTGATCTAGAAAGATGGTGATCAAAATAATGTACATTTATTTAAGACCTGATGAAATTAAGCCAAGAGACTGGTCACTAATTGTTCAAGTCTTCACTCATTGCAGGAGTTCAACAAAAAAGGGCATCCCACTTCAAAGTGCCCCTCAAAATGTCATCATATTTTTAAAAAAAACCTTTGTTTTCTCCTCTTATCAATTTAACATATGGTGAAGGTTAATTCAATCTGTTCACATTGCAGCTGTCTTCAGAGTTCAGTGCTTACTCATAGGAAAACCACTGACTTGAAAAAATTTACATTCAGTTGTGGCCTGTAGTGGCCCTTTTCTTTTCTTTTTCTTTTTTAGTCTAATTTTGTGTTATATTCAGGGTCATACATAAATAAAAACCATCAGTCACCCATTACTTCAGATTCTGAATAAAGGACAGGATATGAACTTTAACCTTGTAATGTCTCTTTCATTTCTGAGTAACCCATAAATCTAATTTCATTACAATTAGTCTACAAAAACAGGAATCAAATATAGTTTCCAAAATTAAAAATTCTAATTATGCCATTGCAAAATGTCCAGACTGCACAAACATGTAATGGAGGCAGAAAGTCTCCAGAAGACATATAGTCTATCTAGCAGATAATTCATTATCCAAAGGGCTTCCTCCCACAGAGGTTTGACTGGCAGTAGCTACAATAGAGAAACTTAGCTGAGGTCAATTATGTAGGGAGACAAGTCCAGGGAAAGCAATCCTCTAAGGGATTCTCGGTCATTTTTACCCTAGGTCAAATCTGTTGGAGCCCTGCTACAGAGCAGATGTGATCTATGATCTCCTCGGTGTGGTACTCTTGTCACTGGCACAAATAGCCACCACTCCATACTTCATTCTATTTGATCCCTGTCAATTTATCCTAAATCTCTATTGGGAATCAGTCCAATTCATTGCAGAATTTCCTCTGGTTAGTTTCACTATTTTGTGAATTCCGGGGGAGCATCAGAATGTTCATCTGTTCAGCCTTAATCTTATTACCCTCAAAAATCATATATTAAGTTCCTAAACGAGGGACAAGGCACTGTACTAAATGCTGGACATACAAAGTATCTGATCTCAGCTTATATTCTGTTTATGGAGGGTACAATTACCTTTCTTGTCATTCATGCACATCACATACATGAGTTATTGTCAAAAGCCTACTTAAGCAAGGAAGTAGGTGTGGTGGAACAATATCTATTCCATGTAAGCTAGACCAGATTTTCCCTAAAAAGAGCGATGAAACCATCCTTGAAACCTCATTGATTCAGAATGACTAAGGCTTGAACCAGTAACAAAATTTCTAGATTACCTGAGGCATAAAAACCCCAAACTGGGCATTTCTCAATTTTGACACATCCTTTTGACCACACACACCGGTATGGCAAACCCAGAAGCATGTATAGTGTCATCCAGTTGATTGAGTGCTGAATCTTTGCTAAATACATCCTTTCCATGCCACTTTAAATAAATGTCTTTTATTATATGTTTTATGATCTGCAAGGATCTTGTTCCTTTCTAATCCCAAGCCTGAACCACTTGACCAGCCTGAGACAGGCCTGGTCCAGAGAGTGAGCCAATAAAAAGTTTTATACATATATATATATATACATATATATATATATATATATATATATATATACATATATATATATATACACACACACACATATATATATATATACATATATATATACATATATATATACATATATATATACACACACACACACACACACACACACATATATATATGCACATATATATGCATATGTATATGTATATGTATATGTATATGTATATGTATATGTATATGTATATGTATATGTATATGTATATGTATATGTATATGTATATGTATATGTATATTTTTACCACCAGGACCCCTGAAACAAATCAATATACAAACTAGCCCTTATGTCCTTTTGATTCTCCTTTCTTTTGTTTCTGTGATGATGCTAATGAAACAGCAGAAAATGGGACCAGAAATCATTAAGGATCATTCAATCATTATGTTTTAAGGCATCTGTATAACAGTGGATAGAGAGCTAGATGAATATGTATGTTCACTCTTAATCTTAAGGCTGTATATGTATATGTATGTATACATGTATAGGTATCAGTATAGCTATTGGTATAGGTGTAGGCACAGGTACAGGTATGTGTACATATGCATATATCTATAGATGTATAGATAAGTATATATGTGTGTTTACCACTTACATCATTACATTATATGACATAGTGATTTAGTATACATGGATACAGAGTACATACACATATGAATGTGAACGTACATGTGTATATATGTATTGCATTGTTTATGTGTGCATAGAATACTTATGTATACATAAATATATTTTCACATGTATATAAATATGCTTTTCTTCCAGGTTTGAAAGGTTGAGTTTTGAGACAGTGTTTCCCAATTACTATAGTACATTTTTGCCAGTCTAGAAAACTTGCACTACACAAAATCATTCCTACTTAAAATCTATAAATTACAATACAGCTGACTCCTCGTGGAAGTCTTTTACTCTTTCCCCTACCTAGATTTCTCCTTTTCTTCTCATAGATCCTCCATCCCCAATACCTGAACGACACTACCTGTCCCAGGGCAGGGAATTTAGGCACTTTATCAGTTTGCAAATAAGTCAGGTTGTTAACTACTACATTAGGATATCTGTAAACTCTTTGAATAGTTTTTTCCAACTTTTTGCAGATGTCTTCATGTAGTAGTTTACTGATGAGGAAACCAGGGCAGACAGCAATTAAGTGACTTGTCCAAGGTCACACATCTAGTCAGTGTCTGAGGTTGGACTCAAACTCAGGTCTTCCTACAGGCTCTGTCTATTCCACAACCTAGCAGAAGGAATGATAGGATTAATGACATACTGACCAGGAGTCATAATATATGTTGGCAATGTGACACTAAGAACTTTCTTCAACACCTTCTGTTCCTCAACAAGTTTCTCTCTGTTATAACATTCTAGTATCACTTAGGAAAGAAATAGCGGGTCAACCAATGACCTTTGTACCTCAATCCTGAACAGGTCATTCTGATACCCTAACTATCTACTTTCATTGATCCCCTAACAGCCCACAAATTGCGGTTCTGATTTAAGCCTATTCACATCTTTTTTTTTTTTTAAGTGAAAATTATGGACCACTGATTTTTTTTTTAGTGAAATTGAAAGGACTCTTTTTTTCCCCTTTAACGTCAATAGAGGTACATCATTTTTATATATTCAGAATTGTTTAAGGAAACCTATCCCTCATTGTCTGATAAATTATGTGACTGCTGTCACAAAGCTCTCCTAGGAATCATGTATTATCAAAGCCTTTCAGGCCCTCCCCCTGCCTGAGGCAGAAACAACCACAACAGTTGCGTGCAGGGATCTTACTCATCAATCCTTAGTCCTGTGGGGGGTCATGTTTCTCTTTCCATCAGTGGGTGGTCCCCTCAGATCAGGCTAATGAGACACTCTGTGTGTCTCCCATGATGTCTAAGGCTATTGTTTTAAGATGTCTCTTCCTTGGGAAGTTAGTATGTTGAATCCTCTCTCTTCTGCTTTTTTCTCCTGCCAAGCCCATAGGTATAAAATCTTTACTCATCACTACCAGTATTTTCCATTTATTATAAGTATAATCTTTACAGGCAATTCCTGCTTAAGCCATGAGTATACAACCCCCCCCCCAAAAAAAGGCTCTCTAAATAGCTCGGCATTAGTGAGATGTTACCTCTAGGACTGGCTTTAAGAGCAGGTGCTATGATTTCAGAGGTCAGAAAGAAAGGGTTCCTGCCCTACTCATCTCCCTATTATAAGCCATAATTACAGAAAAGACTTAAAATGCAAATGTACATGGAAGAAGTATTAATTTAACTTCAACTTCTACTAAGTAATAAAATACATATTAGAACCAGAATCAGGTTTGTATTGGAGTGATTCTAAGGGTTGGGTCCTGAATGACTCCTGTGCCATTTGTTGGAGTGTGCATATGGGGAGGAGGAGCTCCACAGATAGACCATTTCTCCTTTACTCTCTGTGATGCATTTTATTATAGGTGGCACTGGAGGTTAGATCCTGCCTCTTTTTAAAAAAAAAATCAGAACTAATCTCTTCTATTCTTCACTTCCTTTCTGCTCGAGACAACAGGGACAAACAATGCTTGTAACGCCAAACAGAACACAGTGTTTGCTAATCAGTCAAGCCAGATCAGTCATTCCACTGAGTCCTCCTTCCTGCTCCCATGTCTGCCAAGAAATCAGGAAGTATCTTATAGGACAGTTCTACTCTCCTTTGTATAATTGTACCTATAAAGCTCTTTTTCTTTTGTAATGATACTTCTACAGCTCTTTTCCCTTTGAATCTAAAAACCCTGTACTGTAGAAAATATACTAAATATACCTAATCATGTTTTTCTTGAGGGCCTGCAATATATCAATGGATGCTGCCAATCATCATTTTGACACATCAAATCATCAATATTAATTGAAAACACATGAAAATTACTTTTTTTGAGACAAACAAACAGGAGCAAAAACAGGTCAAATCAGCAACAATTCAACAACTAGTAAGCACCTACTATATGCAAGGTCCTGTGTAAAGCACTAAGGATACAAAAATGGGAAAAGGCATGATAGAGAGGCTGTGAGAATACAACCATTTTGGATCTCAATTTGGAATGACAAAAGAAAAGTGACTAAATTGGCCATATCCTTTGACTCAGTGACCTTACTACCTAGACTATCCCTCCCCACTCCACCTCCCACAGAAAAAAGACAATACCAGAAACAAAGTCTCAATTTATAACAAAATATTACAAGTGACATTCTAGAGTAGCAAAGAATTGGAAACAAAGTGGCTGCTTGTCAACTGGAGAATAACTGAAAAAAACTAGAATGTGAATGAAATTTAATATTATTGTACCGTTAGAAATGATGGATATAAGGAATACAGAGAAATGTGGGAAGATGTATCAATGAATAAACATTGATTAAGCACCTACTATGTGCCAGGACCAAATAACCCCAAATGGGGTCATGACAAGTCAGACACGATTGAAAAATGACTGAACAGCAACGTGCCAGGCATTGTGCTAAGTACTGAGGATACAAATACAAAAAAGAAAGTCTCTGCTCTCAGGAAACTTACCATCTTGTGGGGGAAGACAATATAGAAAAGGAAGCTGAAAGGGGGAGGGGAGGAGGTACCTGGCTCAAGAGGATAATGGAAAAATCTGAAGGAGTACAGCCAAGTGAGAAAGGAAGAGATGGCTGGCCTAGGCACCCTTCTTAAATGCAGGTTTGGGGAGCAGCATTTCCCTCTGCCCTCTAACTAGAGAAGCAGTGGATACTGAGGTTACTGAAGAGATCTGAGTAACAAGACTGACATAATATTTTTTAATAATATTTTATCCCTTCCCCAATTACATGTAAAAACAATTGTTTATTTTTTAAAGTTTTGGGTTCCAAATTCTAAACCTTCCTCCCTTCCCCTCACTCCTCCCTGAGAGGGTAAACAATCTTACATAGTTATACATGCGCAATCATGTAAAACATTTCCGTATTAGTCATTTTGCACAAGAAAACTTGAACCAAAACAGAAGTGAAAAATAGTATCCTTCAGCCTGCATTCATATAACATCAGTTCTTTTTCTGGAGGCAGATAGCATTTTTCATTATGAGTCCTATGGGATTGTCTTTGATCATTGTATTGCTAAGAATACCCAAGTGATTCACAGTTCTTCATTGTACGATATTTCTGTAACTGTGTACAACATTCTCCTGGTTCTGTTCACTTCACTATGCATCAGTTGATGTAAGCCTTTCCAGGTTTTTCTGAAATCATCCAGCTTGTCATTTCTTATAGCACAATATTATTCAATTGTAATAATATACTACAATGTGTTCAAGGCTGATACAATCTTTCAGGATGGTGAAATTCTTAGGACTATTAGGAACTATTAGCATAGATGATGGTATGCATGAATTCTCATTTACAGTCACTGTATTAGATATTTTTGCTTAATTGTATTTTTTTTCTTTGCCAGAAGGGAGGGTTAAGTCTGGAGGGGAGTGGAGCCATCATTTAAAATATATTCTTTACAAAGATAGATATGACACATATTTCACTTCCCAAGTATTTCACAGGATCCTAGTCTCATAGACTTACAACTGAAAGGGACTTTAGAAATAATTCAGTCCAACTCCTTCATTTTTGAGATAAGAAAAGTAAGGCACAGTTTAAGGGACTCACCTAAGGTCATAGAGTTAATAATGTCTGAGATGTGATTGGAACTAAGTTCCTGACTCCACATCTATCATCTTATCCATTCTATTCAAGAACTTCCATTAAGCAGTGATCATGTGCCTGGCACTATACTAAGCGGGAAAACTGGAACACTAATGCATTGTCAGTGGAGTTGTGAAATGATCCAACTATTTTGGAGAGCAATTTGGAACAATGCCCAAAGGGCTATCAAAATGTGCATACCCTTTGACCCAGCAATAGCATTTCTAGGGCTATATCTCAAAGAGATCATACAAATGGGAAAACGACTCACATGTACAAAAATATTCATAGCAGCTCTTTTTGTGGTAGCAAAGAATTGGAAATTGAGAGGAGGCCCATCAATTGGGGAATGGCTGAGCAAGTTGTGGTACATGAATGTAATGGAATACTATTGTGCCATAAGAAATGATGAACAGGCTGACTTCAGAAAAACATGGAAAGACTTGTATGGTCTGATGCTGAGTGAAGTGAGCAGAACCAAGAGAACGTTCTACACAATAACAGCCATGCTGTGCGATGACTAATATTGATAAACTTATTCCTTCCCAGTGATACAAGGATCTAAGACATCTCCGAAAGTCTCATGATGGAAAATGCTATCCATAACCAAAGAAAGAACTATGGAATTTGAATGCAGATCAAAGCATACTATTTGCTATTTTTTCCCTCTTCTGTTGAGTTTTATTTCCTTTTTCTAGTGGTTCCTCCTATTGATTCTAATTCTTACTTACAACATCACTAATGTGAAAATGTTTAATAGGAATGTAAATGTATAGCCTATATCAGATTGTGCACCGTCTTGGGGAGGGTGATGGGGAGGAAGGAGGAGAAAAATTTTAAACTCAAAAGCATACAGAAGTGATTGTTGATAAATCAAAATAAATTAATAAAAAAGGAGGCCATTAATCTGTACATAAGGATCCCTGTTAGCTGTATTTTGACAATTTTTAAATATGTGATCTATATTTTATTGTACTTTCATTTATTTTACTAAATATCTCTGAATTACATTTTATTCTGGTTTAGTTAGCACGTGGGAGTGTTGCAGGCATCACGTGCAGGGTGTTTGAGACCTCTGCCTTAGAATATATTAGGAATGAAAGCATATGGGTATGTGGGCAGAAAACTGGGGAGTGTTTAAAAGATGCTGTGTTGGTTGGGAATTAAAATCGTATTTGCGGACCATGCTGAGAGTGTGAGGAGTAGATGCACATTTAGAGAGGTGATTATTGCTATTGATAACCTAGATTATTGCTACTGTGAAGATTCCTAGCACTATAGCAGATAATAGAGGTGACACTGGACTTGACTGGGACTTCACTGGAAAAGGCTCACGTATATTCTCATTATATGCAATGTTGGGCTCTTGGTTTTAGAAAACACCATTTACCATATTAAGGAAAGGTCCATGTATTCCTCTATTTTCTAGCATTTTTCACAGAAATGGGTGTTCCATATTGTCAAAAGTGTTTTTGCATCTACTGATATAATCATATGATTTTTGTTTTCTTATTATTAATATCGTTTTATTTTTGTAGTTTTCCTAAGATTAAAGTAACCTTGCATTCCTAGTACTATGCTAATCTGATCACAATATTCAATCTTTATAATATATTGCTGTAAACTCTTTGCTAATATTTTAATTAAAAGTTTTGCATTAATATTTATTATTGATATTAGCCTATAGTTTTCTTTCCCTGTTTTAATATTCCCTGATTTAAGTATCAAGATCAGATTTGCATCATAGAAGCAATTTTTGGTAGGATTCCTTTTATCCTATTTTTTTCACACTGTACAATATTGGAATTAATTGTTCTTTGAATATTTGATCAAATTCAATTGTAAATCCATCTAATTCTGGGGTTTTTTTCTTTGAGATTTAATTCATGACTTGCAAAATTTCTTTGCCTCAATGTCTTGATGTTGAGTTATTTAAATTCTCTATTTTTTTTTTAGTTTTGTAGATATTCCTCCATTTCATTTAAGGTATAAATTTTAGTGGCAGATAGGTAGCTAGGTGGCACAACGGATTAGATGGATCATGGAACTTGGAATCATGAAGACCTAAGTCTAAATGTTGCCTCAGATACTTATTAGCTGTATGACTCTGCATAAGTCAGGTAAGCTCTCTGCCTCAGTTTCCTCAACTGTAAAATAGGTATAATAATAACATCTAGTTCAAAAGGTTGCTGTGAGGATTAAATGAGTTAATACTTGGAAAGTGTTTTGCAAATCCTAAAGTGCTATATAAATACTGGCTGTTATGTAGTTGAACAAACTAGCCTCTAATAAAACCCTTTATTTCTTCTTCATTTCTTGTTAGTTCTCTTTTTTTCCATTTCTGACACTGGTTATTTGGTTTTCTTCTTTTTTAAGTCCAATTAGCTAATGGTTAATCTATTTTATTTTTGAAAATAGCTCCTAGTTCATTCAATTTTGTTTTTCATTTTTGGCTTTCAATCTTTTTCAGAATTTCTACTTTGCTCATTAATTGGAGGTTTTTTTTTTAATTTGTTGGTTCGCTAGGATTTTTTTTAGTTATACATCCAATTGATTAATCTGTTTTTTCTCCCTTTTGTCTATGACACTTCTTAAAGTTTCATAAATTTTCCTCCAAGGACTGATTTGGCTACATCCCAAAATTTTTGGTATGTTGTCTCATTATTGTCATTGTCTTTAATTAAATTAGCTATCATCTCTATAATTTGTTCTTCAATCCATCAATTTTTTTAAGATTCTGATACAACATACAGTTAACTTTTAATTCTTTTGTCAGTGGTCCTTTCTCTAATAAAATTTTATTGCATTTTGGTCAGTAAAGGATGTATTTGATATTACTGGTTTTCTGCATTTTTGTGAGTTTTTGAATAACAGTGATCAGTTGGGAAAATGTATCCTCCTTTCTACCCCCATTCAAAAATCACCAAATATCTATCATATCTAACATTTATAAAATTCTATTCAGGTTCTTAACTTCTTTACTGTTTACTTTTTTTGGTTATATTTCTCTAGATTTGAAAGGGGTACCTTGAGATACTTTACTATTATGGTTCTATTGACAATTTCCCCCTGAAATTTGTTTAGCTTTTCCTTTAAGTTTTAAATGCTATACCATTCAGTGCATATATACTAATTGTTTAAATTAATTCATCATCTATGGCATCTTTCCATAAAACATAGTTTCCCTGTTTATGTCTTTTAATTAAGTCTTTTTTGGCCATTGCTTCATCTGAGATCACGATTGCTAACCTTGGTTTTTTGTTTTGTTTTGTTTTTAGTTCAGCTGAGGCATATGTGAGTATGCTTCAAGTATATTTTTTGTAAGCAATATATTGCTGGATTCTGCTTTCTAATCCATTTTATGACTGAGTTTATCCCATTCACTCACAGTTATGATTGTTAATTGTATCTTTCTCTCAGTCCTATTATCTTGTTTTTTTCCCCTCTCTTTGCTTCCTAAAACATCTTTATCAAAAGACCTTACCCTTTCTTTCCTTTTCTCAACTCCTCTTCTGACCTTAGGGTTTATTTTATTTATGATTAATCCCTTTCTGAATCTATCCTCTTTCTTATTCTTCCCTTCCCCTTTTTCCTATTTCCCTGTTCTGTTATATATTTTTTATGTCAAACTTTGTGTGTATACATGTATGCATGCCTCTGTGTGTGTGTGTGTGTGTGTGTGTGTGTGTGTATATATACATATATATATGCATATATATATATATATATATATATGCATATATATATGCATATATATATATATATATATATATATATGTTTTCTACTCTCCTTTGACACTGAGATGAGAGTGAGGCTCAAGTAATACCCATTCCCCCCACCGTCATTATTTGTATAGATTGTGACTTATATATCTTGATGAGAGCTATTCCCTCAGTCTTACTTCCTCTTTTCTCAGTACTATATCTTTTTATTCCTGCCTTTCCTTTCTTCTTTTAATATCATCAAAACATAATAAAACCAATACCATTCCCTCTGCCATATTTGATTTCCTCTCTATGACCCTTGATAATACTAGAGCTCTCTAGGGATATTTACATCAATCTCTTATCCCCATATTAGAATGTAAACATTTCATATGTATAAAGTCCTTTCTGTATAAAGATATACTCATGTGTATTTAAATTTTTATGTTTCTCTTGACTCCCATGTTTCTTTTTCAAAATTTCTACTCAGTTCTGGTCTTTTCATCAGGAATGTTTGGAAGTCCTCTATTTCGTTGAAGGTCCATACTTTCCCCATGTAGGATTATATTCTGTTTTGGTTGGTAAGTTATTCTTCAGCTTGTTTCTTGAGGTCTCTTCCAACTCTGTCATTCTCTAGAAACATAATTTTTGGATTTTCCTCAGTCTTTTAAGATAATGAACTTTTACAACCCAAAAGAGAAAAAAACATACAACTATCCTAGCCAGAATCAGAGATTAATATCTTCAACTTGTTGGGGTTTTTTGTAATGAAAATTGAACCATAATGGAGAAAGGTCACATCTAATTCTGGACAAAAGCTTTTTATTAGGAATTTTTGTTGCATTTTAAGGAGTGGTTTCCAAATTCCATGTTGTTTATTTATTTGTTTTTACCTCAAGAATTGGGCACTCTCTTTTTGGACATATTCCCCTACTCATTTTCTCTTGTTTCAGCATAGCCCAACTCTTACTGCCACAGGGCCAAGTACAGACAAAAAAATAAAATATTCTCTTAGGTTTTCTCTGACCCTATTTACCGTCTTATTTAGTTAGGCAACACCATATTGGATCTAATTCAATATGGGAGTTCATCTTTATCTCTCCTCATTTTAGTCTATGAATACGTGCCAACATTTGTCAGATTAGTTGGTTTATACTGGGCCACAGTTGTTCTCTTCCTTAGGGTTACTTGCTTGTCACATTCATTTAGTAACCTAACTGGAACTCTTTCTTCTTCCACATTAACTTTGATTTAGCAGCTGAGATTTCAACCCCATTTCCAAACAAGCCTCTGCTAGTCCCTGGTTTCTTCATCTTCTAGAGACACATGGTTTTCTTTCCCTCAAACACATGACTGGCATTAGGGCTTCCCCCTTAAGGGAGATGAGAGGACAATTCTCTCATTGCAAATGAGCTGCCTCTGGCACACAGGTTTCACCTTGGTCATATCCTTTAAGGGAATCTCCATGCACAAGATTGCCTGACACCCTCCCCTGGAATGTGCACAGTTCTGCTCTGGCTTGTCTTGCCTTCATGTCACACTTTCTTTCCACAGCCAGTATTTGTTCAAGAGCCAGGACACATTAAAATGTTGCTTTTTTTTTCCAGTTAGTGCATCATTTTCCAAACTATACATCAAGTAAGTACTGCTGGATCTTTTCAGGTTGTGTCAACAAGGAAGAAAGGTAACAGCAGGTATGCCACTTTTTTCTGGCTCCTTTGCTCAATAAAAACAGGCTCCAAAGTAGATCAGTCGACAATTTATTTAACTTGGTCTTCCATATCAATCAGTGTAACTTGTTAATGGTCAAATATCTATTTCCCAAAGTACTGGTGCTTTGACTTTAATGGAGCAAGTTACTTAACCTCTGTCTCAGTTTCCCTAACTGTAAAATGTGAATAATAACAGTACCTACTTCCCAGGGTTATTGTGAAGATCAAAGGAGATAATATTTGTAAAGAGCTTAGCAGAGTGCCTGGCACATAGCAGGTGCTATATAAATGCTAGCTATTATTAATTATTATTATTAAAAGTTATTATTGTCTTAACTTCTTATGTAATTTTAAGGAGTAAAAAAAAAAAACATCAAAATTAAGCAGCCAGAGAGTCAAGAAACAGCTTGAAAGAACAAAATACTAAATTTACTAGTGCATTAGGGAGACATCACAACTCAAGAGTAAGACTAATTTAGGATATGAAACTACTTGCAAAATATGTCAGAGGAAGAAAATGGATGATTGTGATCGAGTAAATGATTGAATGAATGAAATGAATGAAGAAGCATTAAGTGTTTACTATCTGTACTAGGCTCTGGAGATACAAATACAAAAGTAAATAAACTGCCCTCAAGAAACTTAGATTCTAATGAGGGTGACCATATCAAGGGCAGTGGTGGCCAAGGAGGGACACTTTGGTCTGGAAAGTTACAAGGATGATGAGTGCAAGGAGTAGATTGACATACCTTATCCAGTAACAATGGCAAAGTTGATTGGATTCTGCTTCATGCCTACAGAACTAGAGGGGTCTGGGAGAAAAGGAGAAAAGGAGTAGGCAGCAAGGCAGTTATTGAGGCTAAGTGGAGATGGACAGAAAGTAGGGAATGAAGTAAAGTAAATGAAGGCTGGAGCCTTCTGGAAATAGTGGTCCAGTCATCACAAACAAGGACTACCCCGCCCCCATTAGTGAAAGGTAGTACAGGAGTGTGCTAGACATGGCTTGTACCTGCTCATGAAAACCAACTGTTAAATTTTCAGTATGAGCATTTACATCTCAGGAATTGGCACTCTACAAATCAACATTTGATTTATTGTTTTGTTGATTTTCTAGACTTTAGAAAGTGATGGAGAAAATGCTATGGATTAAATTTAATTTTATATACATTGCCTCCCCTCCATACACCCTCCCAGAGCTGGTTGTTAAACATTTACCAGAATACCATTGTGTAATACCTAAAAAAAGAGAGCTTATCTTGGCACGGTAATTATTATACGTAAGTCTAAAAGGAAAAAATAGATTTGTAATGAAACATCTCAGCCAGATTTTCTAGAACAATTCATTTTCAACACTGATGACACTAACACTAAGATCTTTGCATTCTAATACATTTGTTCAAGTAATCATATTCCCTCCTGTCTTCTCCAACATATTGCCCCACTCTCACTTATTTTCAATCTCTCCCTACCTCTGGCTTGTTTCCTACCGCCTAAAAACACATCCGTATCTCCCTCATCCTGAAAAAAAAACCTCTCACTTGATCCTTCCATCCGTGCTAACTATCATCCTATATCTTTTCTGCCTTTTGTAGCTAAATTCCTTGAAAAGGCCATCTACAACAAGTCTCTCCACTTTATCTCCTCCCACTCTCTTCCTAACCTCTTATAATCTCTCTTCTGACCTTATCATTCTACCAAGACTGCTCTCTCCAGTGATCTTTCAGTTGACAAATCCAATGGACTTCTCTCAATCCCCATTCTTGACCTCTCTGCAGCCTTTGACATGGCTGATCACTCTCCTCTTTGATCTCTAGATTTCAGGAAACCACTCTAGGTTCTCACTCACCATCTCTTTTGCTCGATCCTCCTCAGGATCAAGTTCTCTAACTCAGGGTTCTGTCCTGAAACTTCTTCTCTTCCCCTTCTATATATAATGCTTCACTTAGTGAACTCATGAGCTCCCATGGATTTAATTGCCATCTCTACATTAATGATTCTCAGAATCTACCTTTCCTGCCCTAATCTCTTTGCTGACTTCCAATCTCACATCTCCAACTACCTTTCAGACATTTCTAACTGGATGTCAGGCAGACATCTTAAACTCAATAAGTACAAAACAAAACTCATTACTTTTCCCCAAACACCTTCCCCTTTCCTCCTACCTTCCTTATTACTCTAATGAAGGCAACACCATCTTTCCAGTTCCCCAGGCTCGCAACCTAGGAGTCATCCTGGATTCTTCACTATTTCTCACATGCTCTAGCCAAGCTGTCACCTTTGTATCATCTCTCTAATATGGCCCCATCTCTCCTCTGACACTGCCAACACTCTAGTGCAGGCCCTTATCACTTCACACCTGGATTACTGCAATAGCCTGCAAGTGGGTCTGCCTGCCTCAAGTCTCTCCCCACTCCAATACATGCTCCATTCAGTCACTAAAGTGTTTTCCTAAAACACAGGTCTGATCAATGACATCCCCCTACTCAGTAAACTACAGGAACAAATACAAACTGCCCTGTTTGGTATTAGAATACCTTTGAAACCTAACCCCTTCCTACCTTTCCAGTCTTCTCATACTTTACTCCATAACACATACTCTAAGATCTGGTTACAATGGCCTGCTAGCTATTCCCTGAACAAGACACTCCATCTCTTAGCTCTGGACATTTTCTTTGGCTCTCCTCCATGCCTGGAATGTTCTCTCTCCTCCACTCTGATTACTGACCTCCCCTGCTTCCTTTAAGACTCAACTAAAATCCCACCTACTTAAAAAAGTCCTCCCTAACCTCTCTTAATTCCAGTGCTTTCCCTCTGTTACTTATCTACTGTTTATCCTGCACATAGCTTGCTTTGCACATATTTGTTTACATGTTGTCTCCCCATTAGGTTGTAAGCTCCTTAAGGACAGGGACTGTCTTTTGCTTTTTTTGTATCCTTAATGCTCAGTACAGTGCCCAGCATGTAGTAAGTAGGTACTTAATTAATGTTTATTGATTAATAGCAATACTGTGTTGTTCTAAATGGGGAAGTAGAAAGGACTTTTTTTTTTTAATGAAGACAGAAGGGTAATGGAACCCAACTAAATAAAATCAAGAAAATTTAGATTTGGAAAGCAATTTATAAGCCATTTAGTACATCCTTTACCTGATTTGAGAAAGCATATCCTCTCCACTACTGGTGTCAAACTCAAATTTTAAAAGTGGCCATGAATCTGTATAAAAGGATCCCTGTAGGCCATACATTGACTTAAATTTAAAATGGAATGTTATCTCTGTTTCATTGTACTATTTCCCAATTACATTTTAATCTGGTTCCTGTGTTTGACACCTCTGCTCTACAACACCCTCCACCTGATCATCAATGCGTCCTATTCCAATCACACAATTATCCCACAAATCCTACTCTGATGCCTCATAATGGCATGGAGGTGGCCCTTGACATAGCAGAAAGAGTGTTGGTCCTAGAATCAGGAAGACCTGGCTTCAAATCCAGCTTCAGGCACTTACTAGCTGTGTGAACCTAGGCAAGTCACTTAACCTCTGTTTGGCACAATTTCCTCAACTATAAAGTGTGGGTGATAATAATAGCATTGACCTCATAGGATTGTGTGAGGATCAGATTAAATAATATTTGTAAAATGTTTAACACAATGCCTATTGCCTTCCCCTTTTCAATGCTATGCCCATAAAAGAAGCTCCAGCAACTTCTAGCACGCTGAAAAGGGTTCAAGTATGGTCCCAACAAAATGATTTGTCTGTTCTACCCAGCTGTGGAAGAGCCACTTGCTAGAAGGCTGGCTAACTGGTTGATGAATTCTTTGGCTATGCCAACCTATAAAAAAAAAGAAAAATACAAATACAAAATAGCCTGTAATCCATCATGACCTTTTCATAGATTCGTAGATACATAAATAGATAGATAAATGGCAAAGATAGATGATAGATACACAGATAGCTAGACAGACAGGTGATAGATCTACAGACAGATGAAAGAGGAAGATGATAAATATACAAATATAAAATGATGGACAGATAATAGGTACACAGATAGTTGATAGATAGGTAGATGAATAAATAGAGCATTTCTGACGTGGTTGCTATGTGCCCAGGCACTGCCTGCTTCAGGCAAAAAGGAAGCAATGACTCACATATGACTCACATTTTAATACTGTTAAAAATCACTAAATTGACAAATCCTGATCTAAGCTCAACATAATATCATATTAATATTAATATTCTCACTATAAATAAAATGAGACAAAAAGGAATATGCAACTAAATGCAACTTACTCTTAGATGTTCTTCATCTAAGTGGATAGAACACTGGAGCCAGAATCTGAAGTTAAATCTTACCTCAGTCACCTATGAGTTTTGTGACCCTGGGCAAGTCATTTAACCTCTTTCTGCCTCAGTTTTTCTCATCTGTAAGATGAGTATAAGAACAGCACCTCCATGTTGGAGCTATTGTCAAGATAAAATGAGAAAGCTGAAATACCAAAACCTCACACCAAGTATTTGTAAAGTACTTTCCAGACCTCAAAATTCTATATAAATGTTAATTATAATTATTATCCTTAAAGAAATAAAGAGTTGGCAGAATTGATTTTATAAAGAATTTAAAGAAATCAAGAAACATTATTTCATTGGACGTTTATATTTCCATGATTATGATAAATATTTGAAAAATGGCAAACAAAAGTAATTGAAGCTTAGGTGCCAACGTTTATTACAGCAGACAAAGAAGAGAAGAATTCTATGAAAAACAGTCTAAGGCCTTCCAAATTAAAACAACATATATTTTGATACATGGTAACTTCAATGCAAAGTGCAAAGGTAAGGATAGCAACAATCTGTTGGAAAATTTGGTTCAGGTGTGAGGAACGAGAGAGTCCCTAAAATGTAGACTATGCAGAAGGCTCTTGCTTATACATTAAAGCATCTCCCCATTTTACAGATGAGAAAATCCAGGGCAAACAGGGGTTAAGTGACCTGCCCAGAGTCATACAGCTAGTTAAGTGTCTGAGGCTAGATTTGAAGTCAGGTCTTCCTGACTCCAGGCCCAGCACTCAATCCACTGAGCCACTTGGTTGCCTCTAAATAACCAGAAGTTGCTGAACATAATGATCCCTGAAAAAAATATCATATACATAAATTGATTAAATTTTAATAAACACAAAATGGCTCATTATTGATGTGGGAGTCATTTCTGAATCACCTGTCTGTGTATAAGCAGACCACTGATTTGTTAGAGTAATAAGCAAATTAATAAGAAGCTAGGAAAAAAAAAAATAGAAGACTATGCAATGGACAATTAGAACCAATCTGACCTGATCTATTTAAACAAGTTATTTATGCTGAAAAATAGAAATTGGATGGAGGACAAGACATCAACACAGATTATAACAATTTAATATGGAAATTTAATTGATATAAATCAATTTCCATAATGAGGAGATAAAAACAGGCTAGAAAACATTCTGTCTTAGTAAACATTTAGCTTGTTTGCTAAGCTGAGTGCATGGCCACTGAGAGCACTGGTTTAGAATACAAACTCATTTGTAAAATGAAGGAAGATAGAAAGTTAAGAGCCCCCATACTGAAGCAAATAATAAATAAAACTGATCCAAACTACTGAATAGAAATAACAATGTTTTGGTTGGCCAAATTTATGAACTGACACCAGGAAACAAAAACAAAACATGCTTGAAACTCTAAGGTATATAGTGACTAAGTTTTATCATTTTAGTATCAATTAACAAATTCTTCAGGTAGTATATATAACTGCTGTCTATGAGGAACCAGAGAAAGATGGAAGGACCAGAATCAACTCCTACAGAAAGAAGTAACCAGAACCAGGAAATGATGACTACAACAGTGTAAACAGAATGGACAAAAAATGGAACTGAACACCACATAATTATAAAGGACTGAACCTGGCCTCAGAAAATAGATAAGAAAGTGTAGCTCCCTCCTTCCCCTAGGGCTGGAATGTCAAGTCAGTGTGTCCAGTGGTTTGCTAAAGAGAGCTGATCTGATTACCTTTGAGAAGCTGTTTGTTTGTTTGTTTTTAATAATCCCCAAGCTTTCCCCTGAAATGAAGACCTTGTTTTGTTTTATTTTGATATCAGTATTTGTCTGGTGCTGTTGTATAGCTGACAGCCATGGAACAGTAGAGTATCTAAAGAAATGAAAATGAAGATCACCAAAGATGGCTATGAGTACGTTGCAACACATTACAAAAAAGGAATTGAAATTCTCCAATATATTGCATCCTACTCTTGATGCTTTTTTTGCTGATGGCATTGTACTGATCATATCTAGCCCTAGACTACTACAATAATCATTGAGAACCATGACTTCTCAAAAAGGACTGAACTAGGAATCTACACAGGAAAAACCATGAAGAATTCATATTGCCCTGCTTATAACATAGAGTAGAATGGGTGGTCCATAACAAACACTGTAACAAAGGCTCTCATGTTATTCTTGTGGAAAATTTGAAGAGATGTGGATTAGACACTAGTACAATAGACAACAGAAGGACATAGAACTGACTTGTTGAAGAGCTGGATTCCAAGAATGGTGTACGGATTCATGTTAACTTCACAAATTCAAAATTAAAAAAAAAATTAAATTAAAAAAACTTGGAAGGAGATCTCCAGTGGAATTCCCCAAGGTTCTGTGCTCAACTCTATGCATAGATGACCACATCTAGAGTACTATGTTGAGTTCTAGATACCACATTCTAGGAAATAGATTGATAATCTGAAGAGCATCCATAGAAGAGCACTAGAAAAGGAAAGGTCTTCAAATTCATGGCATATGAGGATAAGTTAAAAGAAATAGGAATGTTTTGCCCAGAGAAAAGAAGACTGTGCCTATCATACTGAAGTACTATCATTTGGAAGATAGATTAGATTTTTTTATATATGACTCCCAGGGTACAGAAGTTGGAGCAACAAGTAGAAGTTGCACAAAAACAAATTTAGACTTGATATAACAAAAACTTCTTAACAGGAGAGTTATCTCAAAGTAGAATACGTTACCCTGGAGGAAGTGGGTTCTCTCTAATGGAAGGTCTTCAAGCAAAGATTGAATGGTTGCTTTTTGGCATATGCAATTTTAATTTAGGTTTATATGGGATAAAAGATCCTAGAGATTCCTTTCAATTCTATGCTTCTACAAATTAGTCCAACAGTACATACAATGATGAAGAAGAAGATAGCTTATATTTAACTTTTCCTAAAAAGCTTTAATTTTAAAGAAGTTTGCACATATCAAATGATCCTCATGACAATTCTTCAGGTAAGTCCTAGTACTATTCCCAAATTACAGATGAAGAAACTGAGGCTCTGAGAAATTAAATAATTTGTCTTGGGTCACCCAGCTGAAAATTGTTAAACACCTTAGATTTTTCTGACATACATTGACAGTGACATCACTGTCTCTCCTGTGATCTTCTGAGTAAATTGACAGATAGATGATATAGATACAGACATGGATAGAGATATAGATGGAGGCAGCTAAGTGACTCGGTGGGTAAAGCACTAGGCCTAGAATCAGAAAGACCTGAATTCAAATCTGACCTTAGACACTTACTGGCTGCGCAACCCTGGGCAAGTCACTTAACCTCTGTTTGCCTTCATCCACTGGAGAAGGAAATGGTAAACCACTCCAGTATCTTTGCCAAGACCCCTTGGACATATTGGCCTGCCATGGTGCACTGGGTCATAAAGTGTTAGACACAACTGAATGAACAAATAAATATATATGCATAATATAGATAAATCACAAATCTTGGAGAGACATGGCAGACATACAATAATCCAGGTTTGCAATTGAATAAGAGGAGAGTGGGAAAAAAATTATATTTGGGGGAAATGCAGATTTGTAAATAATTCTAGGATGCTCCTTCCCACCAAATCTCCTCTTTTCTTAAATATCATATTTTCATTATGATGTGTTAATCATGGAACACTATGACGTCAGAAGAATCAAAATTATAGGTGATCCAAAAGGCAATGAAAGGATAAAGAGTGTTTGTAAGAGTGTAACATCTAATGACTTAAGTGAAAAAATATTACTGAAAACATATCAAAGACATTAAAATTAGAAAAGGGAAGTGGCTGATCATGTAGCGAGAATGAAGGATAACAGATGTACAGCCCTTCTGTTCCTCTATTATCCACAGAATAATAAAAGATCCAAAGTAAGGCCAACAGTACATAAGGCAAATCATCTATGCAGGATTGATGGAAGGCTACAGACAGGACTTAGGCAGGCTGATAAGCCATGCCTGTATTATAGTCTGTCCCATTGTAGACAGCACAAACTCTCATGAGATCAGGGAGCCACTAAAGTATCAACATATGGCACTTCTAACTCACCTAATATTCCCTAATCCAAATCGAGTAGCCTCACATAAACTTGGAAGGATAATTCTTTTATAGTTAGGTGCAACCTAATTTAATGTGGCATGAGGGAAACAGATGACTAGAATTCAAACCCCATCTCTGATGCTTACCTTGGGCAAACTTTTCAATGTCTCTGACCCTTGGGTGATATCTTCCAGTTCTAAGTCTTCCTATGTGATTTGCCATTTTGCATTTATTGTTGCATCAGTTGAACCTTCTGCACCATTAAAAACAAGTATTTATGATCTGAGGATATATGAAATAACTGCGAACATATTTCCCCCAAAGATCTGACTTGATGTCAACTACAAATATGGGCCCAAGTTAGCAATCTGTCCCTGAGGACATGGGTCCCCAAAAAGACTTCTAAATGCTTACTTGATTGCATTTCTTTTTCTCCAGATGTCAGTCATCTCATCACTACCACCACCCCTTCCACTGACTCTTCAGTTTCATCAAATGACAAACCCCTTTGCTTATATTGATAAACTTGACCTACTTGCCTGGAGATTCACACCTTTTTCATAAGATCATGGCAAACCACCAGCAGTTCACTTCAGAGACTGTGATGGTAAAGGAAGGGAATGTGATAGATATATACAGGACCCTGAAAAGAATTCCTATCTTGGATGGGTTTACTGACAGCACAAAGCAGCAAAGATACTATGAGAAACAATAGCATCTTTGTAATATCTGTCAGTATACCCATAACATGGAATGACATACAAGACTGACTTTTTAATGTATACAAATCAGTTGGATCCATGGTGGGGCTGCTGGGGCCAACTGGGGATAAGGTGACCCAGTGTGAAAACTCCCTAGCAATGTATGTCCTGGACCTCACAAATTTCTTCTAAGAATTTAAGATATCAGGGAATTTGTTTCTCCTTTTTCCAATCCCATTTTTTTCTTGTCATTCCCAATATATTTAAAAACATAGAAACACACATGCCAAGTATTCATACACATGTTTTAAACTCCCATATCAGTGATATCAATAAATTTTTCTCCTTGCTACCATGTCTGTTTGATAAATGGAAAATTCCACAAAGCTGTCTCTTTGCTATTCTTAAGAAACTCAGGAACAGAAATACTTCAAAAACATATGACTGGAATGTAGCACACTTATTTTATCCTTTTACTCTTTCCCTCTCATCTGTTCCCAGTGAGGAAAACAAAGAACTACAGATTTTTAAAAGGCACCTTAGTGTTGTTTGGAAAAGTAATCTATTCTTCCTGGTGAAAAAATTTGCAACTGTTAGGTAAAATGAAGAAGAGTTGAGATTCATGTAGTTGGAATAGATTTACTTTTGTAATTGCTATCAGGGAAATAAAAAATATAAATGTAAATATAAGCCCAAATCTAATTCAACAAACATTCAGTGAGAATCTCTTTGTAACAGAGTTCTATATATTAGCCAGTATATTACTTATAATGGTATAATATTGTATTGATTGTGCACTCAATACAGCTTCTGAGGCCAATATGCAACAAATTATGGATCAATTCTCTGCTGCTCATGCTAATTTTGGCCTAACAATTAACACTAAGAAAACACAGGTTCTCCACCAGGCAGCACCACTCCATGCATATGTGCAACCACCAGTTACAGCAAACAGACAAATATTGAATGTTATGGATAAGTTCACCTTCCTTGACAGCATACTTTCCAGGGATGTACAAATGAGGTGAGGTTGACACATTCATTGTCAGAGCTAGCTCAGTGTTTGAGAGGCCCTGAAGGAAAGTATGGGAGAAAAGATGCATTAGACTGTGTACCAAACGGAAGAGCTACAGCGCCATTTTGCTGACCTCACTGTTGTATGCCTGAGAAACCTGGACAGTCTACCAGTACCATGCCAGGAAACTGAATCGTTTCCATTTGAATTGTTTTAGGAAGATCCTGAAGATCATCTGGCAAGATAAGGTACCACACATTGAGGTCCTTTCTTGAGCTAAACTGATAAGCATTCAAATTCTGTTGCAGAGAGTGCAACTTCAATGGGCTTGCCACATTGTCTGAATGCCAAAAGTATGTTTGTCTAAAAGATTTTACCGAGAACTCACACATGGCAAGCACTCACACTGAGGTAGGAAGAAGCCATATAAGGGTACTGTCAAGGTCTCTCTGAAGAACTTTAGAATCAATCGCATGACATGGAAGACATGGGCAAAGGTTAGCCCAGCACTGCATACTCTCATCAAAAAAGGTTCTATGCTCTGTGAGAGAAGTAGAATTGAAGTTGCTCAAAAGAAGCAGAAGATGCACAAATTTAGAGAATCCACCCCAAATGATTACATGTCCTATTTGTGTCCAACCTGTGGTAGAGCATTCCAAGCTCTTATTGGTCTGATCGACCACAGCTGGACAGGCTGTAACTTGATTCTAACATAGTGATGTCATTTTGTCCTCTTTGAGAACAAAGGACAACATTCAACCTTGACTCCAACATAGTAATGTCATGTTGGTGCTCTTTGACAATGTCCTTCAGAATCATAGATTTCAAATGACGAAGGAGTTAGAGCTAGAAGCAATCTTGAAGATGGCCACATAGTACAAACAATTCATCTTATGGATGAAAAAACAGAATCAGAGTGGAGACATCACTTATCTAAGGTCATAAAGGTGACCAAAAGCTGGGGTCCAAAGCCAAGTCATGATTCTGAGGCATGTTCTATTTATTATGTGATGCTTCCTCCCATAGCATAATGGTAGAAGAATAAGGAGCTATTACAGTAAGTGCTGTAGTAAAATCTGACTTACATTATACAAGAAACTTGGAGATCTTAGGATATTTCCTAAATTTTTTTGAAAACACAGCAATTATGAGCAATTGTGAGAAACCTCAATCTGACTTGAAAATTTATCAGTTTTATAAATATCCCTAAATGTCTTTAGTTATTCTCATGATGCTGTTAAGAGCCGAGTTCACAGCTGTTTTGAAAATGAATTATCCTGGGGGCAGCTAGGTGGCACAGTGGATAGAGCACTGGCCCTGGATTCAGGAGGACCTGAGTTCAAATCCGCCCTCAAACACATAACACTTACTAGCTGTGTGACCCTGGGCAAGTCACTTAACCCCATTGCTTAGCCAAAAAAAAAGAAAAGAATTATCCTGGGACTTATTCCTCCACTATTTTATTCATACGATTTATAACAAACTCAAAATGTTAATTGAATAGCACGGTAGATTTCCCATCCAAAACAAGAAACAATTCAAGGAACCTTTCTGTGTCCTGTTTAAACTTTCTACTAACTCTTTTACCCTGCCATAACTAAGTAAAGCACCATCATGTCCATTACCACTCTTCTAAAACAAAATTCTTTTTCCACAGGCTTTTTCTGTCCCCACTGGTAGTTATAAAAACAGGTACTTGGTGATGTCACTGCTCAGTTTCCATCACATGGAATTCAGTGCACCTAGAGCCAAGGACAGTGTGTTCCATATTTATGGTGAAATTAAAATTTTCTATTTAAAAAAATTTAAAAAGCAAATCTTTATTTCAAAAGCTCGAATAGTATTGTACCTAAAATAAAATGCTAGATGGTTAAATTTAGGTGCTAAAGAAAGTCCAGTCCAAGAATAGTCTCTGGCTCAAGGAACATAATATTTTCACTTGATTATGATTCAATATTTTTTCCATTCACTTTAAGCCCTTGCCTCTTGGTATGCTGTTCTGAGATAGTCTCCCTAGTGTTGATATAACCAAATAGGTCTCAGGAGTCCTGCCTTCTATGCTGCGGTGATCTATTTCAGTTGTCACATGAAAGAGGTGGCCTGCTTGCTGACTCATTGTCAGTTTAACCAAGGTCAGAGACACCGTCAGTAACACACAAACTGAGATATTATATACAATACACTCTGCAAACCTTAAAGCCCTAGCCAGAATTTAAAAAAAAAAATAATAACTAACACTTTCAGGTTTGCAAAATACTTTACAAATACTATCTCATTTTATCACCACAACAACATTGGGAGATAGGTATTATTATTATCCCCATTTTACAGATGAAGGAACTGAAGCTGACATCAGTTGCCCAGAGTCAAACAGTTAGTAACTACCTGAGGTTACATTTGAACTCAGATCTTCTTGACTCCGGTTCTATTCACTGTGCCACCTAGATGCCTCTAAGTAAATGTTAGCAATGATAATGATGATGATGATGATGATGATGATGATGATGATGATGTTGCTGTGATTTATTCTTATTAGGCATATCCATATAGATCCCTGTAAACTAGAGTAGGTATACAACAATCCGTACATTGGTAAATCTTACGGATCACTTTGCTGTTCCATGGTTTGCTTTCTTATTGATCCCCCTTTAGACAGGCATTTTGGGAAGGGAATGGTGATATGTGATGCCCCATCATTTTTCTGTCCTTCCCTACCTCTAGTCAACCCAACCCACTGTTTTATATTTCTCCCTACTTTTCCTAATAAACCTTCCACACCGGTCAAACTGGTCAAGCCACAGTCCTTCCCACATGTGTACACACCTCCCTACATAGCATGCTCTTCTCTTGCCTTCTTCATCTATTGAAATCCTACTTCTTTTATAAAGCTCAAATCTCACTTCCTCCATCACAGCATCAGGAAGTTATCTGCCCCTCCCCTGAAGTTTTATATATTTATTGTGCATATAAATCATTTAGCGCTTACATACTACATTACATTATGGCACCTGTAATTTTTTTTCTAATCTATATATGGTTTAAAGGCCTTATGACAGGGACTTCCTTGTATTTCACAGCATCTAACAAGGTACCTTGAACATAATATGTATTAATCAGCTGATAAATGCTAGCTATTAGTATTGGTTGAAGGTTACCAGAATCCAATTCCTCACGGTGACGTGGAAATGGTATCGGGCTTTTGTTGTTATTCAGTCATTTTTCAGCTGTGTCTGACTCTTTATGACCCCATTTTGGGGGTGTTCTTGACAGAGATACTGGAGTGGTTTTCTATTTCCTTCTCCAACTCATTTTATAAATGACGAAACTCGGGCAAACAGTGTTAAGTGACTTTCTCAGAGTCACACAGCTAATAAGTGTCTCAGGCAAGATTTGAACTCAGGAAGATGAGTCCTCCTGACTCCAGGCTGGTATTCTATCTGCTGTGCCACCTAGATGACCAATACCAAGTTATTGAAGGTTTATGCCAATGATTTGTAGCAGGCCCTGCCAAAGTTAGAAAAGCTTTGAATATGGACCTGTTATGATAAGGTGAACCTGATTTTTAAGTACTAGTATAGGTTTTCAGAGTTTTGTCATAGGTCTGGCCATAAAGTGATTAATTTTTCACTTGCAGAAACTAAGCACAGTGCCTGGCACAGCATATGCATTTAACAAATGCTGAAAAATTGGGGCAGAATGGTACAAGAATAGGAGTTCTGGTCCCACATGCACAGAAATATTTATAGCAGCTCTTTTTGTAGTGGCAAAGAATTAGACATTGAGGGAATGCTCATCAATTGGGGAATTGCTAAACATGGTGTGGTATATGAATGTAATGGAATACTATTGTGCTATAAGAAATGATGAGCAGGAAGACTTCAGAAAAACCTGGAAAGACTTGTATGGACTGATGCTGAATGAAGTGCGCAGAACCAGGAGAATGCTGTACATAGTAACAGCCACATTGTGTGATGACTAACATCGATAGACTTAGCCCTTCTCAGCAATGCAAGGATCTAAGACATCTCCCAAAGTCTCAGGACAGAAAATGCTATCCACATCCAAAGAAAGAACTATGGAGTTTGAATGCATATCGAAGCATACTATTTGCTATTTTTTTTCTTCTGTTTTGTTTTCTCTTTCTTGTGTTTCCTCCTTTGGTTCTAATTCTTCCTTACAACATCACTAATGTGGAAATATGTTAGGAATGTATAAGTATAGCCTACATCAGATTGTGCACCATCTTGGTGAGGGAGAGTGGAGAGGGAGGGAGGGTGGGAGAGAGGGGTAGAAAAAATTAAAACTCAAAAGCTTATGGAAATGATTGTTGATAAATTAAAATAAATTAATTTTTTGGCCAAATTGCATCCATTTTGCATAAGCTGGAATGGTTTCTCTTTAAGGAGGCCATTTTATGCCCTACCGGCATAAAAACTAGTCTAGAGAGAGTCTGTGTTCCTAAGATATGACAGAATTCCTATTGCCTTACATGAAGTTTTTTTTTTAATCCAACTTTGCTGCCATAGGAACAAAATAGATATTGTTGTTTGTCCTTTTTTGAGACAATTAGGGTTAAGTGACTTGTGGCCAAAAGGAATAGGAGTTCTGGATCAGATCCAAAGATCTGAGTTCAAGTCTTGACACTATTTTTCACTATCAATATCAAAGTTTCTTAACCCCAGGTCTATGAAATTCTTCTTGTTATTATTTTGTTTTATGTTAATAACTATTTTTCAATATAATCTGTATATCTTATGAATTTTAAAACATCATTCTGAGAAAGGGTCCATTGTTTCCACCAGACTGCCAAAGAAGTCTAATCCACAAAATTGGTTAAGAACCCCTGACCTATATGACCTTAGGTAAGTTATTTAACCTCTCTGAGCTTGTCTCTTCCACTGTAAAATGAAAGATTGGATAAAATAAAAGACTTTTAAAAGCACCTTCCATTTCTAAATCTATAATCTTCTGATTGGAGACTGCCTACAACAGGGATTGAAATCTGCAGTGGAGTAGAAAGTATCCACACCAATTAAGTTATAAACTACTAATGTCTTGAAGTCTGGGAAACGACATCTTCCTTTCCTCTCCTCTTCATTCTTTCCTCACCTGCTAAATCTGCCTACTTGCTCCTACTGTGTTACTGGTATAGCATTATTTCTCCCCTTCCTCTTGCTTTTTTCAAAGCATGGTGACCTACCATATGACAAATAAAGGGCATAAAAACATAAGATGGCATTGATTTAACAGATCATGGCAGGGGCAATGGAGTAAGGAACCCACAGAGGATTTTACACAGGGACTATCTAAAGTTCTATCTCTAGTCTATTCAGAAGGGAACAATGAAAATTCACATTTATATAGTGCTTTAAATGTTTGCAAGGAGCTTTCCTTGCAGCAACCAATCCTGTGAAGCAGGTTGTAGTAGAAATGGCATCCATTTTGTATAAGCTGGAATGGTTTCTCTTTAAGGAGGCCATTTTATGCCCTACAGGCATAAAAACTAGTCTAGAGAGAGTTAGTGTTCCTAAGATATGACAGAATTCCCATTGCCTTACGTGAAGTTTTTTTTTTTTAATCCAACTTTGCTGCCATAGGAACAAGATAGATATTGCTGTTTGTCCTTTTTTTTTCTTTTTTGAGACAATTAGGGTTAAGTGACTTGTGGAACAGGTCACACGGCTAGTAAGTGTCTGAGGCCACATTTGAACTTAGATCCTCCTGACTCCAGAACCAGTGCTCTACCCATTGCACCACCTACCTATCCCTTTGTCCATTATTTTCTTTCTTTTTATTTCTAGGTTTTTTTTTAATTTGGTTATGCAATATGGTTAAGTGATTTGCCCAGGGTCACACAGTTAGTAAGTGTTATGTGTCTGAGGCCAGATTTGAATTGTTCATTGTTTTCAAAGAGGACTGATGACATCAGGGGGATATCTTGACTTGCGTGTGAATTATATTAAAGTGAGGCAGAGTTGTATAAAGTCATCAACCTCACTTCCCCTGAGTCATTGAAGTCCAATGGTAGGACACATGTCAAGATGACTGGTGATGACACAGGATGCAATAGATGACCTTGGCATCTTCAATGCCTGACCAAGCTCTAAGCACTCCACAGAAACTGTGTTAGTCACCTTCATGGCTGTTGGAACAAATTGTTTTTATCTGCCTATTCCACTGGGGAAATTCTTCACTAGCTTGGAGTAAACATCCCCCTAATTCACTGACAGACTTGAGGTCTGTAGGTTATCCTCAACCTAGTTTGGCCATCTGTTGAGACAGTTTACTGGAGTGGCCACTGTTCATGCCACAGCTTCTTGGAACCACAGGTGAGAGATGGGTGAATCAAAGGAACACCAAAGGTGGATGAGCACCCCCAAAGCAAGCTGTCACATTAGAGGTACTACACTTACTCCCTAGATAAATAGATAGATAGATAGATAGATAGCTCCATTTATAATTATATTCTTTTACTCCTTTATTATAAGTAAAAATTTCTATACTTATACCTTTTGCTTCTTTATTATGAGTAAAGTTTTTAATATTATATTTTACGGTTCAAAGTTTTTCTTCACATTGAAATCAAACTTGGGGCCTGAATCATTGGACTTTTCTGCACCCAAAATATCTGTCATTAGTTGGCAGATTTGGATCACAATTACATTGTGATTTTTATGGTCAAAGTTGAACAAGGATAATGTGGGGGGGAAATGGAGCCTCTGATAACCAGATGGCCAGATACTAGAATATAGAGTGGCTCTCACTGCAGCTGTAATGATTTTGACCACATATGGGGAGCCTTCTCAATAGCATGAGGAGGTAGCCTCCATTTCTTCCAAAAGATTTTAACCCAATGGATGCTTAAGGAACTTGACAGGAAAGTAAAAGTACTAAGAAAACCAGCAATTCCTGACTCTTATTAGAGCTTGTAGGAAATCTGGACGCCTGGAATAAATAAACTGAAAATTAAGTGTTTGCAATTAGTGAGAGCCACAAATGAACTTGGTTTTTAAGGTTTGTGTCTTGAGGACACAGCGATACCTTATGAGCTAAGTAACAGCAGAGGTGAACAGGGGACACGTCAGCATGAGAAACATGAATTTATGTGTTACCCCTAAAGGGCTACAAAGCACTTTCCACATAACAACCCTGAAAAGTTGTTATTAACCCATTGTTGTTATTATTCCATTTGACAGATGAGGACAGCAAGGTTTGAAGAGGTTAAGTAATTTATCTACGAACATATCCTCAAAGGTCTATATAAATGTTAGATTTTGTAATCATCATTGTTGTTGTTATATAGACAGTGGTTGTATTCAAAGCCAGATTTCCTGGCTCCAAGCCTAGCCATCTTCCTACTCTGCTATATTTTCTCTCAAGACAGAAATAATCATATTTTGGCATCATGCAGACACCTACTTCTAAATCCAAATAATACTTTATACCAGTGAGAAAGCTAAATTCTGTACCCAATACCACTTCAGCCACCACTTACTTAAAGTTGATCATTTCCTTTGCACATGTGGTACAGAATAGAAGCCAGGGTGTTTGCATGTGTGAATGTGGATACGTGCAGCTTATGGGTAGAAACCAGAATCATCTTGTTTCCAGCAAGATAAGTCACTGGTATCTAGGGCTGAATTTTTTAAAAAAGGAAATGGGCAATGATCAGGGATGGACTTGAGGGACAGGAGTAGGTAGATGGTTGAGATAGAGTAAGGTTAGTAAGAGAAATTTGATTGCTTCTGGCAAGACAAAACTTAGAAATCTACTACTGGACTTCTGCAACTTCTATCTAGCACTTCCAGTTCTGCCTAGCAGAACAAGTCTTACACATGACAGGACTACAAATATTTGAAAATCATACTCTACCCTGGCTCCACCCTCAAATCTTCTCTTCTTCATGCTAAACATCTCCGGATACTGCAACTGGTCCGCATGTGTCACTATATGTATATTGTCTTCCCCATTGGAGTATAAAGTCCTTCAGGATAAGGACTTTCTTTTGCTTCTTTTTGTATTCCCAGTACCTAGCACGGGGCCAGGCACTTAGTAGGTGCTTAATAAATGTTTATTGATTGATTGGTTAGTTGGCCATTCTGGTTGCCCTAGCTAAATGCTTTCTATCTTATTAATGACCTTCCTTAATAATGATCTTCATACTCAATTTTATGGGATGGGAAAAAAAAAAACAACCCTTGAAGGAAAATTTGCCTCCCTGATCATACCTTGACAAAAAGAAAGAAAAGGGAGCTAATGAATCAAATATGAAATTTTTAAAATGGAAAATTAACACTGTAATAATTCTAAAAGAAGATAAATAGAATTGAAAACAAAAAAGGTTATTGAAATAATAAACAAAACAATGCTTTAAAAGGACTAAGAAAATTGAATAACTTTCAAATAATTTAATAAAAGAGGCTCAGGCAAGAGAAAACCAAAATTACCAAAAGAAAAAATGAAAACAAGGATTCACAGTGAGTGTAGAGGAAATAAAGAATATTATCAGAAACTACTATATATAACTATAAGTCAAAGAAAACTTACATGAAAATAACATCTTAAATTATAAATAAAATGCCGAAATTAACAAAACAAGAAATAAAGGTTCTAAATAACCAATATCAGAAAGAGAAATTAAACAAACCATAAATTCAATCCCAAGAGGAGGAAGGGAATCTTTTGGGCCAGATGTAAGTACAAGTGAATTCTATTACACATTTAAAGAGGTCTTTGGTCTAAGAGAGATGGCCAAATAACCATCCTTTTCTTAAAATGCTAACATTATTAATAAAATTATTAAATTACCCAGAAAAAAAATTTAAAGAAAAAGTGATCCCTAAACTACATAAACTATTCTCATACCTATGGGAAAATGACACTTTTCACCCCCTCTTTGGGAAAAATATGATTTTGATACTTATATTGGGAAAGGAAAAAGTAGAAAAAGAGAACAATATATCAACATTGCTGATGAATATTGGTATAAAAATCATAACTAAAATATTAATATAGTACAATTATATTTTTGCATATACATAATCAGTATAAGTACACATATATAATAGTACAAGCAAATTAGATTTTAGCAGAAATGCATGAACGGTTCACATTACAAAAAGTAGCATCTTTAATTGCACAAACTACATTAATATATCAATAAATGAAGAAAAATGTTTTCAGAAACTATAGTACTCATTTATGTTTACAATGCTTTTTTTCTTAAAAATTAAAATGAATGAAAAAATCTTTTCTCTATGTGATCAAAAGTATTTATTTATCTAAAGCCAAAAGCTAATAATATCTTTTGTACTAGAGATTTACTGGAAACCTTTTCAATAAGATTAGGGGTGAAGTAAGGAAGTCCAATATTCTCCTCTATTATTTGACCTGGTACTAGTGATGCTTTCTCTATCACTACATGAATATGTGAATAATTTGATATTTTTTTAACATGGGGAGGTCCCTGTGTGAGAATTCCCTCCCCAATGCAAATTACAACTGATCTAGGACTTAATTCAATAGTCCTAAGAAATTGCCTGAGACACCTAAAAGTTAAATGATTCTCCCAAGGTTACACACATATTAGGGTCAGAACCAGGATTTGAACTCAGCTTCCTGACTCTAAGCCCTGTACATTATCCACTACTTAATGTTTCCTCTTAGCTAAAGTAATAAGAAAAATAAATGGTATCAAAAGGAATTGGAAAAATAAGAGTGAGACTTCTGCTTCCGGGAGCCAAGATGGAGGAGTAAAAAGGTAGTTGCTCTCACCCTCCCCTATCAACCTCTGAAAACCCAGAAAATATCACCCCAGAAAAAAAAAAAAACCTGGAACAGCTGAACTAGAAGAAAGATGGAGAACAGCAGTGTAGCAGCCCAGCAAATGGGTCTCCCAGTGCCTCAGCAAAAATAATGGAAGCAGCACTACAAAGGACCCCAGGTGGATAAGCATCCTGCAGCATTCCTCTGAAAGGAGCTGAAGAAAGCAACCTAGAGTCTTCCTAAAGTCCCAGCCGTGCTGATTTCAACCAAACACCAGGTAAGCCTCCAACTGTCAACCAGGAGGAGATCCTGAAGCCCAGGTGGTAGAGCAGGCATACACCAACACCTGGACCTCCAAGTGCCTCAGTGAGAGTGGGGGAACTGGTGGAAACCAGCTCAGAAAACCACTAGGTGCCTCGGCACTCTACCTCAAAGGAATCTCCCAGTGCATTAGCAGAAAAGAGGGAGGCAGCACTGCAAGGGGCCCCAGGCAGATAAACACCCTGCAGCACCCATCTAAAGGGAGCTGAAGAAAGCTAAAGGAAAGGAAAAGCAGGCAAACCTAGAATTGAATGAAAGTTCCAGCCTTGCTGATTCCAGCCCAACACGAGATAAGCTGCCAAAACCCTATAGCCTCCAATTGACAACATAAGAGGCCCCAGCACACAAAGCCAGTGACCAAGACCTAGACTCCCAACACAAGAAGCTTGGGTCAGTGACCTCTGTTCCCCAGCAGGAGAGCTCAATCTCTTTAAAGGCCAGGGAATAAAGAAACCATGAGTAAAAAGAAACATACCATAGATTCGTACCATGAGAAGAGTGAAGATCAAGACAGAAATTCTGAAGAGGACAACATTGTCAACAAACCCACATCTGCAACATCAAAAGGGAACATGAACTGGTCCGAAGCCCAAAAAACCTTCTTAGAAGAGCTCAAGAAGGATTTTAAAAGTTTAATGAGAGGTAGAAGAGTCCTTAAAAAACACAATTGACCAATTGGAAAAAAAAAGTACACTGAAGAAAAGAAGTCCCTAAAAAACACAATTGGCAAACTGGAAAAATAGTACACTGAAGAAAACAAATCCCTTAAAAATACAATTGGCCAATTGAATAAGGAAGTACAAAAACTAACAGAAGAAAACAATCGTTAAAAACTAGAATTGGACAAATGGAAGCTAATGTCTCTATGAGAGAGCAAGAATCAGTCAAACAGAAACCAAAAAATGAAAAATAGATGAAAACATAAAATACCTCATCAGTAAAACAACCGACCTGGAAAATTGATACAGGAGAGACAATTTAAAAATCATTGGACTACCTGAAAATCATGACAAAAAAAGAGCCTGGACAGTATCTTTCAGGAAATCATAAAAGAAAATTGTCCAGAAGTCCTAGAACTAGAAGGTAAAATAACCAAAGAAAGAATACACCACTTAGCACCTTAAAGAGATCCCAAATTGACAATGCCAAGGAATATAATAGCAAAATTCCAAAATTACCAGATGAAAGAGGAGGTGCTGCAAGCAGCCAGAAAGAAACAATTTAAATATCATGGAACCACAATAAGGATTACACAGGACCTTGCAGCTTCTACATTAAAAGACCATAGGGCATGGAACATGATATTCCATAAGGCAAAGGAGCTTAGATTGCCACCAAGGATCAACTACCCAGCAAAAATGAGCATCATTTTTCAAAGGAGGAGATGGATATTCAACGAAATTGGGGACTTCCAAACCTTCCTGATAAAAAAGACCAGAGCACAACAAAAAATTTGATCTTCAAGTACAAGATTCAAGAAAGACATAAAAAGGTAAATGGGACAGAAAGATACAAAATGTTGTTAATAAGGGCGGACTGTTTACATCCCTACAAGGGAAGATGACACTTGCAACTCTTGAGACTCTATTGTTATTACACCATGTTAAAGAAGTATACATAAAGGCGGTGGATATTAGTTGACTTTGATGTAATAATCAAAAAAAATCTAATCAAGTGGGCTAAATGGATCCAAGTAAGTGGATTAGTCTGATGTTAGAAAATGTACTGAGAAAAGAGGAGGCAGACAAGGGTAAATTACATTACAGGAAAAAACAGAAAATCCTATTACAGCAGAGGGAAAGAAGGAAGGGGGGTTAGCATTGTTTGAACCTTACTCTTATCAGATTTGGCTGGAGAAGGAACAACATAATCAGTTAGGTACAGAAATCTAACTTGCCCTATAGGCAGTAGGAGGGAAAAGGGGAAAGAAAAAGGAGGGGGATAGAAGGGAGGGAAGAAGCAGTAAGGGCAAAGGGGAAGAAAAGTGAAAGGGATAATAGAAGGGAGAAGAGACTGAAGGAGGAGGTGGTCAAAAGCAAAACACTAGTGAGGGGGGGAAAGGAGAAAGGAGAAAGAAAAGCATAAACAGCGGGAAAAAGGATGGAGAAAAAGACACAGTAATCATAACTGTTAAAGTTGAATCACTATCTTTTTTTTCTCATCTGTTGAGTTTTGTTTCCTCTTTCTGATGGTTCCTCCTATTGGTTTTGATTTTTACTTACAACTCCATTAATGTGAAAATATGTTTAATAGGAATGTAAATGTATAGCATATACCAGATTGTGTGCCCTCTTGGGGAGTGTGATAGAGAGGAAGGGGGAGAAAAATTTTAAACTCAAAAGCATATGGAAGTGATTGCTGATAAATCAAAATATATTAATAAAATAAATTTTAAAAATAAGAGCACTGACAAAGATGTGGATGATGGCAAATGGAAAGGTATGCCTTTCACAATCATGAATAGGGAGTCAATTCATAAGTAGAAACAGGACAGAGAAGATTATAATGACAAGCTAGATAATTTTGTTAATATAAAATTTTACACCTTTTGCATGAACAAAATCAAAGCCAACAGAATGAGTAGGAAAGACACAAATTACAAAAACCTTTCTTGCATCAAACCAATCTGATAAAAATTAAACACAGTGGAAAAGGGTTTCCCTGTGGATGGTTATTGTCCCCTAGATCATCCTGGTTTTAGATGACATTGTGCTGATTGAATCCAGGCCTCAGTTTTGCACAAATACTTAAATGAAACCCTTAATCACTCAAAAAGAATTTGGCCTAGTTATCCACATAGGAAAGATAAAACCCATAAAAAATGTCTATTGTACAGATTCTGATATACAGCTAGATGAAAAACCAAAAAAAATGCCCATTGTTAATCTGGCTATCTGGCTACCTATCATATATAAATATATATGATAACACAAATCCCAAAAAAGGAAGATGACAAATTATGATAAATCAGAATGTGTATGTGTCTACATGAGGAGCGTGCACATCTATACACACACACACACACACACACACACACACATAGTAGTGAGCATTGGATAGGAGAAGAAGTATGAGCTAGATCACCTTCCGGAAAATGCAATATCCTTTTAATAACTCTAAACTTCTCTGTGAAACAAAGGCCCACATTTTTAGCATCAATATCCTTCCAATAATGTTGTCTGTCTGTGAGTCATATAACACTAGAGTCTCTAGAGACTAGAGTCTATAACAAATGGAAAATTAAAATGAGGATCACCCAAAGGGTAATGGAGAGACTCATTATGGACATGAACAGCCTCTAACACATTACAAACAAGAAATTACAAGGATGAGCAGAGTAAATTATGCGAACAAAGAAAGTAGGTGCAAAAAAAAAGGAAAAGGAAAGAACAGATTAACTGGTCACATGGTCAGAGCAAAGGATAAGCTATGATCAGCCCATGCTCCATTGATAACCTCATGGTGTCCATAGAAGTCAAGGAAGGATACTAGTACATTTCTAGTTTATGGGAGGACATAGTCAAGAGACATGTAGGATAAGAAGACAAGGATAGATTATGATCTGCTTCCTTGAATGGAATAACTACATTGGTGACATCAAAGATACATTTTAGCATTTGAATATTTCAGGATAGCATTGAGTTCAGCAATATGCAAACATATGGACTAACTTTAGAGAGGTGTATCATACCAAAATCTAAACCTCTACTCAAGGGAGTTAATCTATCATAATTTGTTCACCTTTGTTTGGGGATCCTATAATCAAATGTTTTAATCTTCCTATTCAAAAACTGATGAGGAATGCCATAGTCACCATCCTAGAACAAGATTTATTTCAGGACATAATGTCTTGTGAAGAATTGACCTCCAATGTCTTTTCAGAAATTTCTTCCCTCTCCTCCTCAAGTCATTACCCACTTTGTAATCATGCTTTGCCTGAACTCAAACCATTCAGCCATGGTGTCAAAGCAGTTTACAATTAATTAAACCTAATGCCACAACTTTGCTCTGGACATAACTATCATAACTTCAAAAATATAAAAAATTTTAAATTACTCTATACTTTGCTCCATCTCTCTTACATTTTCCTCTCCTTCCAGGCACAGGTGATGAAACTATGGTCAACATTATGAAATTAGATCACAATTATTGCTTTAATCAAAACAAACCCAACCTTATACCAAAGGTGTGGAAATCTATATTACTATGCGATCCAGTTGCAGTCATATTTTGTAATCAGCTCCAGTCCTTTTGGCCAAACACACAGTGCAAATTATGTGGAAAAATGAGAAGGCAAGTTCTGTCCCATGCCGTTGCCAGGTATGTTTCGTATTTAGATATAAACAATGGGAAAAATGTAAATTTCACAACAGTTGAGTCATTTCTGCCTCTGTGAATATGCAATTATTTTCAGTTTCTTGTAATTGTGTTAGAAGCAAAGGGGATTTTGTCAGCTAAATTATGGAAGCATGTTATATTGCATGATCTTGGGTATTTTGTAGTTGAACAGCAGACCAACAGAAGGTCTTCTTAGGAAATTAAATCAAGAAATGTTCATTATACACTCATTTGGTGCAAAAGGACCATGCTAGGTACCAGGAGGAATGCAATGGATATGGGAACAAGGATGCAAGAGAACAATGATCCTGACACCAAGAACTCCTGTGTTGACATAAGTGTATGTAGGATGTCATAATTAATTTTGTCCCCAATAGGAGATAGTATTGCTTCCCTCTGCAGCTACACAATGGACTCAGAGAAAAGTGAAGGCAAACCAAAGATACCCTCCTCACTCACAAAAAAGCCCATGAACTTGAAGAATATTAAGATTCAGGGTTAAATGCCATGGGAAGGAAAAAGCCTCCCTTCCCATCTGGCTTAGTGAAGAAGCTGCAAAAACAAAAAAAACCAACAACAACAATAACAAAAAAAGCATGGTTTTGTTTTCTGCATGACAGAATAAATATTTTGGCCACAATCCACCTTCAAAAGACAAAGAAAACTAAGACAAAGAAAATATTTTGATGAAACATCCTTGAACAATCCATTTATGCATCTCCCAATGCCAACATTAGTTACATACATGGAATTGTTCCTGACCAAAATTTATTTTTACAATTCTTAAATTTAATTGATACCTGTCAAATCATTATTAAAAAAATGACTCACATTCTTCATATTATTCCTATGAGACAGGCAAGTATTATTTTGTCCATTTTAAATAGTTGTGAAAATTGAGGTTTTAAGTGACTTGCCTAAGACCACACAAACTGGCCAGTTTGTGTTTAGTTGATATTTTTAAATTGAAATATATGATGTAGGCAGGATATTCTAAACTCATGAACATTGTCAATCAGGTGAACTGACTGCTTATTTTTAATTTAAAGCTCTTCCATGTCTCTTTCACATTATCTAGTACATTTTTCAATTATTTTTAAAGTCTCTTAAACTACTGGTTATTAAAAACAGTCACAAATTAAATTCTGTAAAGTCACATGTCCATTAATTATGGAGAATAACCATATGCTCAAATAACTGATACGCTTATTCTCACAAACTAATTAAAGGGTCTCATGGTATAATGATTGAACAGACAGGTGTCTCATTTAGTTTCTTCTCCAGGGTTGAGCAATTGCAATTCAAACTTTTCTTTGACTACTTTAAAGTCAAAGGGAGTCACATAGGGCCTACATTGCCTAGTCACAAGAAAATATCTTTCTACTCCACCTCTAGATTTAGAGTGAATATAAATCAGGAAAAAAAAATAACTCTCCTCTACAATGTAGTGTTTAAATCATATGGGGAATCTTCCATGTTTGACTCAGAAAAATCCAGGCAAGAAAAGGAGGACAATAGCAGAGGAGGGGAACAAAGGAAGGGGAAAAAGGGGGGGGAGGAATTGGAGTTTTCTGAAACTTCAGATATTGGAGCTTGCACCAGCAGATGTGCCATTTACTACCTCATGGGCAATTCAGTTCAACTTCACAAGCATTTATTAAACAACTATATATATAAGACATTGTGCTAGTATTTAGGAATACAGAGACAAAAATGAACAATAGTCCCTGCCCCTAAGAAACTTACATTTTACTAAGAGATTCAACAGGTAAACCAACTGAGAAAACCAACTGAAGGAAGAAAGAGAACACTAGCAACTAAAGGGCTTAAGAAATGTTTCCTATGAGAGATGGCACCAGAGCTGAGCACTAAAGAAAGCTAGGGATTCCAAGAGGTAGAAACAAGGAATATATTCCAGTCATGGAGAAGGTTGGGTTGGGGGTGGGGGCGCTGATAGGAAAATCTGATCAAAAACACAGAGATAAGAGATAGAATGATGGCATAAAGGATTATCAACTAGGCTAGTGTGGCTGGAATTCGGAACACATGAAGAAGAGTAGTCATATGTTTTAAGTCTAGAAGGATAGGCTGGGACAACTTGCTTAACCACTAAGTCTGTTAATTCAACCGTAAAATCATATTTGCTCTTTCCATCTCATAAAATTGTTGTAAGACTTCAATTCAATAAATAGTCATTGAGTTCCTACCATGGCCTTGGAGCAGGGTAGATTCTGGTTAGTAAATGTTTCAGAACCAGCTCCCTAGAAAAAATAACAATGTATTTTTAAGTTCAATCTGAATTATTAACATTTTCTCCATCACTTTCTTAAGTCTAGACAATCAAAAATAAAATAAATCAAGCCATTATTTGTAATGTTTGCTGATGTTCAAGGTGTAAATGCTCACATTAAAAATTTAGTAATAGGTTCTGCCACGCAGGTTAGAGCTGGGTCCAGCACACACCTACGTCAGAGGCAATGTGGAATAGTGGAGCAAATAGAGATCAGGCCTCAAGGCCACAAAGACCTAGGTTCAGATCCCACCTTTGACACATACTGACTGTGTGGCTCTGTGCAAATCAATTAACCTTTCCTCTTAGAGAGAGACAACTAAGCAGAGAGGTTCTTTAGGCAACTCTAAGATTCTAAATTGCAGAGAAGGTGCCATACCTGCAATGGGATAGCAACTTTCCTCCCCTGGGAGTTCTCATTACCAATGAAGTCACAGGTCCAGTCTCTGTCTTATTCTGCTGTGTGCTAGGCGTGAGAGATACAAAGTCAAAAATGAGTCAGTCCTTGCCCTCAAGAAGCATACATTGTTCTAGAGGACTACAACATGGACTGCAAAGATAAGTAAATACAAGTTATACACAAAATAATTGGGAGTAGGGGGGAGGCACTAATAACATGGGTCATACTTCTTATAGGAGATGTTCCTTGAATTGGGCATTGAAAGAAGCCACAGGTTCTAAAAGGTGAAAGTGAGGAAGAAAAGTACTCTAAGGATGGCAGGGCATCCTGAGCAAAACCATGGAAGTGGGAGATGGAATATAGTGTATTTGGAATGGCATCTAGTTCAGTTTGGCAAGAATATAAAGTATATGAGGGAAGTAATAAGTAATCATTCTGGGAAAAGATAGCCTGGAGCAGATGTAAAGGGTCTTAAAGGTGAAGAATTTGTATTACATCTTAGAGGCAGTAGAGTCACTGACACTTCTTCGGCAGCACAGTAACCTTGTTAGATCTGTGCTTTAGCAATTTGTTAGCTCTTTGGAGGATGGAACAGAGAGAGGAGAGACTGAAAGGAAGACCAATTAGGAAGCTATTGCAGTAGCACAGGTGAGAGGCAATAGTCAAATGAAGACAGGATTAAATGAGAACATTTATAAACATAAAGTGTTGTGCAAATGTGAGTTATTACTCTCTTCCTTATGTAAAGCTTTAAAAAACAGAGGAAAAAAGCTTTGAAGAGGCCTGCTTCAGAAGTTGCATTTCATCCTTATTTTCCCAAATGTAATCAACTTATCAGCACTTAATCTCTAAGGACATGTTCTTGTTAGTACAGGGTAGATTACATACTTTTTTAGAACAGGCAGAGTAACATTGGAAAACTTCAGCCTTATTCTGGCTGTAATTATTTAGACTGACATATTGCAATAAAACATTTCATCAAGCACTCCAGTCCAAAGAGCGATAGGCATCAAAATTGTATTGGTAATGCAAAATAAATGGATCAGAGTTAAAAATAATGAGTTTGGGGGATTATATCTGCCACTGTGAATTATTATTGTTGAATATAATAGGGCAAAGCACTACAAAAATAAAGCTTGTCTTCTCTAGTCAAAGGTGAGACAACTAACCCTAATGAGATACAGAAATTCAAGTGCAAGTTATAAATTATTCTCACAGATAAATGATCTTGTTGTCCAACATTACACTTGGGTGCATGTGTATTTCTGTGAAGAGAAGCATGTCCCTTGGCTCTAAAATCCAGAGAGGAGGGGGCGAGGAGTCCATAGCGGCCTTATAAACATCCAAGACATTTCTGGATGATTTTTCCTCCTGGGCCAAGGGAAGTCATCCTACTTGGCCACCTTTTACTACAAATCTAAGGCATTTGCTTTATTTTATTTTACTATCAATATATTATTGATAAATTGTGGTTTAACAAAGCAAACAAACCTAAACACACCAACAAACTATTGTGAGATTGAGTTTGACTTGTTAAAGTCAAAGAGTAAGACCAACTGTCTGTGCAATTATACATTTTAGTGATTTCTCAATTGTTATAAAAAAGGAAGGCATTACTAGCATCATCCATACTAATTAATCTGAGTTACAGGGGCTATTTAATGTTATTTATTTACACATATGTCTGTGTGTAATATTTCTGCATGTAATATACAATATGCCCATATATACCATTTCCTATCAGCTACAATCCTGGATTTAACTCCACCATCGTCATGCTCTAAGGAAAAGTTTATCATCCCAGATAATGAGAAACCAAGAAATTCATCATCTCAGAGACTGGATCAGCTTTTGATACATACACCTCATCAGTAGCCTCAGTCTCTGCCCCTTTGACTGGAGAATTGGAGAGCAAAGCAAAATATTTCTCCCAAAGCCTCCGTTTAAATGGGGCTCAGAGGCCTCGTAACACAACCATTTCCCATCAATTACTCTCCTAGATTTGACACTCCCTTATTTCTTTCCTAACAGAGGGTTGCTCCCCCCCACCTTCCTCAACCCTCCCTTTTAAGTTTCCTTTTGTAGGTTGTCTACTTCCATTGGATTGTAAGCTCCTTGAGGGCAGGTCCTTTTTTTCTCCCTATATTCTCAGAGCTTAGCACTGTGCCTGGCATAAAGAGGGTGTTTGATAAATGTTTGTTGAATTGAAATGTGAATGTTAGTCTCTTGAATCTTCTCTCTTCCTTCTACATCACCTCATCATTGCCTTCCCATACTTCTGAGGCTCAAAAGAGATGATGTATATAATGCAATAGTAGAACACCATTAAAGTGCCCATTATTATTATAACAACTACTATTTCATGATATAATTTGATCTCTTGTTATACCATTCCTCCTTGTTTCTTTTTTTTTCATTTATTTCTCTTAGTATTCTTGACCATTTGCTCCTGCACAAAAATTTTATTACTTTTCTTTTTCTAAAAAAAATTACATCAACACTTTGATATTGGCAAAACCTAAGAAATTAATTTGAGTAATATTGTAACTCTTACTATATTTGCTTGGCCCTATAATGAACACTGATTAGGTGCCAAATGACTTATATCCTTTATTTCTTAAAAAAAACTTTTTGAAGCTGTATGTCCTTAATATTAACTCCTAGATAATGAATGTATTTGTTATTTTAAATGGCACTTCTCTTTTTATTCATTGCCTTGGTTCTTATTAGTGATACAGAAAAAAAAAATGCCATTGACTTTGGCATATTTATTATGCATCCTGCCATTTAAAGGTATTGGTCAATGTTATTGGTTGATAACATAAGTTATAACAGGCTAAGTAAGCTATTATCTCACAGATAGGGTTGCTTTCACTTCCTTTTTGATAGTGCTTATTTCTTTTATTTATTTCTTGTCATTTCTAATAATATGTCCAATAATAACGGTGATAGAGAGTATCCTGGCTTCATCCCTGATTTTTAATGCTGGCCCTTGGTTTTAGACAGATTTTTAAAAAATATATATATTAAGAAGGGGCAGCTAGGTGGTATAGTAGATAGAGCACCAGCCCTGGAGTCAGGGGGACCTGAGTTAAAAATCTGACCTCAGACACTTAACACTTACTAGCCATGTGACCCTGGGCAAGTCACTTAACCCTATTGCCTAGGCAAAAAAAAATTATATTAAGAAAAGTCCTTTCATACCTATACTTTGGGTTCTTTTCCTAGTACCAATGACTTATTTTATTGAAGGCTTTTCTGAATCTATTGATTAAATCACAGATCTAGAGCTACAAGGGAAATCAGAAACCATCTAGCTTAGGTTCAGAAAGACTAATTTATTTGCCTAGAGACATACAAGAAACAAGTATCAAAGGCAGGATCTGGACACAGGTCTTGCAACTTCAGCACTCACGCTCACTGCCCTACATCAAGCTGCTTTCCTTCCTCTTCATGTTTTATTATTTGTTTTACTAATATGATTAATTGTGCTAATTGTTTCCCTAATATTGAGTCATCCTTGCTTCTTTGGATTTACCAAACCACTGATAAGGAAAACTTTATATTTTCCTATGGTTTCTTAAATAATGTTTTATTTTTAATGACTTGAAACAGTATTCATTCATCATATTTGTCCACAGTTCTATTTCTCTCATTCATCCATCAGTTGTTTGAGTATCTAAGAAAAAGTTGTTTCAAAGGAGTTTGAAGGGAGCTCTCTTCAATTTGGAAAATAGTTCAAGGAGCGTAAGGAGCATTAATTCTGAAAATGTTTGATAGAACTAATTTGCAAATCTCTCTTTTTGTGTTTTATCTCTATCGATTATCCTCAACCTAAACTTGAGTTATTGGGGTTATCTATTATATACTCTACTAATTTGGATATTTTTACATTTTCATAGATAACATGAATTAGAGTTTCAATTTGTTGGCATATATATAGAAACAATGTTTTTTTCCCCACAATTTTCTTTATTTCCTTTCAATTTTTTTTACTTTTTTTTTTGTCTTTTTTTTGCAGGGGGAGGCAATCAGGGTTAAGTCACTTGCCCAGGGTCACACAGCTAGTAAGTATCATATGTCTCAGGCCAGATTTGAACTCAGGTCCTCCTGACTCCAGAACCTGTGCTCTATCTACTGTACCACCTAGCTGCCCTTTTTTTACTTTCTTATTATTTTTGCTGATGGTATAGTTTTCTCTTCTCTTAAAAATTAAATTGGATAATTATTTATCAATTGTATAGTTCTTTTAAAAACAGATTTTGGTTTATATATTTTTAAATTTTCAATTCTGATTAGCTAACTTTTTCATTTTCATTACATCCTATTTTATGCTTGCTTTGGGATTATTAATTTATTGATTTTCATACAGCCATAATTAGCATAAGGCAAGTGGGTCTTTGTCCTAGGATGAGTATTTGTCTAAGAATAGGAAAATTTCCCTAAAATGTGAACTTTAAAAGGTGTCTAAGAGCATTTGCATTCCTTTAAGGACAAAGGTAGGGGTAGAACTTGCTAGTGAGGTCTCAGGGGATGGAATTGTAGCTTAGACAAGCTAGTGACATTCTAGTAAGAACAGGAATGACAGCAAGTTCCTAAGAGAAGCTCACCTGTCTCATGGGCTTCCTTGAGATAATAGCGTCAATAAAAAGTTTGGGTTCTTTTAAGATAAGAAGATGAGCATGTTTATAGGCTGAAACCAGTACAGAAGATAAATTTAAGATGATTGATAGAAAAGGGTTTATTAGGTAGACTTAATGTCATGGAGGGGGGAGAAGGAGGGAAGGGAGGGAACATTTATTAAATGCTTACTATATGCCAAGCACTGTACTAAGTGATTTACAAATATCTCATTTGATCCTCACAACAACGCTGTGAGTTAAGAGCTATAATTATTATTATTATTCCCCTCTTCCAGTTGAGAAAATTGAGGCAGACAAAGGTTAAGTGACTTGCTTAGGAACACACAGCTAGCATACATCTGAGGTCAAATTTGAACTCAGGTCTTTTTTATTTTAGACCCAATACTCTATCCATTGTAGTGCCTAGCCAGAAGAGAAATGAAGGGATGGGATTGTGGGATTGAGGGGTTAACTTTGACGACGACGAGGACAACTAATTCTTCTGAGTCTCACAGAGGTTAGGTAAAGAAACTAAGAGGTTTAGCAGAACAGCAAGGATGTTCAGGGAGTCCATGCTAAATTGCCTCAGACTTCTTAGTAAAGATTATTGGCTCTAAAGAGGGGGGGAAAGGGATTCAAACCACACATCTGATGCTCACTAGTTTTGTGTCTTTGAGTTACTTAACTTCCTTGGGCCTCTATTTCCTCATCTGCAAAATGAAGGGGGTAGGACGAAATGGCTTTTGTGGGCCTTTCTAGCTCTAAATCTTTAATTTTAAAGTGATGTCATCTGCAGGGTCAATAACATCCCATCCATTCATATCACCTCCACGAGTAAAATGAAGAAGTGGAACAAAGAAGGGAGTAACGGCTTGAAGACAAAATACAATGAGTATCAATAATAAAAACCATGTTGAAGTCTATATACATGACATATCAACAAGCAATTATTAAGAACCTGCTATATTCCAAACTAAGTCCAGAGAATATTAAGAAAGGTTAAAGATAGTTCTTGCTCTCAAAGTTCACAGTCTAATGGAGGAGACAACATGCAAATAATGATGTACAAACGAGATATATAGAGGACAAATTAGAGACAATCTCAGATAAAAGGCACTAAGATAGAACAGAACCAGGAAAAAAGACCTCTTACAGAAAGTGGGACTTTGGCTGAGGCTTAAAGGAAACCCAGAAGGCTGGGATGAGGTGTGTGTGTGTGTGTGTGTGTGTGTGTGTGTGTGTGTGAGAGAGAGAGAGAGAGAGAGAGAGAGAGAGAGAGAGAGAGAGAGAGAGAGAGTTTCAGGCATCAGGAAACAGTGTGTCTCCTTAAGAATAACAAGGAGGCCAGTGTCCCTGGATCATAGAGAAGTACACAGAGGGGAATAACGTGTAAGAATATTGGGAAAGTAGGAAGGGGCCAGGTAATGAAGGGTTTTTAAATGTCAGCATGTTTCTAGCAAATGTTACACCACTGTTGTGAGTCCTACTGTGGAGCTGCAAGCAGATGCTATTCCATAGTTCAGCATGTCAGTAATTGATGACATGGGCTGGGATTTTGATTTGGGGACTGTGTTTTGGGAAAATTCTTGGACAGAGGAGGCACAAAAGGGGTATTCATTCTACATCTTGGAACTAACTATGAGGGTAGAAAAGGTTGAGAGGTGTGCCTGGTCTCTAGGTTCCTGATCCCTTGCTCCTTCTTTATGAGATTTTGATGAGCTAATACTAAAGACAGAATAATGAGGTGCCAAAAAGAATACTGCAAACTGAGAGTGACAGTTGGCAAGATAATATAAGCATCAATAAGGCATCCTCATTTCTTCCTCACCTCTCTGCCAGGGAAGGAGCAGCTCTCATCAAACGTCTACTTCTTCTGTTCAAAGAACAGAAGTTCTGTTAAAAGAACTGTTGCTTCTTTTTTCTCACAAGAGGAAGGAATTAAAGGAGGGAGAAGGAAGGAGGGAGGGAGATGGAGGGAGAAGCTATATGCCTGTACAGCCAGTAGAATGAGTCATTGGCTGCTTCCAACAGAAATGACCGCCCTCGCTCCTCTCCCATTACTCACTGAAATTCATGGCCATTGTTTTACTCTTCCTTTTATATAAAAGAAAATCTGATGGCTTCTAATCTTTATCTGCATGATCAATACCGGTGCTGCCCAGCAGGGATGGGTAAAAGGTTTGGTACTCCGTAGAGGGAGAAAAATGTGTCATTCAATACAGCTGAGGCAGAAGGCAAATGATGACTGTATTTGGAAGTTGCAATAACAATGGAGGAATGTTGAAATAGTACAGCAAAGCAGGTTACCAAAAATAGGAGATTCTGAAAATAGAGAGAAATTAATAACAAAAGTACAAATCTACCCCTAGACTAGGAGTTCTTAACCTAGGGTCTCTGAATTTGTTTTTAAAATATTTTGCTAACTGTATTTCAATATAATTGGTTTCCTTCCTAATCTATGTGCTTTGTTTTATCCATTTAAAAACATTGTTTTGAGAAGGAAGCCATAGACTTCACTAGACTGCCAAAAATATGTATGGCACACACAGAAATAGCTAAGGACCCCTGCTCTATAACCAATTAGAAATAATCCCCTGAGGCAAAAATAAGCCAAAGTAGGGAAAGGAGAATCTGCTGCCAATGTTACACATGGGGCATCTAGCCATGGTGACCCCATCTAGTTTTCACGTGTACATGATGTATAAAGTTTTTTTTAAATATCTTAAAGTAAAGTAGATTGCATTCTACTCATTCCCCTTGTGGCTATATTTATGAAAGTCCCCTCTTCCTTGTATATCTCTTGTTACGTTGTATTCATTCTTATTCATGAGCAACTAGGCTTAAAGTAGCTATGATTTAGTAGAAGAAAAGTAGAGCTAAACTTCAAGAGAGCATCAAGTACTATATCTTGACTTAATTAAAAATCTAGTCACAAAAAGACAGATCTTGTGAAATTCTTTCTGGGTTTTTTTTTTGTTGTTTTCTTTCTTTTGGTGGGGAGAGGTCCCCTCATAAACATAGACCCTTTTTTCCTACTATCACCATTTGAATATGCTAATATCCTCCTTCTTTATTCCTAGACATCTGTAAGATTACTCCTCCTTATTAATCTTACTTCAAAGGTTGAGAAGTTGTCACCTATATGATAGTAGTTTCAGTTTACCATCAAGGAGATTTGAAAAACTCATCTTCAACTCAAAAAGCTATTCTGGCTATTCTGACTTTTCTGGAAAAGAATTGGTAAAATATGGCTCATTCCAGTTCTTCTCAAATAGCACTTTATGAGGTCCAAAGTGCTTTCACATATATTATTATTTATTTTAATTATCTCACAGAAAGTAGCACAGGATCAGAATAACAGTTCTGGGTATATAAATTTCATCTCTCCCCTAGCCCATTTATCTTTGCTTTATTTCATTCATTGAAACAATTTGTTTTCAAGAAGGTTTCTCCATTGCATGAAAGAAAAGAAAATGACAACTAGAAAAGTGCTCAGACCTATTCTTATTCAAATTTGAACTTCACATGTCCAAAAAAGAATTATCTTTTCTCCTAAACCCACCAGTCTTCCAAACCTCCACATTTATGTTGAATGCACAACCTCCCTTCTGGTTATGCATGTTTCCAACCTTGATATAATTCTTATTTCCTCAGTATTGCTCACTCCACATATCCTATTTGTTGTCCAATCTCTTTGATTCTCTCTACACAGTATCCCTTTCATTTGCCTTCTTCTCTCCAAGCACACAGCCTCTACCCTGGTTCAGGTCTTCACCAGCTCTTCATTTGCTATTACTCACACTCTATTTCCAGTCTCTTCATTTTTGCCCCCCATTCCTGAAATATCATCTCTCCTCACCCCCACCCAGGGAGTGTATTGATAAATATTTAACAGTCAGCTTTCTAGGGAGGAGGGGGAATATAAGCATGATATATTTTTGTTCAATCTGCATTGTTAATATTTTCTCCATCACTTTCTTAATCAATAAAACAGTAAACCAAGACTTGATTTGTAGTGTTTACTGATTTCCAAGGTGTAAATGGTTCACACTGAAAATTTAACAGTTAGCTCTTTTGCCTCTAGCATACCCCTGACTCCCACCTCTTAGATGCCTTAGTTTCCTTCAAAACTCAGTTCAATGCCATCTTCCACATGAAGACTTTCCTGATCCCTCCCAGTTACTGGTTCCTTTCTTCTATCCCTTTCATAACTACCTCATATTCATTTTGTTTGTATTCCATATAAACTGATACATGTGCATGTCTTTTCCTTCAATAGTTTCATGTTCTTTTATTCCATGGTATTTCTTAATTAAGAGTACTAAGAGTTGTCTGTCTGTAAGGGCTGACTGACAAAAGCTCCTCTCTTTGCTGTTTCTTTAAAATTTTTCTTGGCTCTGTAATTACCATAGAGATTACCACTCTGATCCCTCAGCTGAGGACCCACTGTGGGAATAGAGACCCGCAAATAGCCAGACTGAGCTGTCAGGCTTCTTTCTTCATGACATAGCTCAAGTATCGTGCTTTATATGAAGTTATTGCTGATTTTCCAAATGCTAACTAATGGCCTTCCTCCCAAACTACCTTGTATTTAACTACTCTGTATTTATTCTCTTTATGCTTAATCTAATTATACTTTTATATTTACTTTTTGTCTTCCTCATTAGAATATTAGGTCTTTGTGAGTAAGGATTGTTTCATTCATTATATTTGTATCCCATATCTAGCACAGTCCTTGGCACATGGTAGGTACATAATAAATGCTGGTTGATTTATTGATTGACTAGGTCTCAAGCTAAAACAGGACAACCAGCAAACTTGGTTAATATTGGCTAATATCAACCACAGCTAGTAAGTGTCAAGTGTCTGAGGCTGGATTTGAACTCAAGTCCTCCTGACTTCAGGGCCTGTTCTTTATCCACTGTACGACCTAGCTGTCCCTCATGAATTCTTACATGAGCTAGTCAAAGGAAAACTGTGCAAGAAATGGAAGAGTATAGTATAATAAATATGAATAATAAGCATGGAAAAGAGAGAAGAGAGATAGGGATTTTTGAGAGGATAGAGTTGGAAAGAGGAAAAGTATGAGCAAAAAGTACTACAACAATGGAAGTCATTATGATGTAGGCAATAAAAGTAGAGAGGGGAGAGGATTAAGAGCAAATAATTCAGTTCTGGGTTACTAGTGTTGATTTCCTTTACATTTTTACCTTTTTCCTGGAAAAGAGATGGAATGAAAACCAAAACTTAACAATTAGAACTGTGGATGTGAATGGAATGACTGTCATTAAAAAAAAAAGAGAGAGAAAGGACAATGGAAGTACAGGCTGGAAAACAAATAGAAGTTAAGAATATATAAAGAATTTTAGAAAAACTAGGTATGATATGAAATCCCTTTCCTGATTACTCAATCATTGTTATAAGGACAACACTTTTTTTTTTAATTTACATGGCACCTCTCCAAAACTTAGCCATAGGCTAGAATACGAAGAACTCATAAACAAAGCAGAAATATTTAAAAAGAAAAACATCCTTTATAAATCACAGTTCAGTGGCAGTTATAATCACTATTGGATTGATAATAAATAAGGGAAATTTGAAGAAAGAACTTAAAACTTAGATGGAGACCAATGTAATGCTAAAGAATGAATGTGCCAAAGAGCTGTCCCCTAATAGATAAGTGACCAAATGGTATGAAAAAACATATCAAAAGAATTGAAAATATTAATTCATGTGAAAGATTGCTACAAATCATTAATCACAATAAAAGTATAAATCAAACCAATGCTACATTTTTACCTCCCACCTAGAAAAATGACAAAAATGACAGAAGACAGAAAACAATCAATGTTGAAGGGACTGAGGGAAGATAAGAACACTAATGTGCTGTTAATGGTGCTAGGAACCGGAGAAATCATTCTGGAAAAACAATTTATAATCATGTTAAAAAGAATCAAATGCCTATATACTTGGACTCAGAAATCCTAAGCAAATACCCTAAAGTGGCCATGGCCAAAAATACACCAAATTATGCATAGTAGCACTTGTTAGCAAAGAATGAGAAATAAAATAAATTTATTTTATAATAATAATAATACAATATTATTATATCATAAATAAATAGATAAAATAAATTGGAAAGAATATCAAATGTATATAAATAATCTGAAGTCTACTGTTATAATGACCAAGCTTGATCCCAAAGTTGAGATGTGAAAAGGTATTTTGTGTGCCTCTTTTCAGAAGTAGGGAAACTACGGAAGTAGAACTTTGCATATATTATCACACTTTTTTGATATGTTGATTAGTTTTAATAAACTCCTTTTTTCCCTTCCTTTTTATTTTATGTTATAAGGGATTGCTCCCTGAAAGAGTGAGGAAGGAGAGATTTATTAGGAAACATAATATTTCTTTCAAAAAGAGAAGAAAATCAAATGATCAAAATCTTTTTTAAAATTAAAAGGGGAAATTCACAATTGTGGAAGAAAAAAATTAACTTTTTTTAGAAATTATATATGTCAATAAAACTGAAAACCTGAATGTGATGGATTATTTCCTGCCAAAATATAAAATATATAGATTAATGGAACAGGAAATAAAAAATTTAAAACAACCTAATCTCATAAACAGAAATTAAACAGGCTATCCATAAACCATATAAGTAATTGTGAGTGATTATTTTTACTATTCAATATATTTTTATTACTTATTGTTCTGGCCTCTGCAAGCAGTCTAGCTAATGATTTGCCACAGTCATCATATTTTACCTTCCTGTTCTTCAGTTTATTCACCAATTAAATTTAATAAAAATTGTGTTTACCCTTCACCGGTCTTTAGTAAAGCTTCAGTATGTCACCTTTAAAAAAAAAGCAGCAGAAGAAGAAAACACCTTGGCATTTACAGATGAAAGTTGTTATATTGATGCAATCCACTATTCCTCTCTCTTTAATTGCCACTTGGTCTGGGAAAATGAAAGCTTGCCAGCTTCCAATGCTTTCAAAGACTTTAATCAATGCTCCCTCCAACTATCAAGAAATGGAAAGCCAGAGGGTAGAATCACAGACCTCACACTCCTTCTTAACATTGCCCAGCAGGACATATTTACATTACCAGGCCTTGTCCCCTAAGCTTGACCTTGGGTTGGCCTCCAAGTTTGTACAGAGAAAGGAAAAGGCAGGGGCCATATAGTCCAGGATAACTAGAAACAAACTGTCTTATTAAATTACCCATATTTGCAGTTAAGCTTAAAATAACACAGACCTGCCTGCTTTTAGCCCTAAGGCCTTTGGCTTAATCTTTCACTTACAATAGAAACACTGCTTCAGTTTTTTCCCTTATTCATTTTGTTCTGGGCTCATCATTCAAACATTCTTAAAGGGAAGAGCTCATTCCTTCTCTTGCAAATATGGAAGCATGACTCTCTGACCAAACAATGCTCAGGAAAATATAGGGAAAAACTCTTAAAGCAAGGAGTATTTTGAATTGATTGTACTAAGCACGACAATAAAATAATGAAAATCAGTACACACGTTTCTTCAGCAAGGGTTCTTAACATCTTTTGTGTCATAGACCTCCTCAGCAATCTGATGATGCCCATGGACCCCTTCTCAAAATGTTTTTAAATCCATAAAATAAAATAATCAAAAGTACAAAGGAAACCAAATATATTGAAATACGTTTATAAAAATATTTTTTGAAACAAGTTCACAGATCCCAGGCTCAGAACTCTTGTGTGAAAAGTTTTCAGTAATAGGATTTTAAAATCTAAAGTATGGGCTTGAAGGGATTAGGTGAATCTTGAAGCTAGAGAAAAGGTCTTGCACCGAAAGTTTTTAAGATCCCTGATTCTATCCCATCTGGCTAAGTGACTTCAATCTGTGTCTATACCATATAATCAAAATAGATGGATCATGGAATTGTCTATCTGGTTATATCAGTGGTCTACAAAGGCAATCAATTTGTGAGCACTTTTTAAGTAGGGACTATGCAAAACACTAGACTAGAAGCTGGCAATACAAGAGAAAAAAAAATGGAAGAGTCCATTCCCGCAAAAAGCTTACCCTCTTCATGGAGGATATAGTATATATGTGGATAAGTAAATATAAGACAATTTGAATAGGGAGATAGTGACTGATGACCAGGGAATTAGAAAAAAACTGCAGAAAAGTGACATCTGAGCTGAGCCTTGAAACAAATGTTAACATGGTTGACTCTGGCTCCACTTTTCATGGCCAGGTTCATGACATTTCCCATTCTCCCCCAAGGTTCTCAGGTATCCTGAGAATCTTGGAAGTCTATTTTCCCTGCTATCAGCTTGAGCCCCAACTGGTCATGCCAATACCCCATGTAGGAGTCCAGCGATATAACAAAGCCCAGGCTATTGCTGACTCGGGCCATTTTGAATATGTTGACTGTTCTGGCTTTGGAAAAAGGCTCCTCTCAACCATGTAGCAGGGCAATGCAGAGTATGCGAACCAGTCCTAGCCCTCACAATTCTCCTGAAAGCAGTTCCTTAGAGACTTTCATGCAGATATTGTCATCTTAGAAAACTGAGAGAGTTTGCACATGTGCCAGACCCTGGCTATGCAAGATAACGCTTCCAAAATGCATAAGTGAGGAAAGTTTGCATTCCAAGTATGAGGAATCCCTTTCAATATTCAAGTATGATGTAACCCAGAGATGAAATGCTGAGTTCAAAAGAACACATACAGTGAGAAGGAGTAATAAGAGATAAGCATGAAAAGGTGGGTTTAAGACAAGTTCTAGAGAACCTTAAAAGGCAACCTGAAGAGTTTTTATTTTATCTTAGAGGTAATCTTAGAGGTATCTTAGAGTGTCAATAAAAACCTTTTGATCATGGGAGTGAGATAGATACCACACAGATGATATATTGTTATGATAGTTAAAAAGAAGTTAGACAATACCCTCACCAATTCAGTCACATCATACATGTATGGTTTTCATGTATGATGCATATGTATGATATATGTAAACAAATATATATGCATTCCAATTCATATATGTGCGTGTGTACTTTTAAACACATAGCCTTGGCCATGTGGTTGCATCAATCTAAGGTACCCCTGGTATAGAAATCCTTTTCACCAATGTGGATTAGCAATTCATCTATAACTTAGATGTAAGAAGCTGCTGGGGCAATCAAGAGGCTAAGTAGAGGTCACATCGCTAGTATGCGTCACTTAGCTGGTATGTATTAAGGGCAGAACTTGGAGTCCAGTTCTTCTTGACAACAAAACAAGTTCTCTATGATGAGAAAATGGTGCTGATTTTTTAACTTGTCTATGCTTGTGCTACTCTCTCTACGCTGAGTTAGTTTTCTACTCTCTCTTTGGTCTCCTCCTAACCATTCGACTGGTCACTCTTCAGTCTCTCCCCTATCTGTAGGTACACCCCAAGACTCTCCTCTTTTCTTTTCCTTCTCTACTCTCTTACTTGGTGGCCTCATCAGCTCCCAAGAGCAAAGTTAGCATCTCTAGACAGGTGACTCTCAGATCTATGCCTCCAGTGCTAGTCTCTCTTCTGCGCCTCAAACTGTCTTTTTGACATTTTGAACTGACTATCCCATAGACATCCCAAGCTCCACACACACGAACCCATCATCTTCTCTTCTGAAATGCACTCCTCTCTGAACTTTCTTATTTCTGTCATGACTGTTATAATCTTTCTTGTCACCCAGGTCTAACCCCCTCAAGAAACCTCACTTTCTCACCCTCCCTAACCTCATATGTCCAATCAGATTCCAAGTTTTTTCAATTCTATCTCTTTTACCTGTCCCTTTTTTCCCATTCATACTACCACCACCACAGTTCAGGCCCCCAACACTTCCTACTGAGTTGTTACAATAGTATCCAATTTGGTCTCCCTGCCATTTGATCTTTTCCCCTTCCAATCCATTCTCTGCTGATATCAAAGTGATATTAAAAAGCATTAGTCTGGCCATGCGCTTCTCTGTTCAACAAACTTTACTGGTTTCTTATGACCTCTAGCATAAAATAGAAACTCTTCGGTTTTGGCATCTAATGCCTTTCACAACCTGGCTCCGACTTATCCTTCCAGATTTATAATATATTGTTCTCCTTCACACACTCTTTAGTCCAGCCAAATTGGAGTTCTTGCTATTCCTCTCACATCATAATCCATCTTTATGCCTTTGCACAAACTATCCCCTGATCCCCTTACCTATTAGGATGTCTGTTTTCCTTCAATCAATAATCATATAAGTGTTTACAATATGCCAGGCAAAGGGCTAAGTATTGGGGATACAAAGAAAGAAAAAAACAGTCCCTGGTCTCAAGGAAGTCACAGTCTAATGGGAACACCTATGCACAAATATGATATATATAGACAGATATAGATATAGTTATAAATATAGAAGATATCGATATGACCAATTGTAGATAAGCACAGTGGGAAGGCGCTAGCATTAGGGGGATCAAGAAAGGTTTCTTGTAGAAGATAAAATTTTCACTAAGCTAAGGAAGCCTTTAGACAGAGATGAGGCAGAAGAGAATTCCAGGGGCATGAGTGTGTGTGTGGATATACACACACACATATTCATGGTGTTCCAAAAATCTTAGGGTAGTTTTAAACTTTAATAGCTATCCAAACTATGAAAGTTAAAACTTTCGGAACTATATGTATGTGTGTGTACACATATGTGCATATATATATGTGTGTGTGTGTGTGTGTGTGTGTGTGTGTGTATATATATGCGTTTATGCATACATGCTGTTTTCCTAATAAAATGTTAGCTTCTTGAAGGCAGGGGCTAGTTTGTTTCTGTCTTTGCACCCATAGCATCTTTTCTTAATTTTTTTTTTTATTTTTAGACAATTGGGGTTAAGTGATTTGCTCAGGGTCACATAGCTAGTAAGTGTCAAGTATTTGGTCTGAGGCTGGATTTGAACTCAGGTCTTCCTGACTTCAGGGCCAGTGCTCTATCCACTGCTGCCCCCCCCATAGCATCTTAATACAGTACCTAACACACAGTATTTGTTGAATAATTGGTTGGTTGATTGACACAAGTTGCAGGACCCTCTCAGTGTTTGCTCACCAGAATTTCTCTATACCAATGAAATCACACAATTAGATTCTCCACCCCAAAATTAATTACTAAAAATATATGTAGTACCTACCTCTCAGAGTTGTCTTGAGTTTCAAATATAGAAAACTTTTGGCAAGTTTTAAAGTACTACATAAATATCAATTGTTACTATAGTTCACTGACTAAAATAAAAGCTACCGAGTTTAAAAAGGGAATAAAAACTGCCCGCAGATTCCATAAAGAACAGGACTGTTTTATGATTGTTGCTATTAGTTTATGTTAAGCTATTTCTTTACCGGTTATAGTAAAAACCAGGAAATGTCTACTTCTTGAATTAGCACATATAACAATGACAGGTGTTTCTAACTAGAGTACATTTCAAGCTGACACTCTAGAGCAGGGAGACAATATTCATTTGTGGATAGTCTACTCTGCTCTCAAATTATGCATACTTGCTGCAGGACTTTCAAGCATCTTGAACAAGACTCTGGAGGAGTGAGGCTGGTGACTGCACAGTCCTGCCTCACTTAAATCCAATTCACTTGTCATGGCAACACTTTGTGATGTCATGTTCCTCTTTGAGAACAAAGGACAAAGAACAGCAAAAACAACAACCACTTCTACAACTCCTTTTAAAGTTTAATGATTGGTTCTGTATATGGCAACTGACATTTACTTCAAAGCTTCCTAAACTGGCATGTCCATCAATTGCCCCCTGACTCTATTCCCATTCATCTCTGTTACTTCCTTGTCATCATTCCCCTACACGTGTTGTCCTTCCCGTTCAGATGTAATCTTCTTGAGGGTAAGGACTGTCTTACTCTTTGTGTTCCCAGTGCTTATTATAGTGCCTGGCACATGCATTTTCATTCATTTTTCCTGACCTCTAGTTTCACTCTCTTTCAAGACCAAGGCACCCCAGTAATTGACCCCAACTAGAGGTTACACAGATAATTGCTAGTAGATGGCTCCTGTGAGTTGGTATACAGTTACCCTGGGGTCTTTCAAACTGTCCTTTCACTTTATTTCTTATCTGTATCACTTCTCTTTGCCACCACACACCTAATTTCTAAACTATTCTCCTTTTGGCGAGGTAATGTAATCATCGCATTTTTTCTGTGAGCTGACAGTTCAGAAGTTAGTATGGTTCTGCTTAATCTCATGACTTTCATAGAGCCTTGTCCTGTGACTCTAACAAAAAAGTTGCTTTTTATGAATTTTGGATTGTTGCGAGGAAAGCTCTCAGTAAATTGTTAAACTCTACATAAATATCCACTATTATGGACCTAATTTAATTCTTACAGAAATGATAAACAGAGGTCTTCCAAGAATGATTACAGTATTGTTTATCCAAATTGCTCTTCCGTCCCACTCCCATACTTCCCAAACCTTGTTAAAAGAGTTCTTTCTACAGCAGAATGACCCTTTATGGGAGACTCAAGGGCTCTTTCACTCTTCTGCATCTACTCTGGCTATCATTCATTAAACAAATGTATTTTGTACCTTATGTTGCGCTTACAAGACAGGTAAGAAAGAATCTGAATGGTTTAGATTATGCAGACACTATGCTACATACACAAATGCAGAGCCAAAGAGAACCAAGATCATTTCTTTCCTCCCCTCATCCAACCTATTTATTAGCCTCTTTAATCATACTATGGGCATCAGAATTAGAATTTGTGATGCTTTGTCCAGATTTTCATTGGCATAGAGAACTCCTGGTGAAAAACTCCCTCTCCCAATGCATATCAGCAATTCTTCAGCCACTTGCAATCTTAGAGTCTAGAGAACTAAGAGGTTATATTAAGTCCCTTGCCCATGGTTATACAACCAGTGGGTCAGAGGCAAGATTTGATCATATTTCTTTCTGTAGCTCTCTAGTCATTATGCCATGCTATGATTAGAATCACAAGATCATAAAATTTTAGAGTAGCAAAAGACACTAGTCCAATTTTGAAAAGCTGTGACAGTCAACCCAACAGCAGGGCTATAGGTTATCAGAAGATATCAGAGGGCTATTTGAATAAATGGGGAGGGGGGTGAGAGGAGCAGGAACCATTGATTAGGTACTAAAAACTCTACTTGGCACTGAAGATACTAATACAAAACCAAAAATAGCCTCTGGCCTCAAGATGTTTGCATTCAATCAGAGAGAAATAATAGTTATAGGTATGATGAGTAGAGCCATAGGGAAGTTGATGGATATGCCCTTTACCATAGCAATGGCAATACTGATTTGATTGTAGGTCCATAACTGGAACCCTCCTCCCAGGTAAGGAACTACAATTGAAATAACAGGGCAGAAGACAAGGTTTGGTGGTCTGGAGCGTGCAGTGGATTGTCATTTGGCTATAATAACTTATGTAAAAGAGAGGAAAAGTCATAAAAGAGAGCTTGAAGTAACAAGATGTCGACCATCTGTCCTGGTTGGTGTGGTGTTCACATGCACTTAGAGGGGGATAACAAGCAGTGCTGCTGATAGCCTTCAATAAGGCAAAATTTATTTGACATTCTGTTCATGAATTAAGTGCATCAATTGAGTCTACAACGGGGATACTTACATTGGTATGCTTATAATGGTAAAAACAGATAAGAAATTAGACTGAATTGAGATAACATCTGATCCTTAAAGGTAACAGTATAAGTATCAAGACAGGGACTACAAATTATCTTAAATGGATAGGTATTCCTTGATCTAGAGAAAAGCATGAGTTCCTGTGCATCTGGGTCTATCTCTATGCTAAGAAAGACACCAATATTGTATCACAGTGCACAGCAAACAATAAGATACACGTTCTTGGATTGCATTCTGACCATATCTAATCAAAAATGGTGTCAGGATGAACTTCATTATTTCCGGAATTTTTTAAACTACCTCTTGTACAGTGTCATGCATCATCGGCTTTTGGAAATTAAAGAGAAACTAATAATTCCAAGTGCTTGTATGGACATATACCTTTTGTCCTCTCCCTGCCCCACATCACCCCCAACCTCCTGGTTTTCTGACAGCCCTATGGTCTTATTTACAATTCATTTATAAATTATTGAGGTCATTCATTCTACATTTCCTTAAGCTTTTGGCACCACATCTTTCAATGCGGCTGCCTACTTCTGTTATCTTCTGGCAGACATTCCTGTCACTATGTCAATTACCAGCATCTATTTATCCCCTGCCTTTGACCCAATGGACTCCTTGTTCTCCTACTGATGACAGTTTCCCAAAGTTTCAACTACACTGGTCGTTAGCTGCTGACCCTTCTACAGACAACGTTATTATGGTAATTGCAAGGCTGGAAGTAACAGAGACTAGGACCAATTACACCTGTCCTTGTCCAATTCAGCTAGGGTTTAAATTACTTGGATGGAGCAGAAGCTATGGTTGCTCAAATGAACAACTACTTTTTCTCTATTCTTGCAAAATTCAGAGACAGACATCCCTAATTATGTTTGTCATTAGGACATAATGACCCTGAATTTCTTTAAATGGCATTTTTATCAAGGAAATCATTGCATTACATTATTAGATAACAATTAACTGAGTATTTGAAGTCAAACAATGTTTAAATGTTGCTTTGCCTAAATATAATACAAAGCCTTAGCCAAAATATGTTTCTTGTGGTATTGCTTTGTATATGAATAATTTTAATGCTACTGATACACACATAGATTTGTAACTTTAAAATAAACCTCTAAATATTATATATGATACACTTAATTTTTAAAATTACACATAGTATAATTCTATAATATAAATATACAGATGCAGTACTATGAACACATGCATAAGCACATTTCAGATTAAATATGTGTAAGTTAAAGCTAAATCAGTTCATTTTTAAAGTTATGCATTATATATATAACATTTAGAGAAAAGCTCTTCATAAACACTAAAAAATTAAATGATACTGAATTTGTTAAGCATTGCTTGTATCATCAATGTGGAATAAAATATACATATTCATCAATGCTAAGTTTAACTATAAGACATTACTTTATTTGGTTCTGCAGAAAATTCTCTTTTCTTTCAAAGATCATACTTCTAGAGATGGAAGTGATTGTCAGGAGTTAAGCATAAAAGGTAAAACAAGTCAAAAATAGATAAAACTCACTGGTGAAAACTGTGGAACTGGTATAATCTTAAGGTTATACAGTTCAATCCTAGCCTTAGATACCAAATATGGTAAATATATACATTGTTACTAGTCAAAAGGAAATGGGTACGCATTGAATAACTCTAGATTTCTTTCAGAAATAATTCATATCTACAGTTATTAATGAGGGAAGAGAGCAACAAAAAGGGAGAAACTTCTCTGATAGTTTTGCTGAAAGGCTATTTTCTTTACCATTAAAAGGCAAACTAGGAAGTTTTTCTGATAAGAGTCTCATTTCCAAGATAAATAAGGAACAGATTCAAATTTATTAGACTGAGCCATTCCCTAATTTATAAATGGTCAAAGGATATGAAAAAGCAGTCTTCTAAAGAATTGCAAGCTACAAAATATAGCCATAAAAAATGCTCCAAATGACTAATAATCAGAGAAATGCAAATTAAAACATGTCTAAGGTTCTACTTCATACTTATTAGACTGACAAATTTCATACATGCACACACACACACACACACACACACACACACACACACACACAGGAAATTACAAATGTTGGAGCTAGTGCAGGAAAATGGGTATAGTAATTCATTGTTGGAGAAGCAATGAATTGGTACAACCAGTCTGGAATACAACCATTCTAGCCTTTGACCTAGCAATGTCACTTGCATGTTTACACTCCAGGGAGATTAAGGAAAAGGGTAAAGGACTTGTACATGCAAAAATGTTGAAGTAGCTCTTTTGTGGAACAAGGAACTAGAAATTAAGGAGGGCTGCTACCAATTGGCTTCACATATAACAACGGAATACTATCGCACTGTATGAAATAGCTATCTGTTCCATGTCACAAGGGTTAGGGTTGTGGTGCCCCTGTGATCTGGAAAATCTATGTGAAAATTTTTAGCCCTACCTTCATACCAGAGAAAAAGTTTGAATTATTCTTTTTTTTTTAATGGGGTGTTTATAGTACTTTATTGTAAAATTTGTGTTAAGTATTTGTTCATAGGTTCTGTGTCATCTGTTGGCCTTCAAGTGTCATCTGCAGCTTCCACAAAACTCCCAAAAGATTCCCATTCAGTTTCTTATGCCAACCCGTGACATACCAAAATCATAATGGGGAATATCATAATATGGAGGTGGTAAGTGTAATGAAAGGATGGTTTCAGAGAAACTTAGGAAGACTGGTATGAACTGATACTGAGTAAAGTAAGCAGAATCAATAGAATAATATAACAATAACAATATTGAAAAAAACAAACAACTATAAAAGACTTATGAATTCTAATTGCTGCAGTGACAAACCATGATTCAGAGACCAACTTTGAAGCATGATACCCACCTCCTGCGAGAGCTGATGGACTCAAGGTGCACAATGAGATATATTTTGTGACAAGGACAACATGGAAATTTGTATTGCTTGACTATGTAGGTTTGTTTAAAGAGTTTGTTTGGTTCTTAATGTTTTAATAAAAGGAAGGAGATGGAAGGGAGAGAAAATAGATTTTTGTAAGAAAAAAAAATAAAGCAATTAAAGGCCAAGAAGACCTTTCTGAAACTTTTATCTCAAGGCCCAGAATTTAAACTTGCAACACTGTTGTGCAGGGTTTTCTTGGAAATTTCTACAAGGTAGAACTCCAAAAGGGCCATCACTTCATCTACAAAGTATTTTACTCCTGTTCCCCGTACAGTGGAGAACCAAAGATAATCCTTATTTCTCTCACAAACATTCTGTCACCTAAGACTAGTGGTGGCCCCAATAGAAGAAGGATTAAAGCCAGCCAGAGATGAGCACAGTCATGTCAATTTAAATAAGTGTATGATACTTTGATCAGAATTTGGGGTACCAATGGGGAGCAGGCAAAGCAGTATCACCTAAGTTCACAGGTAAATGAGATTATTATTTTAGGAAGAACTGCAAACTGGACATAGTCTAGAAAAAGGCTACCAAATGATCAGAATATTGGAGAGCACTTCACGCTACACTGGATTGAAAGAAATGAGGATGTTTAATCTGGGGGAAGAGGCATCAGAGGGAAGCTAAATAGCCTTCCAAGTAATTTAAGGTGTTCTTATGTAGAAGAGGAGTTTGGACCTGTCCAGCTTGGACCCAGACAGCAAAGTCTGAAGCAAGGGACAGAAATTGCAGAGGCAGATTTAAGCTTAATGTAAGGAAAACTTCCTAACAATTAGAATTGTTCAAATAGATTCATCTGTTTCACGGGGTAGTGTGTTCCCACTTGTTCAAGGTTTTGAAGCAGAGCCTGGGTCACCATTTAGCTCCTATGCTATAGAGTGGATTTATGTTCAATCACATGTTAGATTAGATGGCTTCTGATGTCCTTTCCAGATACTGTGATTCCATAGCTAGACAATTAGCATGTATTTCAACTTTACTTTCATAATATCTCTTCCAAAATGTCCATCACTGGACTCTCCTCATTTTATCCAGTCTTTTTTATTCTCTTAACTCTTTTTTCCTGCTCAATGAGTTGAATCCTGTTTACATATTATATAAGGCCTTTAATAGGCCACTCATGTTTCCATCATCCAGGGGGATTTTGTGATTAGTCCTGTGCTTCTGACACTATTACCATCTTCTCTTTGGTTTTACCTCCATGCCTGAATCCCCTGCCACTCCTAATGAACATACGAGGGCCACCCTTTTGACAATTCACTGAAATAAACATTCATTAAGCTCCAAACTTGTACAAGATTCTGTGTCATATGTTAGGAATAAAATACTTGGGAGAAAAAAGATATAGTTCCTTTGCTCAAAAAATCTGCATTATAAAAGAATGGCTGAAAGTCAGAGAAGAATATTATATAATTTCCATTATTATTTCATATTTGTACCTCCAAACTCTACTACAGTCTCTGGCATATAGTGGATGCTTAACAAATTCTTGTTGACTGATTAACTGATGTCAATGCCATGGAAAATTCAACAAGGATGGGATTCTTTCTCACTGTTGCAAAGAAGGAAAGAGTTCATCAAAAAGATGAAAAATAAGCAGAGCTGTAAAGGAAACTTTAAAGGTGATGACGTGGGTAAATATCTATACAAGTAAATGAAAGTGGTAGATCACAAGAAGCAATCTAGTTTATATAAAGGTGAATGTAGAGTGAATGAATGCGAGTAGGGGAAAGGTAAATTCGAAAGGTAGGTTGCAGCCACATTGCATGGACCTTGAATGCCAAAGTAAGGAGTTTGTATTTTTTCTCTTAGAATTAAGCACTGGGAAACCCCCTAAGGTTTGTGAGCAAGAGATGATGTGAAAACACTTGTTTAATAAAAGATTACTTTTGTCAGTACTGTGAAGAATAGATTGGAAAAGGGAGAGACTAGAGGCAGAGAGGCCAGTTAGAGGGCTATTACAATAGTCCAGGTGGAAGCAGAGAGGAGTAGAACTAGTTAGTAACAGTGGGCTTAAGAAGCAGAGAGAAATGGATAAAAGAAAAAAATGTAGAAATAAAACTGACAGAACTTTTCTCTCCCACCCCATCCAATGAGCATTTTATTGAGGTCACCCATCACATTCTTCACTGGCATAGTTGAAGTCTGATCACTTTACACTTAGACAAAACCAAGTGCGAATGAGGGCCCTTTGGGGAGTTTCGGGTGCTCTCCAATGGAACTTGTAGCAGCTGCCAGGGGCATTAGCTCCCACGTTACCCTTGAACTCTTCAAGAATAACCCTGGGGCCCACCTCTGACAGCTGCTAGAGCTTCCCTTGGGGAATCGCTCAGCCTTTTCCCACTACAAAGCACTCTCTATCCATCCCTATCAAATTACAAGATGCTGACTCTGCTTGGAGGGAGGGAATAACACTGACCTGGCCTGGGAAATCTGTTACTTCTGCCTCACCTACAAGCAGATTTTGAGTGGTCCAGTCCAATATTTTTCCTTTGGAGTTTTGCCCTGCTTCAGTAGGCATGTGGAAACAAGACATCTGTCTCAAAGCATGCTTAAAAAAAAAAAAAGACTTTCAAAGTGCTATACTATCCCTAAGGTACAGTATTATAGTGATTCCTTAATTCTTCCTCATCACCCTGTTTCTCAGCTGACCCCTCCTGTTGCCAGGGTGATTGAGAACATATGGCAAGCCACAGATTTTCCTTCAGGCTAGTCCTGGGAGACTACTTGTTCCTGTTAAGATATATTAAGTGGTGACTAGAGACTGGTAGGTGGAAGTTGGGAAGCAGGAGGGATGGTAGCTAAGGGATGTAAATTCTGGCCTTGAGTTTAAACTTGCCAGGTTTTAACCCTCCTTGATGTTAGGTCTTACTCTTAAATTTTCTCTCCCAAGACTTGAAGTGAGCAAGAAAATAAAAGGGAGGGGAGGACAAATAACATAATAATAAAAGACCACCAATAGAACACATAATCTTTACTTTAGATGAATGTTATGTGATTATCTGGCCATGGCTTGTCATCTGTGCTCATCACATCTGTGTTGTCAGTAATTAGGTTGCAAGACCCTACAGGCAGTGACTGTGTATTTTGTAATCAAATTTTGTACAGTGCCTGGCATAGTCTATTGTCCGTAGTGGAATCTCAAAATTTATTGATGATGCTTATCTTTGATTTCTCTTGAAGCCAAGAGTGTTAGTCTACTCTACATAACCGAATGATGATGGCACTGATGGACCATTAGAGAAAAAGGTATCTGGAAGATTTCTGGGGAACAGGTGACAGGTATACACAAAGGCTATGCACTACCTGATCTCCTGGTCGCTCTAAAAAGCAGTAGAAAAAAAGTATTGACATGAGTCAGAACATCTAGATTCAAATCCCATTTTGGGGGCTTACTAGCTGTTAGAACTAGGGCCAGTCACTTCACTCCCTGAGTTTCCTTACCTTTAAAATAGATGGTTGGACTAGTTGGACTTTGGAATCCCTTTTAGTTCTAGAACCATGATATTGGGACCCGGATTCAATTTCCCACTATACCGATTACTACATAGAGTTATCTTGGACAAATCACTTCACCTTTGAGCCTGAGTTTCATGAATGAATGAATGGAAAAACATTTCTTGAGTGCTTACTACGTGCAGGAAAGTCCATGCTCTCAATCAGCTTACAGCCTAATTAGAGGAGACAGAGCACGTAAAAGAAAGTTCAGCTGCAGAGAATAAAGTAGGGTCCAGGGATCCTTAAGCTTATATAAATAGGTCATGATAGTGCTGAATGGCCTTTTAGGATATAAAGGTAGAGCAGATGGTAAGGCCTGAAGGACCTTAGGAAGCAATAGCAGGAAGGATGATAAGGCTCGGTGGCTCTTTCCAATGTGAAGGAAAAGAGTTGTTGATTTCCATCCTATTCAAAGGCAGTTAGGTGCCAGAGTCCCAGACCTGAAGTCAGCAAGATTCATCTTTGTAAGTTCAAATCTGGCCTCAGACACTCGCTAGCTGTGTGACCCTGGGCAAGTCACTTAACTCTGTTTGCCTTAGTTCCTCATCTGTAAGATGAGTTGAAGGAAGTGGCAAACCACTCCAGTATTTTTGCCAAGAAAACTCTAAATGGGGTTAGAAAGAGTTGAACACAACTGAAACAACTTAACAAATCTTATCTAAGCCCTATGACAGTTAAGCACCCCCTTTGAAGGAAGAAAGGAAGATAAGAGAGTAGTAGTGCATCTTCCCACTCACTACCCGGCCATCCTGATGGGTTCTGAGAAAGCCAGGCCCAGGAGAATAGGGAAGGAAAAGGATCAAGGTTACCCCTGCTATTTAGGCATCTTCCCAGTGCCTGGCTGCCCCAGTGCGGCTCCTTATAAATTTATAAGATTAAGGAGATGGACTTGATAACCTAGATAGTCTCTACTAGCTCAAAACCTACAGTCTTACAATCCAACAACTTCAGAGAACAGAACTCCAAAAAATAGATGTAATGTATTTAAAGTAATCAATTTAAAACAATTTAATTAATTGTTAACTTTAACAATTTAAGTTAAAAAAATACCTTTCATTTGCTCAATTCTCTCTTCATTTAATAAACAGCTCACTGATAAATCATTGTAAACCTTAGTAAAGTTATTTTCATCCTTAGTAACAGTATCCACAAAATCCCTGCTGAGTTTTCCTATTTTAAAAAAAAATTACTGAGCTGACATAATGTAAAAGAGTATTCATGTTTTCGTAATATATTCTCTTTTGTCTACAAAAAAACCCTCAACCTTTCAAGTCTAATATAACAAGAAATGAAGTAATTGGGTTTTTTTCTGTTTTTGTAAAAGTTTAACTGTTCTTGAAATGTGTCCAAAACACTTGTAACAGAAACACACATAAGCAGTAGAGGAGCAGGTGTTTCTTAGTTTACATAGGAAAAGTGGAACAATAAATTCCAGGATGCCAAAAATACTATTATTCAGTTTTTATAATGGGAAATTTCTTTGTGGTATATTTAAGGCTGAGGAGAAAGAAATATACTGCATTTTGCACCCAACAAGCATGACAACTGTATTGTATATTAAAATGATAATTGGCAATATAGTCAATGACAGCCCAATAAATTTTGTCTTGCTAGCTGTATATCAGAAAAAAAAAAGGCTTTTTCTTTAACAAAAATCCTAGGGCCTTTTCCCTACTTCTCTATGTGAATCTGAATCTAATATAAATCAGTTGTGTAAGAAGCAGGAGAAAAAACAAGGAGCTCAACAAGGAAATCCAGAAATTGCCTAATACAAAACTTGTCCATTCTGAACCTCATTTGGGGAAAGCATGTTCTACTTTTTCCAGCTGTTGGTTTACCCAGAATACTTATCTAGACCTCTAGGGATTCCTTTGCCTTGAAACCTGAACGTTTCACTAACTGCCCATATTTGGCTCCTTTGTACCCCTACCTTGCTCGCTATTCCATGCATGCAATTTCCAATAATACAACAAACAGAGGGGGCGGAGACGAGATGGCGGAGTGAAACCAGTGACTTGCTTGAACTCTCCCCCAAACGCCTCCAAATACTCATAAAAAATGGCTCTAAACAAATTCTGAAGCAGCAGAACCCACAAAAAGACAGAGTGAAACAATTTCCAGCCTAAGACAACCTGGATGATTGATCAGAAAGGTGTATTGCACTGGGCCGAGAGCGCAGCGCAGCGCAGGCCACAGCAAACCTGGAGCAGGCCTCAGAGGACTGAATCTCAGGCAGCTGTGGAGATTTCCAGACTCCTCAATCCACGAATGCCAAAGACAACTTAGAAGGTCAGTGGGAAAAGTCTGTTTCTGCAGTGAGAGATGAGCTAGGGCAGAGCCAGTTCCAGAGCACAGAGCACTGGCGCCAGGACGGTGGCTGCATTCTGAGTTTCCGGCCCACAGACTGAGGGGGAATCCAGTGGCTGATCAGAGAGGGATTGCAGGGATCTCTTTGCCAGTGCTAAGGCAGGAATAACTTGCTTTGCCCATGCTTGGATCTGGGTCACAGTTCTGGGCCATGGTTCTGGCCTGAGGAAGAGCACTGGTGTGGTGGAGCTTGTTAATGGCAGTAAAGAGTAAACCTTCCTCACAGTTCCAGGACAGAAAGGAGTGCTTGCAGTCACTAACAGACCAGAGCACAGGCCAGGAAAGGAGTAAACACCTTGCCCCTTATCATACCACCTTGGAACAACTGACAATTTACAGGTGCCTGCAATTATCTCTGAAAACAGTTGTATAAACCCCCAAAGCTTGGGACAGTACATTCTCCACATTGGAAGCAGACTCTTACCTTAACAAAGAGTTTAAAACTCAAGTAATTGGCCAAGATCATGAGCAAGCAGCGCAAAAAGAATCAGACTATATTATCTTATTTTGGTGACAAAGAAGAATAAAACATACAACCAGAAGAAGACAACAAAGTCAAAGCTCCTCCATCCAAAGCCTCCATGAAAAATATGAATCAGTCCCAGGCCTTGGAAGAGCTCAAAAGGGATTTTGAGAAGCAAGTAAGGGAAGTAGAGGAAAAACTGGGAAGACAAATGAGAGTGATGCAAAAAAAATCATGAAAAACAAGTCAACAGCTTGCTAAAGGAGACCCAAAAAAATACTGAAGAAAATAACACCTTAAAAAAGCCTAACCCAAATGGCAAAAGAGGTCCAAAAAGCCAATGAGGAGAAAAATGCCCTAAAAAGAAAAATTGGCCAAATGGAAAAGGAAGTCCAAAAGATTACTGAAGAAAATACTTCCTTAAAAATTAGGATAGAGCAATTGGAAGATAGTGACTTTATGAGAAATCAAGATACTGTAAAACAAATCCAAAAGAATGAAAAATTAGAAAACAATGTGAAATATCTCATTGGAAAAACAACTGACCTGGAAAATAGATCCAGGAGAGAGCATTTAAAAATTATTGGACTATCTGAAAGCCGTGATCAAAAAAAAGAGCCTAGACATCATCTTTCAAGAAATTATCAAGGAAAACTGCCCTGAGGGGCAAAATAGAAATTGAAAGAATCCACAGATCTCCTCCTGAAAGAGATCCCCAAAGGAAAACTCCTAGGAATATTGTAGCCAAATTCCAGAGTTCCCAGGTCAAGGAGAAAATATTACAAGCTGCCAGAAAGAAACAATTCAAGTACTGTGGAAACACAATCAGGATAACACAAGATTTAGCAGCTTCTACATTAAAGGACCACAGGGCATGGAATATAATATTCCAGAGGGCAAAGGAGATAGGATTACAACCAAGAATCACCTACCCAGCAAAACTGAGTATAATCCTTCAGGGGAAAAAATGGTCATTCAGTGAAATAGAGGACTTTCAAGCATTCCTGATGAAAAGACCAGAGCTAAACAGAAAATTTGACTTTCAAATACAGGACTCCAGTGGAACATGAAGAGGTAAACAGGAAAGAGAAATCATAAGAGACTTATTAAGATTGAACTGTTTACATTCCTGCATGGAAAGATGATATTTGTAACTCATGAGAACTTTGTCAGTATTAGGGTAGTTGAAGGGAAAAAAATTGTATGTATAGATAGATAGACAGATAGATAGAGGGCATAGGGTGAGTTGAAGATTAAGGGGTCATATCTGGAGAATAAAATTAAGGGATGAGAGAGGATGATACTCGGAGAAGAAAGGGAGAGGTAGAATGGGGTAAATTATCTCACAAAAAAAAAACAGAAAAGAAAAGTCTCTCACAGTGGAGGGGAAACAGGGGAAGGTGAGAGGGAATGAGGGAATCTTATTCTCATAGGATTTGGCTTAAGGAGGGAATAACATACACATTCAATTGGGTATGGAAATCTGTCTTACCCTACAGGAAAATAGGGGGAGAAGGGGACAAGAGAGCAGGGGGTGATAGAGAGGAGGGCAGATTGGGAAAGGGGGTAATCAGAAGTAAATACTTCTGAGGAGGGACAGGGTCAAAAGAAAGAACAGAAGAGATGGGAGGGCAGGATAGGATTAAGGGAAATAGAGTTAGTTTTTCACAACAGGTCTACTAAGGAAGTGTTTTGCATAACTGCACATGTACAACCTATATTGAGTTGCTTGCCTTTTCAATGAGGGTGGGTGGGAAGGGAGGAAGGGAGAAAATTTGGAACTCAAAGTTTTAAAAACACATGTTTTCACATGCAACTGGGAAATAAGAAATACAGGAGATGGGGGTACCGAAGTCTATCCTGCTCTACAGGAAAATAGAAGGAGAAGGGGATAAGAGAAGGGAGGGGGGAGAGATAGAAGAGAAGGCAGACCAGGGGAAGGGGTATTCAGAATGCATCTTGGGGTGGGGGGAGGTGTGAGAAATTTGGAACTCAAAAACTTGTGGAAGTGAATATTGAAAACTAAAAATAAATAAATTTATAAAAAAAAAATTGAATAACAAAAAAAAAATACAACAAATGGAAAATGATCAGTGTAAAGTTATGGAACCAGAAAACAACATGAATGCCCTTCTAACACTATCCTTACCCAGAAAAGCAAGATTAATATATCTGTTATCTTTTATCTACTGTAGTATTAAGAAGAACATTTTCTCCACATTGTCAGGACATGGTTTTCAGAATGATTTCTCCTGTTTTTGATTTAGGTTTGCATATGTGCAATATATTGACACTTGGGAAAGAAGAGTAATGAAGTCCATTTAATGACTTACATGGGATTGGAATTTTGGCATTCTCACATTGTTTCCAGATTCTCAGAACTCAAGTTTAGCACCATCCTGTCTGAACTGCATTCTTCTGAAATAAATGCTTATTATGTAATTTTAAAAAAAAAAGCTGCATTTGAGACTGATCCTTACTTATGAAGGACTATTTTTTAAATGACTCAGAGTTGGTAATTCTAGGAAGATTAGCTTCATTTCCCATCAGCTGCTCTTTTTGGTTTCTACATCATGCTTCCTCCAGGAAGCTCCTCTCCGGAAGTCCTATCATCATTGAGATTGCTTCAGCTCTGGTACTCAACACCTCCTTAGTACCTTCAGTAGCCTCTCCCCTCTGCTCTCAAGGGCTGAGCAAAGAACCCTTCCTAAAGCCTCCTAGTAGAGAAGTCTCAGAATTTCCAGCCAACTGTATTTCCTATCAGCTTCTGTGCTTGATTTATGCTCCGAAGACATTATCTAGAGGCAACTAGATGGCTCAGTGGATAAGGAGCTGGGCCTGGAGTCAGGAAGATATGAGTTCAAATCAAGTCTCAGACACTTACTAGCTGTGTGACCCTAGGCAAGTTATTTAGCCTCTGTTTACCTTAATCCACTGGTGAAGTAAATGAAAAACTAGTCTAGTATCTTTGCCAAGAAAACTCTATGGACAGTGTTGGCGTGCAATGGTCCACAGGGTCACAAGGGGACATGACTGCCACTTCCCCAGGTACTATCAGCCCTCACTAATTCCCACACACACATAGTTTTCAGTTTCTTTTTGTATGTGGTCTACTCCCTATTATAGTGTAAGCTGTCAGTCTCTGTAAGGCAGAGACTATTTTTCTCTTTCTTATCTGTATCTCTAGCACTAAGCACAGGGCCTGGCACATAGCAGGTGCTTAATAAATATTTATTGACTATTGACTGACTGATTGACTGATGAATAAAGTTCTATAAAGAGCACTGGACTGAGTCCCAAGGCCTTGATTCTTATTCCAACTTTATCCCAGACCTTTGTGTGTAAGGGTGGGTGTCAAATGAGTCAATCAATCAAACCCCTACCCCAACTTGAGTACATTCTAAGATGCTATGCCCTGATACATTAGTTAGGTAAGAACACTTCCTTATTCAATCAATTAAGCATAGGTTTTAGACTAAGGGGTAGAAAAGCAAACTTTTTCCTCTGAATAAAAAGCCCCTTTCCCCTGATTAGTGTATTGTTCAGTTGTTGCCAACTCTTTGTGACCCCATTTGGGATTTTCTTGACAAAGAGACTGGACTGGTTTGCCATTTCTTTCTCCAATTCATTTTACAGATGAGGAAACTGAGGTAAATAAGGGTTAAGTGACTTGACCCAGAGTCACACAGCTAGTGAGTGTCCGAGGTCAGATTTGAACTCAGGGTCTTCCTCACTGTGGGTCCTATGCTCTATCCACTGCACCACCTAGCCGCCAGTGATTAGTTTAGCTAATTGAGGTAGATTTTCTCAGAAACCACTCAATGAGTCAAAGTGATGACGTGTGGGAAGAGTGTTCACATTAGCTGAGGAAAGGTGACTATGCCCTGTGGGTCATCTATAAAATAGCAGACCAGTTTGAAACCGAGAGATCTGAGACTCTGGTGACTCGCAACAGAAACCTACCAGCCCAGCCCCTAAGAAGAAAACATCTAGGAAAGAGAAGAGTCCTGGCTCTAGCCTCAGCCAAGACCTTGGTCTCCCCCAACCCCTTGGTCAGAGGAAGACCTCGTGAACTTTGTAGGATCATAGAATTTAGACTTTTTCATCAGCATCCTGACTATTTCTGATAGAGCTATGACTGAGAGCTGTGTCTATATCAGGAGTAGTCAAGATACAGAGGCAAACTCAAGGTTCTACAAGGACCCCAGCAGAAAAGCCACCTAAGGGCAGCTTCTTGGAAATTCCAGGAAAAGGATTTTCTAGAGCTGTGACACGTGTTCTCTCAGCTTGATCACATCCCTGGACTCTGTACTGGTGGGAAAATGTCACAGACTTGGAGGGAACGTATGTGGTGTAACAACTTCACTTCCTTAGTAAAGATAGTATATTTAGCATTTCTAAAAGCTAATTAAGTGTAGCTGACTAATGGATATCAACCAGTAACCAGGAGGGAAAGCACAGCAGTAGAGGCTCATGACATTCCTACTCTCAGGCATAAGCTGGAAGCTTGCCTCTTGAACATACCTTCCCATACCATGCCACAGAAATAGGACTGATCTGCTTCCCAGGCAGCTTACAAGGCAGCCTTCCTCGAAGAAAAGAATGAGAACTGCTACTGTCAAGTCAATTCTGATACAGAAATGACAGAAATTGTGGGATAATGTCATCACATCTTAGAGTTAACAATAAAGAAGAAATAAAACCCTGGATACATTCAGACATAACAAGCAAATTTCAAAATATTTCAGGTGAAAAAATCAATGTGGTCCCAATACTAAAAACCCTAAATGGGATAGAAGATTATTTCTTAAATTCTGATTGAAATTACCAACAATTCCAATTGTAAAGAAAAGAAGATTACCTTTAAAGAAACAATACAGCTATTCAGTGATGTTAAAATTGAAAAAGAATATACATAAAATAAAATAAAAGGAAGAGCATATAACCAAGGATTCATAAAAAAGAATTTGTAAGAATAATATCAGGAAAACTAAAGGCAGAATCACTAGAGGATTAAGCAAAATGCTAAGGATAATACAAAAAGCTTTTAAAGGTACATTCAGAAATAATACTAATGATAATAATAGCTAGCATCTAGTATTTATATAGTGCTCTAAGGTTTACAAATATCTCATTTTATCCTCAAAACTATGCTAGGAGTTTGGTTCTGTTATTATCTCCATGTTACGGATGAGGAAGCTGAGGCAGAAAGTGGTCAAGTGACTTGTCCAGGGCCACATAACTAGTAAGTGTCTAACATAGGGTTTAAATTCAGGCCTTCCTGACTATATTCAGAACAATAAGAACCATAAATAGATAAGCCCTCTGCCTGGAGAAGTTAAAATGATGACAGATAACAGAGAGAAGATAGATGTGCTTAGCTACCATTTTGCTTCCATCATCTCCAGCAAGGCCAAAGGTCATCAAAATGGAAAAGATCAAACAAACAACAAAAGGGAGTAATGAAAGCTCTCCCTCATCCAAGCACCTATTTCTTTTAAATAATCCTAGGACTTAGAACTGGAAGGGACCATCCCATTCAACCTTGTTCATTTCAGATGAGGAAACTGATTACAATGGTAATAAGAGTCAGGGTCAAGATTCAAAACTGGGTCGCTACCACTACCATCAGACTGTCCCCATGCCCACACACACTATAACCTGCAGTTAAATAAATTTGCGGTCATAATCTCAGAACCATTGTCAATAATTTTTGAGAATAAATTTTGAGTACTCGTAAAGAATTGCTAAATGACTGAAGATGGGTAAATGATGTGCCAAATTTTAAAAAAATTTTAGATACTATTATAGAACTTGGGCTGGCTGGCATTCCTCCCTCTCCCAACAAAATGTCCCCATCTTTCTTTGATCACGCATTGCCCAAATGGTCTCTTTTTTTAACTATTTATTGCCCACAAGTTACACAGATATTATATGATAACCTAGTCATAGCCACACAGTACATCTCTGCTTTGCCGTTACGGGCATTTGTAGTTTTGGACCTTCAAAGCTTATTTTGCTCCTTGATTTGTAGCCATATAGCAAAGAATTCCTTGCCATAGCCAAATTTTCAATTACATAGACAAGAAAACTGAGAGTCGGAAAGTTTAGTGACTTTCCCAAAGTCCTCCATATATACATTGTTGAAGCTGGTCTAGACTAGATGAACTCTAAGTCCCTTCCAATGTTAAAAATCCATTATTCTAAGTACATCTTTAGTTACCCTTTTCTCTCTTTACCTTATAACATTACATAATGTCATTCTACTTTTAGTCTGTTGTCCTTGAAACATGTCAGTTGACCATTACAAAATACACACACTTAAAAATCTGGGATCATACGCATGCTTGCTTCATTATTATTTAGTAAGGAGGGTAAGAATTATTTTGGGTCCTGTCAATTCTGCCTTGAAACCATTCGTCTGTATATGCGTCCTTCTCTCCTCTGACACAGCCACCAGCTTGGTACAGACCCTCATCTCCTCACACCTAGACTACCACAATAGCCTGCTGGTTGGTTCCCTATCTCAAGTGTCTGCCCACTCCAATCCATCAGTCCTCCCAACTCCTTCACTCAGCTATCAATCTGATTTTCCTAAAGCACAGGTTTGACCATTTTAGCCCATATTCAATTAATCCCAGCAGCTCCCGATTACCTCCAGTATCGAATACAAAACTCTGTTATGCCATTTAGAGTCCTTTATAACCTATCCTCTTCCTGCCTTTCCAGTCTTCTCACACCTTACTTTTTCCCTACCACATATTCTTCAGTCCTGTGACACTGGCCTCCTATCCTGCTCTTTACACAAGCCGCTCCATTTTTCAGCTCCAGGGACTTTTACTGGCTGTCCTCCACGCCTGGAACTGTCTCTCTTTTCACTCTGCCTCTTGGCTTCTTTCAAGTCCCAGCTAAAGTTCTACCGTCTATGAGAAGCCTCTCCTGATTCCCCTAATTCTAGTATCATCCTTTTGTTAATTATTTCCCATCTCTCCTGCCGATTGCTTGCTTGTACATAGTTGTTTACATGTTGTTGCCCCGTTAGATCATGAGCTCCTGGAGAGAAGGGACTTATCTTTGTACTACCCAATGCTAAACACAGTACCTGGAACATAGACAATAAACGCCCTTGGCTTGCTTGACTTGACTTGATTCTAGGTCTATTAGCAAACTGCAGTCCCAATTAAAAAGGAAGTTATTGTAACTTTATTAAAAATTCTACCACCACTACCACTCCCTTCCCACCCCTTTTCCCAGACATTGATGTTTTCCTGAGTTTATTTAATGGATTTCTGTGGCCGGTTTCCTCTGGCCATCTCTTAAATCTCCCTGGAGCTGAAATCTGATTTGAAAGCCTCATATTTTACTGATCACTGGTTTTCTGTAGGTTTATTTTAGCATGTTTATTTGTTCCAAGTACTTTAATAATCTTTGGGGTTTATTAGTTCTCTCTCACAGCAGCCTCAAAGGTAGATAACTGTTTATTACCATTTTATATAGGAGAGCACTGACAAACAACTTGTCTACAGTCACACAAAGTTAGTGGGAGATCCAAGATTAGAACTCATAGTCCTTGAACTTTTGTTAATTCTCAGTCTATTGAAATCTACCACTCTGTGGGGCTTCTCCTTGTCAATATATTTCAATGTCACTGTGTATTTTAATGTTTCAATCTATTCCTAGCAACTATTCAAACATTTCATTTAAGAATTAGAAGACCCTATAAAGACAAGGATGGTTTTAAATCTTTCTTAAATATCTGCAGTTAAAAGGTCATTAAGAGTCATCAATTAGGAAAATACTTAAACAAATTATAGCATATGGATATAATGGAACATTGTCCCTTAAAAATAATTAATTTGAAGAATTCAGAGAAGGGTGGAAAGGCTTACCTGAATTAATGCAGAGTAAAAGAAGCAGAACCAGGAAAACAATATACAAAATTAAAATGGCTCAGTGTCACCAACTGCCTATTAGATAGTGAGCACTATACATCCCATAGGCGTCTCAAACTCGACATGTCCAAAGCAGAACTTAACATATTTCCCCCTCAGCCCAATGCTGCTCTAAATGTGTGTCCTTATTTCTGTCAATAGTTACCCTGGTTCAAAACCATGGAATCACCCTGTACTCCCTCACTTCTCACATCTATTCATTGACCGAATCTTACCATTTCTACCTTCACAACACCTCTTATATCCATCCCTTCCTCTGTATTTATACATGCCACTTTTTATTTTTATTGATTGATTGATTTTTTTAGGCATTTGGGGTTAAGTGACTTGCCAGGGTCACACAACCAGTAAGTGTTAAGTGTTTGGTCTGAGGCTGGATTTGAACTCAGATCCTCCTGACTTCAGGGCCTGTGCTCTATCCACTGTGCCACCTAGCTGCCCCTACATGCCACTTTTTAACTGCCACCATAGTTCATAGTTCTTATCATCTTTCACCTAGATTATTAGCTGATTAAGAGTCACTTAATTTGTCTCCCAGACACAAACTGTTCTGCTCTCTAATCTGTCCTCTAGAAAGCTACCAAAGCGATTTTCCTAAAACACTAACCTGATCAATTCATTTTGAATATATTTATACATTTATCTGTCATCAAGTTCCTTGAGGATAGAGACTCTTTTTTGTCTTTAAATCCCCAGTACTTAGTGTAATGTCTGGTACACAGTAGGTGCTAAATAAATAATTGTTAATTTACCAATGGAATGGTGTAAATGGGCATTTAAAAAAAAACTGAATACTGTCCAATTATGACCAAACTTAGATCCAAAGAAGAGATTAAAAAAATTAAGCTCCCTCTCTTCATTGGTGGAGGAACAGGGCCTATAAGTATGTCAATATTGTAAATAAGTTCAGATTAAGTTGATGTGTTAGTTTTGTTGAATTTTTTTTCTTCTTTCTTTAGTCTCATTTACCAAAGATGACTCTCTGGGCAGGGAAAAGGGGAGGAATATATTCAGGAATAAATATGATAGAAAAACAAAAGATATAAATAGTTTTGAGCCATCAATTACAGCATGAATCTTATGTCATGATTTAAAAAAAAACTTTCTGGAATTCTGTGAACATAATTGAGTTGTAATGGAATTTGTCTTTGGGCTTCAAGGATGATACAGCACTTATCACCCTCCCCATTTAATCTGCTAGTTGATTAGTATATGGCTATAGCATACAACATATTTGTCTTCATCCTCACCTTAGCATTAGCATCAGACCCAATATGTTCTTGCACACAGTAGGCACACCATTGATATTTGGCAGCCATTGACTTCGGTATCATAGCTAACATAGAATTACCCAGAACTTTAAAATAGACATCCTATCAACATGTATATAAATACTTTTCCCCCTTTCCCCTCTAGGCAAACACTTATGAAAGCAGACTGTTTTGGTTTTTTTTTTTTTTAAGTAATACAGCCTGTAAAATAACAGATGGTTATTTTAGAGGATCTGATCAATAATTTGCAACTTCCACATGCCTGCTCAGTTAACCCTCTTTGTGCCAACTTCAGTTATGCCTTCAAGCAATATGGCCTAATGAAGTCATCCCTGATTTTTGATCTATTAAGATTTACAAGAAGTACTTTGAAACACCTGTGGGGGGAAAAAAAAACCTCAATTCATCCTTGTCTAAAGCTTGCCTCCAAGCAATTCTCTTCCCAATGAACTAATGGCACCATGTCAGGTTGGACTCATATCTGCACACTGCAGAGCTATGCCTCGAGAATTATATTTTTTTAAACCAGTCCTACAATTAATTTAAACCAGCTCCTACAATTACTTATATATTCCACAGGTGACATTTGAAAAGTGTGAAGCAATTTCACCAAGGAGGAACGCGGGGATGTAAACGGCTTTGTCGCTTTTCGGCTACAAGAAGGGAAACTGGTTTCATGCAAACACAATATAAAAAATGCCCTATATTATTTGGTCACCTCAAAAGGTGTCCATAGTAGAATCACTGACAAATGTTTTGGTTTTTAAAAAAATGTCTTTTGGCACCCGCCTTTACAAATGCAACAAAAGCACTTGGAGGGCAAGCTTAAGCAGGTTAGACTGGCAGGGAATAGGAAAGGAGGCTCAGTTTGGTTGTGTTCATGGGGCCAAATCCTCCATTCTAGAGAAAGTGTTCAGTCACGCTAATGAATAGCAAAATCACTGGTCCCGCCATTTCTTTTCTCTATAAAAATGACTAAATAGTTTTATGGTTGTAGCCTAGGCAGAACATAGATTCTCCCATTACCTACCCAGAATATAATCACATCCTAGGACTCCCAGGATACCACAATGTTATTTGAGAGACTAAATAACTAAAGATAAACAGAGAGAATTCATAAAGACTCAGAACTGCAATTTAAGAGTCGATTGAATTTGTCTAACTTGATTGTTTTCCCTGGTCACCATTTCCCCACATGTGTTGTCTCTCCCACTGGAATATAAGCTCCTGGAGGATAGGTGCTATATCTGTATCCCCAGAGCTTAGTACAGCGCTTGGCATATAGAGTAAGCACTTAATAAATATTTTCCACTCCATTCATTCTCTCTGTTTCTATTTTGCCCTGGGTAGAAGCATTCACAAAATCACAGAATGCCAGAGTAGAAAGAGACCTCTGAGGCCAATTTGATGCAACCCATAATTGTAGAGGCAGCTAGATGGCACAGTGGTTAGAGTGCCAGGCCTGGAGTCAGGAAGATCTGAGTTCAAATCTGACCTCCCACACTTATTAGCTGTGTGGCCCTGGGCAAGTGACTTAACCCTGTTTGCCTTAGTTTCCTTATCTGTAAAATAAGCTAGAGAAGGTAATGGCAAACTACTCCAATATCTTTGCCAAGAAAACCCCAAATGGGGTCACAAAGAATCAGACAGGACTGAAACAACCCAACAACAATAAAATAATTGTATGACCATGGACCTAGAGCCTGAAGGGAGGTCAGAGGCCATCTAGTCCAGCCCACCCACTGAGGCAGAGGGAGGTTAAATGATTTTTCCAAGGTCACATAAGTAATAAGCATCAGAGGCAGAATTTGAACACTGTTCCTCTGACTCCAGAGTCAGTGCTCTTTCCATTGAATTTGAATTAAGACTCCACTAACCAATATACCCAAATGGTCAATTTTGTATATTAGGGTATATTGTGTAAAACAACTTTTGTAATAGCCTGAATATGTTGAGACTTTGCTTGAATATGTCGAGTGATGGGGAACCCTTAACATCCAAGGGCAATTCATTCCACTTTAAGATACCTTCTTTAGGAAGTTTTTCCTTACATTGAATCAAAAGCAGCCTCTCTACCCATTTCTCCTAGTTCTGCCTTCTGGGCAAAAGCAGAAAGAAGCTGGTCCTTTTTCAACATGAAAACCTTTAAAATTCTTGGAGGTACCCAATGTCAAACTCCCTCCAGAGTTTTCTCCTTATTTTCTTTGGCTGATCCTCAAATACCACATGGTCATTAGATTTCCTGCTGTCTTGGTCACTGTCCTGTGGATGTGCTCCAGTTTATCATTTGCCTTCCCCTCATGTGGCACCCACAACTGGATAATATTCTGGATGTGGTCTGGTAAGAGGAGAGTACAGAAAAATAAATATGGATAAAGAATTTATTAAGTTCTGTTGATGCAGCCATCAGAGGGTCCACATGATTCCGACCCTGTGGTCAGAGCAGTTTCGAACCAGTTGGAGCCAGTCTTGTGGCTTCTCTGGAAACTCCCCATTGCTGTTCCGACCAGATGTTCCTACTCTCTGAACCTCCCCAACTTTCTCTACGGACTTTAGGCTATTTTCAAAAGCAACTTTTGTAACAGCTTCATGAGGCTGGGCTTTCCATAAGACTCCCTCCTGTTGAAGTATACTTAAACTCTGCCCTTCTGCCTCTCCCAGGCTCTCCAGTACGTTGGTGCTATATGGCAACTTGAATCACAATTCCCTTGCCTGGATTAAAGACCATTGTTGTTGCTACTTTGGTAGTCCTCCGTTTCAGGTTGACAGGGCCTACTACATACCAGGCGCCAGGTTAAATTATGGGAACACAAATAACAGCAAGCAACGTAGTCTCTGCCATCATAGAGTTTTCGTTCTAATGGGAAATGATAAGCCTAAAAGAAAACAAGTGTGGAGCAGATCCATATAAGGGTGAGGAAATAGCCAGGAAGTGACTACAAGTCTTATTCTGGGCAAAGATAAGGAGAAAGCCCCTTTATTTGAAGTACAAGGGACTATCACTTCCCTAGTTTTATGTACTATGCTTCTCTCAATATGGGGACATCTGCTTTGGAGGAGAAAGTGAGGCTGGTGACTTTGCACAGCTCTTCTCACTTAAATCCAATTAAATTGCAGTTCACAAGTCATGGCATCACTTCCCGATGTCATGGTCCTCTTCGAGAACGAAGGACAAACAACAACCTGTGAGTAATAAGAGCTGCCTCACTAGGGACCCAACTAGCCATTTCCAGTTGACCATTGCAGCTCCTTCCTCCTCTTCTTTCCTCTCCTCTCCTCTCTTCTCCTTTTCTCTCCTTTTCTATTTCCTGTTTCTCTGTTCACATAGGGTATAATACTTTTACCTACAAGTGCTCTGCCCAAAGGAATATAAATTTTGATTGCTGAAACCTCACAAGATATCTTGGAGTCTACAGGCTAGATTTCTTTCTTATGGATCATGCCTCAAACCCAAATCATTCAGGCTCTCCTAGATTGGCCAACAATAGGTCCCAGGCCAAGCCCTACCTGATCATTGTTTGGGCCCTGAAGGCTCACAGTGAATGTAAATAGCAACTGTTTCTGTTTTGGCCAGAAACGCTGAGAATCTTCCCCTCCCAGATTGATTTTTTTTTTGACTAGGTAAAAGAGGCTATTCTCTGCTTCATTTCTTACCTAGCCTTAATCACTGAATGGGTTTTGCCTCAGTCAAACTGAGACCTGGTAAAGACCTTAGCTTAAAAAGGCCTAGTCTCCACCTGCATTGAGGCCATCTCCATATCTTGCCACTGGGCCCAGATGGCTTCAGAGGAGAAAGTGAGGCTAGTGTATTTGCACAGCCCTCCCTCACTTAAATTCAATTCACTTGTAAGTCATGACATCATCTTCCTGATGTCATGGTCCTCTTCAAGAAGGAATAAAAAACAACAACAATCTCAATGTAAGCTAACATCTCATTAGCTTTTTTCTCTTTCTCTTTGTCTTTCTTTCTTTCTTTTTGGCTGTCACACTGTTATATATTGAGCTTGCAGGCCATTAAAAGTGCCAGGTTCTTTTCAGATAAATGCCTTACATTCTTATCTCATACTTATGAAGTTGATGTTTTTAATGTAAGCCTTTACATTTACCCTTTTATTATACCACTTATTTTGTTGGATTTAGTATAACATATTGAGATCTTTTCAGATCCTGACTTACACAGTGTTTGATCTTTATCTTCTAGCTTTATGCCACCAGCATATTTGATTAACCTATCATCTATGTCTTTAGCAATGCCATTGATAAAAATGTTATACACATAACCCAAACCCAGATCCCTAAGGCATGCACTGGAGACCCCTGTACAAATCAACTTCATAGGATTTTAGGAAATGTAGAGCTAGAATGAACCTCAAAGGTCACAGGTCCAACTCTCATTTTAAAGATGGGGAAACTAAGGATCAAACCATTAATGACTTTAAATCTAGCCATTCAAATTATCCCAAATCCACTTCACTCTATTATTATCTCATCATATCTCTTCACCTTGCCCATTAGAATACATAAGAAATTTTGTATTATGCTTTTTTAAGCTCTGGGCAAATTCTCTCTGTGGCAGAACCACTAGACTAATGGCCTTATCAAAAAAAAAAAAGCTTATCTGTGTGCTTATTGCTTTTCCCATTATGTGAGCTCCTAGAGGGCAAAGCCCATCTTCTGCCTCTTTTTGTATCTCCAGTTCCGAGCACAGTGCTTGGCATATAGTAGGTACTTAATAAATACTTATTTACTGATGACTGAAAAAGGTAAGGGTATTTCCTTTGACAAGACCGATCTTGATGAAGTCATACCATCTATTTGTGATCACTGCTTCATTTTCTAGATGTTCACAAACCATCTCTTTAATAACATTATAGAATTTCTAGTTTATTGTTTGTAGACTTCATTACCTTCCCTTTCTTAAAAATGGAGATATTCACTCTTTTCCAGTCCTGCAGTATCTCTCCCATCCTTAGTGATATTAAAAAGTCACTGACAATGTCTCAAGACCATAACAGCCAGATATTGTTCTTCAGGACCTGGTGACGTGAATTCATTAAGAGTAGCTAGGGATTCTCTATCTCTTTACTTGCACTGAGTTTCAGCTTCCTATTTACCATTTTTCTTTTGCCTTTTTGTAGTCAATGACTTTTTGCTTTGACATGCAAACAGAAAGCATAATAAAAGTTGAGTAGTTCTACCTTCTCTACACTGGCAGCTCTCATCATCTCATTTATCTTGGACAGTGGTCTTGGATATTCTTTGATCAATGACCCTCTTCTTTTCTCCAAAACAGATTTTCAAGAAAATCATCAGACTACAATAATCTCAAAACAGACATACTTCTTCACTCCAACCTCCAAAACTTTAAGACTGGTAGGTCTTGCAATTTTAATCAAAGAGAATCACAAATACTCTTCTTTTCCTCATAAATAAATGTTATTGTTTTTGTTGTTCACTCGTTCAGCCATGTCTGATTCTTTGTGATATCATTTAGGATTTTCTTGGCAAAGATACTGGAATGATCCCTTTCTCCAACTCATTTTACAGAAGAGGAAACTGAGGCAAACAGGGTCAAGTGACTTGCCCAGGGTAACACAGATAGTAAATGTCTAAGACCAGATCTGAATTCAGGAAGAAGTACAAGTTTCGAAGACAAAACCTCTCACTGCTTGGAAGAGGTGGGGAGGATCTAGTCTCTGAAGTGTATATATACATACACATAGTATATCTTTTCCACACTCCTCCAATTTGTTCTTAATTAGGTATGTAATTCAAGTCAGGCTATCTCAAAAAAAAATTCTAGTCCAAAAAGGAAATTTCCTATGTACCTACGTGGTTCTTCTCTCTAAGAATTAAATACTATACATTGTAAGAGGCAGGGACCAAACCCATGATTTCACTAGTATAGGGAACTTCCAAATGATATATTTCCCTTTACCATATAGATCTTCACCTTCTCTACAATTCATAAAGAGTTGCCTAGAGAATTGAGAAGTTAAGTGACTTGCCCAGGGTCATATAATCAGAACTTGTGAGTGGCAGAACTTGACCACCAGTCTTCTAGTCACCAAGGGCAGCTCTCCATCTACTCAGCCAGGAGATTGCCTCTCCACGTGTGTGATTGATCTTAAACAATGACACTCCATTTTCTCCAGCCCACCCAAACTGCAATCAGTGACAGCAGAACCCTGAGGGGACAGGCATGCAGTCCATTCAAAAGTAAGGCTCTCTGGCTGAGCTCAGAATCATTTTCCTTTAAATTTAGCTTTCTGAGGAAATTGACTCAATTGCCTATAGAATTAGCTACACTTAGAAATGGATTCAAATTTTAAAACCCTTCATATCCATCAGATATATGAAAAGGTATCAGGCATCTAACATTGGATTTGTTAAAAAAAAAAAAGTATCTCTAGAACCATCTACACTCCTAGCAAAATATGATTTCTAGCTCTTAGTTGGATTACATTGTGAGTAATAAATGCTGAAAAACTCTGGGAACAGCTTTGGTGAATAAGCTTTCTGCAACTCACTGCTGCCCTCCTCTCCCCTTTTACTGCTGCAATGATTTGTCCTTTTTCTTTGATTCATACAGGGGAATGAATCACGTTCACCTGTAATATAAGGGGAATGGGATGTAGCTAATTAAGAGCAGGGCAATTCAAACTTTTTCTTAGCCCTGGGGAGGAATACCCAGGTGTGCTGAGAAAGATATGCTTGGAAAAAGGAAAGAGATGCTCTATAGTACAGCAAACAACACTGGGCCTTCTTTCATGAACTGACTTTCCCACTGGGTGACATCTTGGCAATTTCTGTTACCCATCCAGTGATATAACTAAGTAGATGAAGCTGAAAGCTAGGTCAGATAAAAAAAAAAGAGTTTAATCTAACAAAAGCAGCCTCAGTCTTTACAGTGAAGGGAGGCTGATTGAACAGGCAATAGCAGATTAAATAAGAAGCTGAAATGCAGAGTATAATCATATTAAACCATTAAAAAATGAAGATAGAAGAATGTCACAATGCCATCTATTTGGAGAAAAAAGCACAACATTACCATGGAAGTGTCAAACAATGTAGGGGAAAAAAACATCAATTTTAGCTGCAAAGAAGTATATCTTTTGATTTCTTTTAAAAATGTAAGTGCAATTATTTAATTAGTAGAAAATATTATGATACAGAAAAACATTCTGTAAAATCATAGAAATCATGAGAATATTTTCAAGCACATATAATTTGTGAGGTTAAAATACCTAAAGTTCCCTGCCAACTTGCCTTGGCCTAATCATTTATGTATTAAAGGGGCTACCTACCCTACAATGACTATCTCAGCTGGTAGTCACAGGAATTCTTTTCTCCCTCCTCTTCACAGATAAAACTGAAGTTTCCTCCCACTGGCTGAGGGACCCAGGACCTTCTTCTCAACCTCACCCAAGTGATGAAAAAGGGGAGAGGGAAAGGAAGAGAGGAAGAGAGAGAGGGGAAGTAGAAGGGAAGAAGGAGGAGGAGAGGGAAGATGAGGGGCAGAGAAGAGACAGAGGGAGACAGGAAGAGGGAGCTAAATCTAAGAAAACAAATCATCCCTCATATTGATTACATTTGTTTTTGTTGAAGTGGTTTCAGAGGGAGGGATGTTTTTTCAATGAGACAATTTTTAACGTACATTATTTCATTTATAGCAATAAACTGCATTCTACCTCTCAGACTTTCTCTCTCCTGAAGATCTCATTGCAAAAGAAATCCAAAGCTATATCTTGTTTTAACATTTGAATGAAGGCCCCACATCCATTCACTTATTTCAACTACACACCCACCCTTAATGCTCAGGTGCCTTACAGTGGCTTATGAGTCTATCCTGGATTATAACAACCCCTGAAACATGGATTGGTACTTTAAATATCTGCCTGTTTTCAGTAATAACTAGGGCAGTTGATTGATTACCCTCATTACTCATTAATAGAACCCATCCTTTCCACCTTACCTCCTGATATTCACTGAAAGAAGAAAACCTCAGGCATACCCCCCCAAGCAAAGGAAAGCCACACAGAGAGGAGAGTGCACCTGAAAATTCAAGGCCTATAAATTCCAATGTTTGTGTGCTTTTCATGATGTTGCATGCTTCTGGCCCCTTCACAGCTCTGTAAAATGGCAAAGTCAGTCTGCCATTAGAGCTTTTTTTATCCTTTGAGATTTAACTAAAATATCTAATTCTATGTCTATCTGATCCCCGTTTGAAATACAAACAAGAGCGCCATTTGGTAAGCTGTTGGTTTTTTTCCCGTCTACTTAGAGAGGTATATAAAATTAACTGGGTACTTGTACTGCTATTGGGTCTTTGTGTGAAGTGGAGGTATTTTAGATAATATAGTAGCAGCTAGCATTTATATAAACTGAAGGTTTGCAAAGCATTTTACAAAGATTATTCCACTTTATTGTCACAATAACCCTAAAAGGGTTGATGATGAAAGTAAGGCAGAGAAGATTAAGTGACTCACCCAAACTCACACAGCTAATAAGTTTCTTAGGTTGGATTTGAACTCATGTCTTCCTGACTCCAAATCCAGCCCTCTACCCAATGACTGCTGAACATCCTTTATTCCTATTTTACAAATAAGAGCAGCTCAACATAGTGGATAATGAGTTAACATTGGAATCAGGATAACCTGGGTCCAAGTTCTACCTTTGACATATACTGACTGTGTGTGACTGTGGGAAAATCATTTAAATCTCTCAGTGCTGTGATCTAGGCAACTCTCAAAACTATAAATTGCAAAGCAAGTACTGTTCTTTGTTGGAAAAGGGAGTTCCACACTGGAATTTCCCTAAACCAAAGAAATTGCAGGTCTAGTACACCCCCCCCAAAAAAAAAGTACTACTAAGTAACATGTGAAGTCCTTCACTAATACCTTGATCAAGACTTTTGGGGAATTACTCTCCAACTCTTTCACATGGTGAAAGTATTGTGTTGTGCCAGAATTCCAAATTTTACATTATGATGCACTTTGCACTAACAAAAATTATCATCTAGGAGCATCACCATTTGTAAAAGCATCACTCGATCTTTTTAAATTAAATTGGTTCAGATATGCCTGAATTAGTCAATACAACATATTTTCAATAATGTTGTCATCTTTAAGGCTGTTGTCACTTCCTGAATTTTTTTCCCCTTCTCCTTTATTCTTTCACATTCATCAGCTCACCTGACTGTTCATATTAAAAATCATTTCTTTAAATAATTATTTGGTGGAACACATGTCTAAAAGTAGAACAGAACATTGCTTCCCACTATAATTCACCAGATAGTGGCCAAAACACTTGATCAAATAATAAGATCTCTGTAAACTCCACTACGTAAACTCAAGTCGGGCTTTAGGTACTTTTACTTCTCTTACTTCTTTTACCTCTGCAACAACAACAACCCTGGGAGGTAAGTGCTATTATTATCCTCATTTTACAGATGAGGAAACTGAGGAAAACAGAGATTTAGTGACTTGCCTAGGGGCACACAGTTAGTAAGTATCTGAGACCAGATTTGAGCTCAGGTCTTCCTGACTCCAGGCCTAGCACTCTGTGCTCTACGATGCCACCTAACTCCCTCATATACATACACATGTACATGTGTGTATATTTGTACATGTATACATATATGTGTATATAAGAATGCATATATCACTACGAAATACATTGCTGCAAAAAAAAAATAGCTTGATATCTCAAATTAGAGCTGGAAGTGATTTTAGAGATCATGGCTTAACCTTCGTTATTTTACAGATGGGAAAGTGATTTCCCCAAAATCATAAAACCAGTTAATGGCAGAATTAGAACTAGAACTCACAGTGCCTGACTGCATCAAGTACTTCACTCAATCCACTGTTATATGTTACCTACTGCCAAGAAACCCACAGGTCTCCTAGAAAAGCAGAGCATCACATTCACAATAATTAAATAACAATACAGCATACACATGGAAGAGCTATTATCCATAACTGAACAATACAATTAGTGTCACAGGAGGTCTGTGAAGGGCCGCAGAATCATAGATTTCTAGCTAGAAGGGATTTCAGAAACCATCAACTCCAACCCTTTCATTTTACGATAAGAAAACTGAGGCACAGAAAGATTAGGTGGCTTGCCCAGGGTCACATAACTTGTTAAGTGTCCGAGGAGGGAATCTGAACCCTAGTCTTCCTGATTCCAAGTTCGGTGATCTATCTGCTTACTACCTGACACTAGGAGAGATCTCTAAGAGATGAAAAGCTCAGAAAAAAAGTTTCTTAGAGAATATGAGATTTGAACAAGAGCTTGAAGAGTAGGCAGGATTTGGAGAGGCAGAGAGAAGGAGGGTGGGGGTAGAGAGCATTGAAAGTCAAAAGATAAGAGCAAAAGTAAAAGGCAGGAGAGAACAAGGCATATCTAAAGAAGAGTGAGTACACCAGTCTTGACTACAGCAGAAAAATTCATGTGTGGGATTATGAGAAATAAGATTAGAACACTAAATTGGGGCCAGATTACGGTGAGCTTTGAATCCTAAGCTAGGAATTTTGGACTTTATCCTTTAGACAATGGAAAGCCAATGAACTTTTTTTTCCCCTTTAATCAGGTGAGTAACATGCAGAAAGCAGTAAGTTAGCCATAGTTTGCGGGATGGATCAGCAGGGAGGAGAGACTGAAACAGAGAAACCACTAAGAGGATTGAAATCATCTACTTTGGGTGAGATGAGGGCTTAGAATGGGGGAGAGGTGGCTTTGATAAAGGTGATGTAGATCTTCACAAAAAATTGTTGACCCCAACATAAGATTAGATGGTTTGCCCAAAATCAGACAGATCATAGGTAGTATAGAAAGAATTAGGAGAGTGTCCTCATTTTCCTTTTCAGCGAGGTAGTGTAGTAAGGCAGACAAGGGAATAAAGCCCATGGTGAAGTACGGGGCCGGGAGCCTAAGTTGAAATCTGGCCTCAGACACTTAACTAGCTGTGTGATCTTGGGCAAGTCACTTAACACTGGTTGCCTCAGTTTCCTCAGCAGCAAAATAAGCTGGAGAAGGAAATGGCAAAACACCCCAGCATCTTTGCCAAGAGAACCCCGAAGGGAGTCATGGAAAATTGGACATGACTGAGCAGTAACAACAAACTGCTGATCCTATGTGTTATTTCCAAAGTAATCAGGAAACCATTTCAGCTGAAATTTAACATTGAGAATTAATAGGTGCATTCCCTATACTAGAAAGTGCCCCAGTGCGTAAATTTTGCTAATGGTTAGAATTACCCAGCATACACTCATAGATCTAGATCTGAAGAGAACCCCAGAAGCCACCTAGCCTGGCCCCACCATTTTACACGTGGGGAACTAAGTGTCCTAGAGGTTAAATGACTTGCCCAATGTCATTTAGGTAGTAGGGATAATAAGTAGGTTTGCACTCAAGACCTCTGACTCTACAGCCAGAGCTATTTCCACTGTACCAAGTTTTACACCAGTAAAAGCAATTAACATTGCTCGGAGGAAGTGGGGAGGGAGACATTAGGAAATAGGTGATGGAAAGACAAAAGATATCAATCAAAAGTTATTTAAAAACAAACATTGCTGGTCTTTGATCCTTAAATTAGTCATGACCCTCTAGACTGAGAATGAGAACGGGTGAGTACCATTAACAAAAGAGGGAAAGAGGTATCATCTTCCCAATGAGACACTATGCTTGACCTTATCTGAGTCTTTAGGAAAATTTATCCATTTTAAATTCATATATAAAATATTAATTTATAATAATTAAATTATCCATTTTAAAATGCATTTTAAATTAAAATTATTAACATAAAATTAAATTATAAATTAATGCATGTGTTTATATGTTGGGATGCCTTCCAAATAATAGGGTGTGTCATATGTGGACATGTGCATGTGTGTGTGTGTGTGTGTGTGTGTGTGTGTGTGTGTGTGTGTTCTGGATTATGCCTTTGCCTTACGTGTTTACAGCTATATTGATAACTTCCCAAGGGTCCTGACACAGAAACACCATGAGGGAATTAGTGTATAATAATGTAGTACCTTAGACTATGGTGTTTGACTCAATATCCCTGATCATTCTCTTTCCTTTAGAGTGTATCCACGGCAATTTTGAGAATCTTATCAACTAAGACTTCACTTTCCCAAAGGCTAACTAATCAGATATGTCATAGTAAGAAATGCACTATGCAAAACTAAATAACAAAACAATACAAAAATGAGGAATTTGATTGATTTCTTACAAACATTATTATCAGATTACTGTTGCCCATGAAAGAAATCACTTTGAAAGAATAGACACTTATCTCATGCTATGGCCATAGATTAGAACACATTTGGGACTCTTCTTGGAATTGCCTTCAAAGACAATTTACACATTAAGAAATTCAATCTCATTATTTGATAGTTACACCTCACTTTTAACCAAATAACCACCCAGCATTTGTATAACAGTTTCAGGTTTGTGGAGCACTCTACATTTAACCCTCAGATAAGTATGGGATATGTGTACTAAATTTTGTTACTGTCCAGGTTAGTGGCATCTTATTTCTCAGATTCAGTTCTTAATGAATATGCCTCCTGACAGTTGCACTATGCTCCCTCTCCTAGCTATTCATTTTTCCCATAAAATATGTTAAAGCACACTCCCCATTCCAGCATCTTTGACTGTATGACCTTGGACAGGTGTCAAAGACTTTCTAAGTCCCTGCTTCTTCATCTGTAAGTGAGAAGTTGGATGAAATGATTTCTATTGGTCTTTTAAGCTCTGAATTCTGATAGTAGAACCTAAATCTATTCCAGAAAAAGAAAAGAAAAAGAAATTCTTAAAATGCTTTGAGATGACATCATTGAGTAAACGTAGTCTTCCAAAGTGACAACTCTGATATACAGCGCTCAATGGGATTTTTATGTTCCAGGATCAAAAGATTTCCAATTGGAAAGGATCTCATAGGTCATCTCATGCAAGGCTTCTTAAATTTTTCCCACTGGTGACCCCTGTTTCTGCAGCATTTTTCAGCATTGCGTGGCCTGAGAGCATGTACAGTGCGGAGTGCACATGCTTTTGTGTTCAGAGCCAAGGCTGAAGTACAGTCCTGAGTGATGCAACACGGGCAGGCACTGCCAGAAACACCTCAAATTCATTATGCATTGGATTTCTAATGAATTTTTGGTCATTGTCCACTCAGAAACCTTTTACTACTGACAAATTTTTCACGACCCCCAATGGGGTCATAACTTACAGTTTAAGAAGCGCTGATCACCAACCCCTTTATTTTAGAGATGAGGAAACCGAAGCCCACAAAGGATAAGAGACTTGTCTAAGGTTACAAAGTTATTAAGTGGCAGAGACAAGATTTGAACCCAGATCCTCTGATTCAAATATCTCGGTACAGTTGTGAAAAAAAAAGTCATATTTCTTATAGTCATACCTTTATATACATTTATATATCTTTATATACATGTATAATCAGTATGATGTATGTGTGCGTGTGCTCACACATACATATAGCCTACCATTTCTGTACATTCTAAGTTGACAAAACATAATTTCTAAGCCTACCATTTCTGTACATTCTAAGTTGACAAAACATAATTTCTAACCTATGAAGAGTATATGACTTTCAAAGCAGGAAGGAGATCTTTTTTAATGAAATGCAATGTAAGCAGCATTGTATTCCAAAGGAATCTAATGTAGCTCCTTTCCTTTCCTTTCTTTCCTTTCTTTTTTCTCTCTTTGCTTTCATTTTTTCTTCCTCCTTTTTCTTTCTTTCTCTTTTTTCTTGTTCCTGGCACTGTTTCTTTGGAGCATCAGCGAGTGAAAAATGAGCATGGGAAACTCCTGACAGCAGAACAGGACCTAAGTGGGCCCTAGACTGAAAACCAGCGATTAGATTCTACTGTACAAACAGGGAAGTGTCTATGAACTCCTCACCTTTGAAAGGTAAACACTGAAAAGGAAACACTCCTCCCATCTCCTTTGAAGCATTCACCTTGTAAAAGGAAAGAGAATTTCTTTTAAGAATTCACCATGCAGAGAGAAGGGGAAGTCCTTTGAAGATAATTTCATCTCCACATGAAACCAATCCCTATTCCATCCACAGAGCACTCTGGCCGTTATTACCAAATACAATAGGAGTGCTAAAGGATTTCTTCTGCTGCTGCTGCTGCTTGAAATATAACAACAACAATTACAACAATTAATAATAATAGCAAAAATCCTGTGCAAGCAATGCTTTTCCTTACTTCTATCAGAGAGATAACTTCCCATCCCTTCTCCTCCCCTCTTTCTTCTCCATTCCCTCTTAATGGCCAATGGAAGACCCATCCATCTTTAGACAGAACTTCCTCAGAACCCAAACGGATAGAAATCAATTAGAATTGTTCACATTCAGAAGATATTTGTTGCTCATTTTAAAAATATTTCATTATTTTGATTTTAATTTACTTAGACAATATAACTTCTTTCCATCTTTTCGGTCCCTGTGTTCGAGGTGTGTTTTTGTTGTTTTTATTCAGCTCCCGTGCACCATCAGGACCCAAGAGATCTGGCCTTCTCTGGTCCCAGTTAAAAACTAAAATCCCAGCAGCAGGATTGTATGATGGCTAGAGTTCTGGACTTTCCACCAGGAAGACCTGCAATAAAATCTTGCCTCTGACACTAACTAGCTGTGTAACTCTAGGCAAGGCATTTCACCTGTCTGGGTCTTCGTTTCCTCGTCTGTAAAATGAAGGAGTTGTACTCAAAGACCTCTAAGGCAATGGAACCAAACTCAAATAAAGACAAGGATCACTAAGCCATACATAAGGATTCCTTGGGACCATAGACTGACTTAGAAAACCACATGTTAACATTACCACTGTTCTGTTGTATTTTTATTTTGTTGAACATTTCCCAATTACATTTTAGTCTGGCTCCAGTAGCCCTCCTTAGTGTTGACAGACCCAATGGGTCTGTGTGTTTGACACTTCTGCTCTAAGGTCACTTCTGGAGCTGCCAATTTTTCCATTCGAACTTGCCATGATTCTTCACTCTGGCACGGACTGGGAAGAGAGAGCTGGAAGAAGACTCAGCAGCCATTTAGTCAAAGTCTCTCTTTTCAGAAACATGGAAAAGTGGAGCCTCAGGATGCTAAATGACTTGCTCAGGGTCATATAGATAGTAAGTAGGTAATGTGGGTTTTTAATGTAGGCCCTTTGACTCCAGCCACAGTATTCTTTCCACTCTACTAAGTTTTTTATAGGTTGTACTTTTGGAATGCCATCTCTGGCAAGTCCTCTGAAGCAAAAAGGTTATTCAGGGACCAGACTGTCCAAATTCAGTGAGAATAATCACCATAACTTTGATCACCAGTGATGATTTGGGGGGAGGGAGGGTCACAATAATCATGGAACTGTTCACTTGGGTGTGGAAGGTTTAGAATCTGTATTGGTGAAAAGACTACCCACACTCTAGAAATCATAACGTCATAGACTGAGAACTTAGGGACCCCCTAACTTAACTACTGCATTTTCACAAAGGAAAAGATTGGGATCTAGTGAAATTAAGTGATCTTCGTACTGGAGGCAGCTGGTGGTGCACCTCTGGGCCTATAGTCCAGATGACCTGAGTTCAAATTTGACCTCAGATACTTACTTAAATGTGTGAACCTGGGCAAGTCATTTAACCTCTGCCTCAGTTTCCTTAAATGTAAAAAGTGGGACTAATAACAGCAACTACTACCTTTCATGAGGATTAGATGAGATAGTGTTTGTAAAAGTACTTCACAGTGCACAGAGCAGGTTCTAATACAAATGCTTATACACTTCCCATGCTCATGAAGCTAGTAAGAAGATTCAAGATTCGAATGATCTTCAAATCCATGACTATTTTCACTGCACCAGGCTACCCTTCATGTATCTTTTGACATATTTAAGTATCATTTAATAAGAATAGATAAAAGGCTATTTAGCAGGAAATTTTTTTTAAATCATATTGAGTAGCATATAATAATCAACATTTGAAGTAAAAAATCAATAATAACCTGCAAGACACTCCAACCCATCCTCCAAATAGAATGAATGATCAAATAAATGAATGAATGAAGCATTAAGTGCTTAATATAGCTTAAGCATTGGGGATACAAATTGATTAGTAAGACAATCTCTGATTCGAAGGAACTCACATTCTAATAGGGTAGACAACCCATACAGACGGTTTCAGCTACAAGTCAGGTGGAAAGATCCCATCATCCTTAGAATGTAGTGATTCTAGGTCACACAGGGGATAGAATGCCAGGCCTGGAATCAAGGAGACATGAGTTCAAATCTGACCACGGACACTTACTAGCTCTGTGACCCGGGGAAAGTCACTTCACTTGGCTTGCCTCAGTTTCCTCATCTGTAAAATGAGCTAGAGAAGGACATGGCAAAACATTCCAGTATTTTTGCCAAGAAAACCCCAAATGGGGTCACGAAGTGTCAGACACAATTGAAATGACTGAACAACAACAAAATAAATCTAACAGTGTCACTCCTTTGCCCAATAAATACCAGCTACTCCTACTGCTTACAGGAATACATACAAATTCATTTGTTTGGTTTTTAAAAGCCCTTCGCAATGTGGACCCAAACACAATCATCTCCCACCTTGTGCCTTTGCAAAGGCTATCCTCCTCACTTAGAATACTATTATGGGCAGGCCTGTTGCTTCCACACAAATGTGACTTAGAGCTGAAGTATCTGTGCTTTTGAGACAATGAAGCAATTCCTTTATGGGCCATTGAGAAGGAAGAGCCAGTAATTCAATGGATTTTTTAAAGAATAGTTTTTCCTCTCTGGGACACTCTTCCTTCACCCCTTCCTGTCACATCAGGATTTCCCATGAGGAAGAGGAAAGGGCTGACTTTCTTCCACATTGGCCTTATGGCAGCTGCTCCTATGTAGCAGCTAGAACACAGGGATTCAACTAGACAAGCTCACACCTGAAACTCTGCTGCTTCTTCTGCTTTGCATTTCTTTTTCTGAGTAAGTGACCATTGATCTTGAAGTGGATGTGACTAGGCTTGGAGATGACCTTCTGAGTTCAACAGCAGCTAACTAGAGGCAGAGAAGTTCCTCTATCACAAAAGATTCCACCAACAGGGAAGGACTTCAACTTTTGGCATGAATTGCAAGAACTCATAAACTTTGAGGAAGACAGTACAAAGCTGAGGTGAATTGTGAAATGCATAATCAGCAGTCCTGCCAATGGCTTCACATTTTAAATATCAGCTTCTCAGCAGAGCATAATAGTAGTTGGTACTGTTGCTTGGTACATTGAGTACTTTTCTACTCACCGCTTTTACAGAGTCCCTGGCCATGAACCAACACCTAAATTATAAGATTTTTTTCTTCTCCCAGGTAGGGGTAGGAGATGTAAGGAACCCATAAGTGTAAGGGGTAAAGACTCTGACTCTTCTTCGAGATCAAAGATGTGTATTGTCATTGTTGTTGTCATTGTCGTTGTTGAAGAAGACCCCCTTTGGCAGCCTAACAAAACCTATGAACTCCTTCTCAGAGTAATGCTCTTAAATGTATAAAATAAAATGCATAACATTACAAAGGAAATCAGTTGTATTGAAATACAGTTTTCAAAAAAAAAAGATTTCCAAGTTCACATACCCCAAGTTAAGAAACTTTGTTCTAGGTAGTTAGGCTCCCCCAGGACTGAATCTGGTCCAGGTAACATGGTCCAGGGCAATGGCAGTCCTGGTGGAGAAGGAGAAGTATTGTCCTCCTCCACCTTCAACTCTAGCCCTGAACCAGGCATCAGTTCTTAATGTTAGATAGTCATCACATACACCATTCTTTTGGTCTGCTTACCTTGTCGTTTATCAGTTCCTACAACTCTTCCCACATTTCTCTGAATTCCTCCTTTTCATCAGACCATAAATTTTCACACCATTGATGGACCTCAGCCCCAGGTTCAACCTCAATAGCACAGATGCCACTGTCCAAGATACCCCACAATCAGTGCTACTTTATTAAAGACTCCATGATCCAAATGCTGTGCCATGACTTGGATCTTTTTCATCCACTCTGGCAGTCTGCATGGTAGTAAATTTATTCTCAAATGGTATTTTCACATCGGCAGTTACTGCTGTCCTAGTAGCTCAGTTCAGCGACATCAGGCTGAATACAGAATGGCCGGATTGATTTGAATCTCTGTGTTGCTAAATGTTTTAAGATACTTCACCAACCTGTCCACGATCTCTCTCATTGTATTCTCAGGTTACAACCAAATCCAGGCGATGCAGGATGACAGTGGCCCAGCAGATGGGGAAGCATTTCTGTCAATGATCCAGAGCTCTCTCTATCCATAGCACTTTCTATCATCCATATCACAGAATGATGACATCTTTCAGTGGAATACAGTCCGGGCTCACCTGGTCTACAAACTGCCATTCCTGAAGAACAAGTAAAAGGAAGGAAAGAAACAAAGATTTATTAAGTGCCTACTGTGTGCCAAGCACTGTGCTTATTGTGTTTTACAAACCTTATTTAATTATCAGAACAACTCTAGAAAGTAGGTACTATTATATAAAAGTAATAATACAACCTATAATAATAATAATGATAGGTAGCATTTATATAGCACCTAATGTATGCCAGGCATTGTACAGCACGTATAACCTCACTAACTCCTCATAATAAACCTAAAACGTTGTTATTTGGTTGTTTCTGTCATATTCAACTCTTTATGACCCTATCTGGGTTGTGTTTTTTTTTTAGCAAAGATACTGGAGTGGTTTGCTGTTTCCTTCTCCAACTCATTTTACAGCTGAAAAAAGGGAAACAGGGTTAAGTGACTTGCTCAAGGTTACACAGCTAGTAAATGGCTGAAGCTGGATTTTAATTCATGAAGATGAGTCTTCCTGATTCCAAGCCCACTGCTCTATCCAGTGCACCACCTAGCTGCCCAACCTCAGTCATAAGGGCTATTATTATCCCCATTTTACAGTTAGGGAAACTGAGGAAAACAATGGTTAAGTGATTTGCCCAGGGTAATGAAGCTAGTCAGTGTATGAGGCCATGTCTGAACTCAAATCTTCCAGAGCTCTGTGCACTGTACCCTCTAGCTGCTTCTAAAAACACCCTCACTCATTTAAAAAAAAAAGAAGAAGAAGAAGAAGTCAGGGCTCATACTTTCTCTTAGTCGAAAAACTGAGAAATAATCACTGGTGACTGATGGAGACAACTTGACCAAAGTCTACTGGTCAAGACACCACAATCCTAGGCAGTGATTCTGAAAGCAGCAGGGCTTCTCTTCTTCCTCCAAACCTCCTCACTCCTGAAAAGTCTCCAAAGTGGAGATTGCCCTACCTGTTACTAGGCAACTGGCCAATCGCTTCCATGCTGAATAGAACAGTGATGGCGAAGGAAACATTACTCCTGTCCTTCAGCTAGTCTTAGCATAACTTAGCATACGACATGCTGTGAAAAAGTTACAGATTGGAGAAAAGCTGCTTAGAAATATTAACAATTTGAATGACTCCTTGCATGATCCGAAGGACTCTTAAGGAACCAGTCAAAAGTTGTAAGGATAAGGGGAGCCTGCTAATTTTATACTATCGTGTACAGTGTAAAACTGCTGATCTTACTAGTAGAATTGAACTTTCTTTTAGTAATAATAAGAATAATAAACACATAATACTCTGAGGTTTATAAAGTGCTTTACATGAATTAACTTATTTGCTCTTCACAGCCTGTGAAGGTAGGTTTTAGGCAGCTAGGTGGCATGGTAGATGGGGCACTGGGCCTAGAGTCAGGACAACCTTAGTTCAAATCCAGCCTCAGAGTTATTAGCTGTGTGACCCTGGGCAAGCCATGTAACATCTGTTTGTCTCAGTTTCCTCAATGGCAAATTGGGGATAATAATAGCACCTACATCCTAGGGTTATTGTGAGGATCAAGTGAGATTATATTTGTTGCAAATGCCTGGCATTTATTAGGTACTATATAAATGTCAGCTATTATTATTATTATTATTATCATTATTATACAGATGAGATAACTGAGAATAAGAAAGGTAAAGTAGCCCGACCAGGGTCACATAGTTATTACTCGAATTCATGGCCCCCTTATAATTTTACTGATTGTGCTCAGGCAGACCTTTGCCTTAGATCATTCCCACCATTCACCACTTTCACTCCTACACATATGCTGCTGAACAAAAGTAGAGAAAATCATGGAACCCATTCTAACTGAGTCCACTACAAATTTATATCACACAACCTCCACTGGGCCCTCACTGATGCTAGGTAATCCTACTGTACTCCCTATCCAACTCTCAAAAGCAGCTCTTCCCAACCTTTTCATCTCTCCTCAAACCTTCCATAGCTTCCCCTCCACCTCTCTCAGCTGAGAACCTTGCCTCATTTCACAGAAAAAGTTGAGGTCATTTGTCCTGAGCTCCTGCTTCTCTTTTCTTCCTCATCTGCTATTACTCAGGTACCCTCTGACATTTTCTCCCCCTTCCCCCTTGTCTCACATCATGAAGTGGCCTTACTCCTTACCAACGTTTACCCCTCTACTTGTTCAAGTGATCCTATTCCATCCCATCTCCTCCAAAAGATTGTCTCCTCTATCATCCCCAGTCTTTCACTTATGTTTCATCTCTTCCTGTCTGTTACCTAATTCCTTACTGACTATAAACATGCCCATCTCCTCCTATCCTGAAAAAAACAAAAACAGCTATCTTCCTATATCTCTTCTACCCTTCATAGCTAAACTACTTGTGAAGGCCATCTACAATTGTGCCTCCACTTTCTCTCCTCTCATTCTCTTCTTGATCCCCTACAATCTGGCTTCCAACTTTATCATTTAGCATCCAAAATATTCTCTCCAAAGTTACTAATAATCTCTTAGTTGCAAAATCCAATGGCCTCTTCTCTGTTCTCATTCTCCTTAACCTCTCTGCAGTCTTTGACATTGCTGAGCACACTCTCCTCCTTCATACTCTCTTCCCTCTAGTTTTTTAGGATATCGCTCTCTCCTGGTTTTCTTCCTCCCTATCTGACCACTCCTGTCTCTTTTCCTAGATCCTCTTCCTGATCACACCCTCTAACTACAGGTGTCCCTCAGGGCTCTGTCCTGGGCCCTCTTCTCTTCTCTCTCTATACTACTTCACCTGGTGACCTCATCAGCTTCCATGAATTTAATTACTATCTCTATAATCATGATTCTCAGATCTATTTGTCCTGCCCCAATCTCTCTGCTGACCTCCAATCTTGTATCTTCAACTGTCTATCAAAATCTTGAACTGAATGTCTAATAGACACTTTAAACTCAATATGTCCAAAACAGAACTCATTATATCTTTCCTCTTAAACCCTCTCATCCCCCCACTTTCCCTATTACTGCCTAACGCAATGCTATCCTCTCAGTACCTCAGGCTTCTAACCTAGGAGTCAGCCTCCACTCCTTACTATCTCTCACCACCCCACCCCCAATATCCAATCTGTCGCCAAGGTTTGACACTTTCACCTTGGCAACATCTCTCAAATATACCACCTTCTCTCCTCCAACACTGTGCAGGCCCTCGTCATCTCACACCTGTACTTTTCAAATAGCCTGCTGGTGGCCTGGTGGCTAGGTGGAGCAGTGGATAGACTGCCAGGCTTGGAGTCAGAAAGATTCATTTTCTGAGTTCAAATCTGGCCTCAGACACTTACTAGCTGTGTGATCCTGGGCAAGTCACCCTGTTCGCCTCAGTTTCCTCATCTGTAAAATGAGCCGGAGAAGGAAATGGCAAACCATTCCAGTATCTTTGCCAAGAAAACCCCAAATGGGATCACAAAGAGTCAGATACCACTTTAAACAACTCAGCAACAGCTGGTGGGTCTGCCTGCCTCTCATCTCTCCCTACTCTAATCCATCTTCCATACAGCTGCTGAAGTGATTTTCCTAAAGAATAACTACAATCATGTCACTGGCACACACACACACACTCAGTAAACTCTAGTGGCTCTCTATTGTCTTCAGGAGCCTTACCAAATTTTCTGGTTGACATTCAAGGCCCTTCCTAACCTAGCCCCCTCCTACCTTTCCAGTCTTTTTACACCTTAATCCCTGATATATTCTCTTTCATCCAGTGACACTGGCCTCCTGGTTGTTCCAGGAACAGAATACTCCATCTCGCAGTTCTGGGCATTTCCTCTGACTGTTCCCCAGTCTTGGAATGCTTTCCCTCTCCACTCTGCCTACTGATCTCCCTGGCTTCCTTTAAGTCCCAACTAATATCCCATCTTTTTCAGGAAGTCCTTCCTAACTCCTTTTAATTCTAGTACTTTCTCTGTTACTTATTTCCTATTTATCCTCTATATTGCTTGCTTTGTATACATTTGTTTGTATGTTGTCTCTCCCATCAGGCTGTAAGTTCCTTGAGGACAGGGACTGTATTATACCTATTTTTGTATCCATAACTCTTAATGTAACGTCTGACACATCATAGTTGCCTAACAAATGTTTCTTAATGGACTGAAATGTCAAAGAGGCATTGACACGTCCAACCCAAGTTTTGCAGATTCCAAATTTGACATTCTAGCATGCTGCCTCTGTGTGTGTGAGTGCTTTACACAATTCCTCCCCATCCCTAGCCTCTGATAACACTTATCATATGGACCTTTTATCTGGCAATTCTTTCATCTTTCTGAGTATTGCTGCTACATCTTCTCAAATAGATTGTAAACTCCTCAAGAGCAGAGAACATCATGTGTGTGGGATTATTGATTAAGGGTTGGATGGAACTTTAGAGATCATTGAGTCCAACCCCCTTATTTTATAGATGTAGAAGTTAAACCTGAGATAGGTTAAGTGACTTGCCTAGGGTCACACAATTACCAAGTGACTGAGGCTGAATGCTGACCCGATCTTCCTGATTCGAGGTCTAGCATCATATTCATTATTTACAATAATGCTGTCTTTGGCATCTTTGCATCCCTCATAGTCTCTTCCCCAGATCTAGGCATCTAAGTCACTATTCTTCACATTATAATACTATAGCAATTATAATTAACAATACCATAACAATTATAATGAATAATATAGTATTCATAAATCTACTCTATATCTAGTGCACAATTTATGGTCATGCTACATCCAAAAATCTGTTTATAGATATGGATAATCTCAGTTTTTTAAGTCAGCATATATTTTCCTATAGAAACGTTGTCATACTTGGCATATAGTAGTTGCCTCATATATAACACTTTAATACATATAAAGAAATTTTATAAAGTGCTTTACAAATATTTTCTCATTTGATCCTTTCAACAGCCCTGGGAGGAAGGTGCTATTATTATTCCCATTTTATGAGAAAACTGAGACAGAGGTTAAGTGACTTATCCAGAGTTATAGCACTACTAAATGTCTGAGGTAGGATTTGAACAACAGGTCCTCAGATCACAGAGGTCTCACCCTTTCCTCTATACAGTGCCATCTCTCCAAAAAATATTAAAAAGGTAGGAATGGAACAGTTGGAAGAGAACCCATTTACTCTGAATAAACAAGCATTAACCATTTGTGGAGAAAGTATTTTTAAAATTTATATTTTATACAAATGGAAGTTATTATTATTAAAAGATCAAATGCAGTAGGTTGTGGGGGAGATCCAAAATGGAGCTGAGATATGGATCCTTTCCTCACATACCTTAAAGTCTAATAGGAGAATAAAATGCAAATACAAATAACTGACCTACACAATAATAAATGATGATCTTTTGGTAACTGAGGGGTGTAGGGGGAAAAAGGGTTGCATGAGGTCTGAAAGAGAGAAGATTCTAGGTCCCAGGGAGTATCAGCAAAGGCTTCATGAAGCATGTGGTATCTGAAATGGGTTTTTAAGAATGGGCAGAAAAAATTCAGGAGGTGAAGAGGCCCAGGGAATGATATGAGGAAAGGCCCTGAGGCATAAAAGCTCTAGGTATGCTAAGGGAACAGAGAGTTAGTCCTGTGTGGTTACTGCAGACAGTACATGGAAGAAACAGATATGAGATAAAACTGGAAAAGTCAGATTCCAGACTGACTTTAAGTGACAGGCAAGGAAGTTCAAATTATCTTGAGACTTGAAAAATTCAGAGAGAGAAAGGATGAGGAAAAGAAGAAGGAGAAAGAAAAGAAAGAAGGAAGAAAAAGAAGAAAAAGAAAAAAAGAAGAAATCCTCACTATGCCCCAGGCACTGGGCTAAGCACATTAAGGACACTACTTCATTTGATCCTCACAAAAACCCTGGGAGGAAAGTGCTCTTATTATCTCCATTTTACAGATGAAGAAACTGAGACAACCAGAAGTCAAGTTACTTGCCTGGGGTCCCATATCTAGTCTTCCTGATTCCAGGCCTGGAGCTCTCCCCATTGTGCTACCTGGTTGCTCTGAAGAAGGAAGAGGAGGAAGAGGAAGGAAAGGAAGAAGAAGAAGACCAAATTCTAAGAAATGAATAGCTTTCAAAATATAGAGATCCAGTATAAGAAATCAAAACCATGTAGCATCAGGATAAGGTGCATATCAGCCCAGGCATTCTGTCTATTACTGGAGCTATACCAAAGGTGATGACTTTTTCAGTGACCCAAAAGAAGATGAACTCACATCTCAATACTTTTATACAATTAAAGCTCTCATTTTATCCCCTCTGTAAAATAGTCCATAGGACATTAAATATAAAATAATAACAGGATAACGACTCATCCGAGGATCATTTCTATCTGAACCTCATTAAAAATGGGAACAAGATAATTATGAGTTCATATTTAACAGAATCACAAAATCTCAGAATTGGAAGAGCTATTAAGTCTAATCCGTGCCTAAATAAAAAAGAATCCCACCCCCCAACCCTATAACATTTATGACTAGTCTTAAGCTCCCATTTGCTTGAGGATGTTTACAGTAGTAAGGAACCTACTACTTCCAGGAGTCATTTGCTGAAATGTACACAGCCAGCGTACCTAGAACCCAGCCTAGAGCCCAAATAATCTCCACTCCAGGACCAGTTCTCCTTCCAAACTGCCTGGATAGGAGTCAAGAGATTTAAACATTTCTTTTTTTTTTTAACTCTCTTTTTAGCTAGAATGTTAAATTACAGTTGGGAAATCACATCACATGTCATTTATGATGAAGGGAAACAAATGTTCCACTCTTGGCAGACTAGTTTCCTCAGTGTCCCCAAAACAAGTCCTCTTCATTTCTATATCTCCACACCTTGCTTGTACTGTGCCACCTATCTCAAACACTCTTCTTCCTCTGCTATGCCTAGTTATTATACATCATGGACAAAGCCATCATAAATCCTTCCCAGGGAAGTCCACCTTAGTGATCATTCCCTCCTTTGAATTCCAATAGTACTTACCCTCTGAAATATCTCTTTGGCATATAATCATATAGCAATTTACACTTATAATATAATAAAAACTAACTAGAATTTGCATAGCACTTTAGCATTTGTGAAGCACTTTAAAAATATCTCATTTTATCTTCAAACCAACCCTGGGAAGTAGGTACTAACATTTTTCTCCACTTTACAAACCATTTCATGTGTGTGTTTTCAAAACTTCCCAACTACAGTATAACCTCCTTGTGGACTATGACCATGCCTCATAATTCCTTATATTCCAAGCCTAGCCACAGGGATTGGCAATGAGTGGAGACCAACTGAATCTTTATTGGATGGATGGATGAACAAATAAATGAATCTATAAAAGTAAGTTAAAGTTGCTTTTAAATTTGAGGAGAATATTATTGGAGAATATACAACATGCCTAACATATTTACATAGCAGGGCATAATGACATGCAAACCAGAACACTAAAGAAGTAGTAGACATTACTATGAAACAACTAGTCTCCTTTCTTTCTTTCTTTCTTTCTTTCTTTCTTTCTTTCTTTCTTTCTTTCTTTCTTTCTTTCTTTCTTTTTCTTTCTTTCTTTCTTTCTTTTTTTTTTTTGAGAACTAATAGGCATTGGAGGAAATCCTTGAAGCCTGGAAAAAGGGCAAATATAATGTCCATCTTTAAAGGGGGTGTATGGTCAAGGGAGGATTAATTATCTTCAACTCAATAACGGAAAAGATTCTAAGATAAATCATCAAATGGACAATTATAATCACCTAGAAAAGCAACAAGGTACCAGTGAGCTACCAACATGGCTTTTAGAAGAGCAAATCATCTAGAGTAATTTAATTTCCTCTATAATAGAGTGACAGGGCATGCAGATAAGAGAGATGCAATAGATGTAATCTATTGGGACTTCTGTAAGGCTTTGAGATGGTCCTACCTGATGTTCTCATCAACAAGCCATTCAAACATGAAGTGTACACAGCTGGTTGGAGGATGGTAGCCAAAGGGTATTGATCAATTGCTTAATCCCTGGGAAGGCTTATCTATAACAGAGGACCCAGTCTCCTGGGTCCAGAAGCATTTTTTATACAAATGCAATTCAATTAGGTGATTTACAACATGAGATTGCAAAGTACACATATCAAAGAATATTTACAGAATCATTCATCACCCCTATATATTTGGAACTCATGAAGTTTTTGTGTGTCATGACACACCATATAAGTTAGAAAGTAAGTAATGTGCATAAATGACCTAATTTCCATATACAAAAAGTTAAATAGGGTGAAACTGGTGGGCAATCAAAGATGAATAATGTAGGTGTTTGAAATTAGAAATAGGGCTAGGTGGACACAGAGGGTGTGTTGGAAGATTGATTAGGTCTGCAAATGTATGGGGAACAGGAAGATGATGGAAGTCCATGAAGGTGACAAAGGGGAATCAGATGCTACAGCAGAATGTTGAGAGAAACCCACACTTCAGGGGTACAATAACATGACTAAGAGATAGTAGAGCAACACAGGAAACATAAAAAGGCAGTACTAGCAGCAAAGAACTCACCCTGCCTATCACTTGAACCCCATGAGCATGAGACTTGGAGGCAGGAAGACTTGCTTTTAAATCCTGCCTCACTCACTACTAGCTGCATCACCCTGGACAGGTTATTTAATCTTTCGGAGCCTCAATTTCCTCAACTACAAAATGAATGGGTTGGACTCAAGTGTTCTCTAAGGTCCCTTCCAACCCTAAACCTATGATCCTATGATTTAATATAATAGATCGAGAATGAAAACACCAAAGACTTTCCAAAAGAAAGATTTCAGCCATTTAGTACTGGTCTTACGAACTTCTACTATCCAAAAGTCTTCTCAGAATCATAACATAGCAGAGTTAAAATAAACTTTAGAGACTGTCTAGTTCTATTTCTTCTTTTCTTTTTCTTTTTCAGACCTTGGAGGTCTGCATGAATTATTCAATAGGCCCTTTTAAAGCTTTTGAATGAAACCTTTGTCTATTATGGTGTCTCTAAGATCGTTTATACATCAAAGGTATAATTGATTAAGCCTTGATATTCACCTAAATTGATACTCTCAATCTAGTCAAAATGACCCACTTTCTCTTCCTTATACAGAATATTCTATCTCCCACCTCTAGGCCTTTGCTCAGGCTGTTCCTCCCACTAGACCCAACTGCCTCATCATTTCTGCCTCTTAGAATCCCTGACTTTCTTCAGGTCTCAGTCTAAGATCCACCTCTTCCTTAAGTGAAGCCTTTTCTTATCCTCCGGATTATTAATTCTACTCCTCTTCTGGAATTACTTGTGCTATATATATATATATATATATATATATATATATGTGTGTGTGTGTGTGTGTGTATATATATGTATATGTATATGTGTGTGTGTGTGTGTGTATATATATGTATATGTATATGTATATGTATATGTATATGTATATGTATATGTGTGTGTATATATATATGTATATGTATATGTATGTGTATGTGTATGTGTATGTGTATGTGTATGTGTATGTGTATATATGTGTGTATACATATATATGTATATATATATATATGTGTGTGTGTGTGTGTGTGTGCTTTATAGTTGCTTATCTGTGTACGTGTTGTAGCCTCTAGAAGAATGTAACTTCCTTGAGGCAGACACTGTATCTCTTCTATTCCTGAGTACCAGTTACCTAGCGTAGCGCCTTGCATATGGCAGTCATCCTATAAATGCTTTTTGATTGAATTTAATTGCAATAATGCTCCCACTTTTGTACTAATTAGTTCGGGGTTAATATTTCATCTGACTAGAAATAAATCCTGTTCATGCAACTTGGCTTAATGGATGGAGGGCCTTCCTTAAAGCCAGCAACACCCGAGTCACATTCACATGTGGTACGTAATGTGTCATCTGGGGCAAGTTGTTCAAACCATTGGTGCTCTAACTCTTTACATAAGTTGCAGAGAAGGTGCCAACCTTGGTATAAGGAGTTTCCTACATCAATGAAATCAAAAGTTTTCTGGATTTACGTATTTTTTTTTATATTTAAAGAATTACATTCATATCATTACTCTCATTTTTTTTTGCCTCTTCTTTCCTTCGCACAAGAGAACCTGAGCAAAAGAAGAGTACCATTTAGCATATGATATTGTCAGTTCATGTATCTGAATATGAAATGTGAAGGCTTCTTAGATGGCACAGTGGATAGAGCTCTGGTACTGGAGTCAGGAAGGCTCAACTTCCTGAGTTCAAATCTGGCCTCAGACACTTACTAGCTGGGTGACTCTGGGAAACCCTGTTTGTCTCAGTTTCCTCATCTGTAAAATAAGCCAGAGAAGGAAACAGCAAACCACTCTAGTACCTTTGCCAAGAAAACCCCAAATGGGGTCACAAAGAGTTGGACACAACTGAAATGAATGAACAACAACAAAATCTGAATGTAGGTTCTGACCAAAAATCCTCATATTCAATCCTTGCAGAAAACCTTTGGGGAAAGTAAGATGGGATTCTCTCTTTTCTGATATAGGCTTCCCACAGAACTAAGAATTCATAAACTCAGATCTCTAGGGGAAAAAAAAAACTTTTATTTTACAGGAAGTTTCTTTATCCCACCCATTGAAGTAGTTCTTCCCTGGAATCCCACAACGTAGGGAGAGAAATGAGGAGAGTTCTAATCAAAAAGAACCAAAAAAAAACATGCATGTCTCCTTTAGGACTCAAAAAAAAAAAAAGACTCCAGCTGCACTGTCTCTATTCTTATGCAAACTCCTGGATGAGAGATAAGGTGGCTCCTCTAGTCTCCAGGGAAAGAATTTTAACTCTAAAATGGCTAATTACATTAAATGCCCCTTCTGGAAAAAAACTAACAACTAAATGGAATTTATATTCTGTAAGGAAGAGCAAGTTAGATTTAAAGATAACTAGAGAAACCATTTGTAGGTCTTCATTATAAAAGCAAGGATTCCAGTGATAAATGTTTTAGACTTCATTGGCATTTAGTTAAAATGAAAACTTGAGACAATAATTGAGAAAACTCAAGTCAAAAACATATCTTCAACTTTCTACTCCAAACAGTAGTAAGAAGAGTTTTGGGGGATGGGAGTGGGGCAAAAAAAAAAGCTAGTTAATTCCTTCAATCTTCATTTTCTAACTAGCCGGTTGGGCATAGTGAAAAGAGTATTAGATTTGGACTCAGAAGGCTTGCATCCAGGTCCTCTGGGCTGGTCACTTAATTTCTTTGAAGTCAGCTCAAGTTTCCTTATCTGTATGCACATAAATAAAAAGTAGATGATAATGATGATGATGATGATGATGACGGTGATGACTATATAGCACTTTAAGGTTTGTAAAGCACTCCACAAATATTATCTCATTTTTATCCTTACCACAACCTTGAGGACTTGTTGTTATTGTTATTGTTATTGTTGTTGTTGTTGTTGTTGTTCAGTTGTGTCCAACTCTTCCTGACCCCATTCTGGGGTTTTCTTAGCAAAAATACTGGACTGGTTTGCCATTTCCTTTTCCAGCTCATTTTACAGATGAGAAACTGAGGCAAGCAGGGTTAAGTGTCTTGCCCAAGGTCACACAGCTAGTGAGTGTCTGAGGCTAGATTTGAACTCATGAAAATGAGTCTTCCTGATTCCAAACTCAATGCTCTATTCTTCTAAGCTTCCCTGAGGGGTAGGAGCTATCATTATCCCCATTTTACAGATGAGGAAATTAAGGCAGGCAGAAGTCAAATGGCTTGTCTAAGGTCACTCAAGGCAAGATAATTTTTCTGCTATGTATATCACACATCTATTGTAAAGAAAACATTTTAAAGTGCTATGATCTATTATTGTGACATAGGAACACAAGCATATATGCACCCATTTTCTATACAGACACTAAGTAGATTTTCTATAGCAACGATAGCTATTGATACCTACTTTTGCTACTAATAGACTTCTTTTCCCTATTAAGGATGAATATGCAAACCTGAGCAAAGAACTCAAAGCTATAGATGAGAGAGATGAAGAGTTGGAATCTGAGGGCAGCCAAGGTTGCTTTTGAAGGTTCCAAAGCCCCATGTTACTACATAACCTGAGAGTCACTGGGATATTGATTCAGGAAGCAGCATGGTGTAATGGAAGGAGCAGTATGTCTAGAGTCAAAAGACCTAGCTTCAATCCCACTTCTGACATTTACTAGCTGTGTGACCTTAGGCAAGTCAGCTGAGTTCAGTTTTCTCATCTCTATTTAAATGAGGGGTTTGGACTAGATGACTTCTGAGATCCCTTCCAGGTCTTCATTTATGTCTACAAACCCTGAGGCTGCCTCTGGAATCCTAAACCTTCTTTCCAAACCAATGCAAATTATTTCAGAATAGGATAAAGTAGACAAACAGAGCATCCATATTGTACTGCCTCCCTCAGTTTCTTTCCCCTTCTCCCTCACCCTTGCTCATTCTGCCTCTTACATTTCCTCTTCCTTCTTTCAGTAAATTAATGAACAAAGCAGTTATTAAGTGTTTTGTTTGGTATTTAGGCCCATCTGAATAAAAAATGGCATAAATTCTTAGAAATGCAGTAATGCTCTATAATTTTCCAATCAAAATTAATGAAATTATGTTTTTTGTTACACAGATTTTTCAGCTTAAGGACCATTCTCACAGAACAGATTTTGTCTTTGTAGGCAGAAATTGCTATTAAAGCTAGAATTGATTTTAACTCAATATAAAATATAAATGCATCTAAGAGAGGAGCGGGCAAACTACGAGGAGAATTCAAGGAATGGAGAGATTACTTTTGATTGGAGGAATAAGAGAAAGCTGCATGGAAGCAATGACATTTGAGGGCAGGCCTTGAAGGATAGGTAAAATTTTAGGAAGCAATATATCATAGATTTAGAGGAAGAAGGGACGTTAGTGATCATCTAATCCAAGGGTGGGGTGTAACCCTTTGACTGAATCCAAACTTAACACAACAAATCCTCTTAATAAAAGGATTTGTTCTGCAAAACTTGTACTTGGTCAAAAAGCCACACTTGAAGACCTAGAAGACACCACATGTGTCCTGGAGGCCAAAAGTTCTCCACGCTTGAATCCAATGCCCTCATTTTAGAATTAATGATACTGAGGACCAATGAAGTGAAGTGACTTATTATGTAATTATAGGTAAGTCACTTACCCACTATGTGCCTCATTTTCCATGTCTGTAAAATCGAGATGCTAATACCTATGATTTCTACTTCCTAGAACTGTTTTGAGGATCAAGGCATTGAGGATATAAGGTATTTTTCAAACTTTTAAAATGCCATATAAATGTCAACTATTGACATTATTATTAAATAATTGCCCAGGGCATAGTGTAAGGGCCAGACTTGATAACTTATTTTGATAAGTTATTCCATATGATTTATTTAGTGCAGAGTGTACTAAGAATAATAATAAACATAATCCTTGTCTTAAATTGCACCTGAATACACAAAAAAATTTCAGCGTCAAAATACTTAATGACAGAACATAACTGCTAAAAGTGTGACATTCCTTGTCTTCATTTTATGGAGGAAAAGAGAAATAATGAAATTGGAGATGAAAGGGAGGGGATGGTTAAAGTATGATGAAAGAAAGCAGTTAAAGAAAGATACAGGGAGGGGCATATATGACAGCAAAACCAAATGAAACATCTTGAAAATTCCAGATGTTTTATCATCATAACAGCTCACACTGATGCAGTGCTTTATAGTTACAATGCATTGTATATACATTGCTTTATGAAATCCTTGGGAAGTATTTAGTATAATTATGATTATTCCCAGTTTACAGTTAAGAAAACTGAGGCTCTGTGAATTTTAGTGCCTTGCACATTCCATTCAACAGGCATTAACCACCTACCATAAAGTCTTTCCCAATCATTTTAACCTTAGTGCCTTTCCTCTTATACAACTACCCCCAATTATAGCTTCTTCGTACATAGTTGTTTACACATTATTTAACCCATTAGATTGTGAATTCCTTGAGAGTAAGGACTATCTTTTGCATTTCTTTGTATCCCCAGTGTTTAGCATATTGTTATTTAGTCATTTTTCAGTCATATCTGACTCTTCGGGACTTCTTTTGAGGTTTTCTTGGCAAAGATACTGAAGTGGTTTGCCATTTCCATCTCCAGCTCATTTTTTACAGATGAGGAAACCGAGGCAAACATGATGAAGTGCTCAAGGTGACATAGTTTATAACTGTCTGAGGCCTGATTTGAACTCAAGAAGAGGAATTTTCCCTACTCCAGACCTGGCATTCTATCCACTGCACCACCTAGGTGCCTAATAAATGCTAGTTGACTTGGGTTGACTTGTTTGACTCCAGAGATATAAAGACAAAAGGGAAACAGTCCCTGTTCTCAGTAAGAGGATTGAGATCTCTGTGGGTAGAGTTTCCACTGCGTGGATTCCCTTTCCTGATTCTCCCAGTTGCTATTCCCCACCCCATCACTGTATATTCATTTTGTACACATCCTGTATTTATTTACCTGTAAATAGCAGAATGTTAGCTCCTCAAGGGCAGGCACTGCCTCATTTCTGTATCCGTATGCCTAGATCCTACCATAGTACCTAGCACAGAATGGGCATTTAATACATGCTTGGTTAACTGACTGATACCCTAAACTACTGAAACCACAAATCTTTCCTCCTATTAGATTGTGAATTGTCTAAGGGCAAGGACAGGGGTCTTTCATCTCTTTTTCCCTAACAGTTACTTTGTATTTAGTAGGTGATTTCAAACTATTTCTTAAATTGAATTGAATTGAACTGTCTTGCTCTTAGATTCTAGAATTTTTCTTCTTTCTAGGCTATGATTTGGCCAACAGAGACATTTAAGTCTTAGTTCTAAATCCTCCTGGATCATATTCCTGCTGGTTGGTTTGTTTCTTACAATAACAAAATGCTTTTGAGGAAACTTGGTATTTCATTAGTCATTTGTTTGATTTTATTCTTGACTCTCACCAGGTCTTGTCTACCAAGGCTAGAGGGTTTTCCTGAAGCCTTTTTCTGACTATAACAAGAGAACCTTCCCTTCCCCACAGAATCAATGCTGTGTACTCTCACCATTCCTATTATGGAATGTTTGCAATGTTGCCTGAAGCTATCTGACACTTGCAACAATATGTGTATTCATTGGAATATTAAACAGTAAGAGAACTCTCAACAATTCAAGCATGGTACTTTTTTTTTTTTTGCCCTATGATTTGTAGGCTACAGATCCCTTGATTCTAGCTTCTTTCTCCTCCCTCATCCTGTCCTCTCCCCTTAAAAAAAAAACGTGCATTTCACGGCAAATTTCGTGCCAAGATTTATGACAATTAGTACTCAAATCCATAATTAGCAAGTGGTAACAGATAGGCAGATATATCCAGTTATAGTGACACCTCTGACAGATTGACGTTTTTTTCTTCCAGGAATACCTGTGAGGCTTTGTGTTTTAAATATGACCATTTTCTCAAACATATTGCTGGCAAGCCTCATCTTGCACTTGGGGAGGGGGGAGGGGGCTATAAAATGAACGTGTTCTCACAAGCATGGCAAAGCCCATGCATAACCATTTGGCTTTGCAATTAAAAACAGGTTTGGTCTCCCTCTGCATCAGTAAGACGACGTCAAAGCTACATTCACCCCGAAAAATTTCCCTTGTGAATTCAAATGAACTGTGAGTCTTGGGTTTCTCTTTGTTTGCATGTGCATGTCTTCAGACTGAAATTTTGGAAGGTTTGGTTATGTTTTCTTTATGCCATGTGCTGTTTATATGTGCGTTCAGTCACTGTTACCAAAATAGTCTCTGCTTGTTATACTTTCCATGCTATATTCTTCTATCTGCTGTTTGGTTGACATTTTAGATACCTTTAAAAATAATTTCTTGCTACCATCGTTTCAGCTAATACAGATTTTCCAGTGTGGCACCCCCATTCCCAAGAAAGTCATCACTCATTCTAAAAGACCAACTGAGCTATTCACTAGTACCGACCAGAGGGTTGTTGTTGTTGTTTTTTAATAGTTCAAACATACACATTACAGGAAGGGGTAATCGTGACTCACTAGCATTCTTTGCTATACCCATACCTGACACCCTATATGGTTTTTTTGGAACCCATAATCCTAAAGGAAATTTCCATCTGGAAACTAAAATTTTTGCCATCATTGTATGTAGAAGAGCTTCAATTTTAGTTCCAATGGGTTCACCGACTCCCTGCTCAGGCAGTTTTTGTTTATTGAAATTTTAAACTTCTCCTTCATTCATTTTCCCTTTCCCCACCCAGTTAGGGGGTGGGGATACACACACACACACACACACACACACACACACACACACAAATATGCAAAAATCTTTCTTCTCTAATTAAGAAACAATCCAGATAATTCCTTTTTTTTAGGTCAACTTAAAAGTTACAACCTCAGAAAGGACTTCATTCCAACAAACATTTGTTAAGCAACTACTGTGTGCAGGGCACTGAATGATACTTTGGCAGAGGATGACTTGACATAAAGATTATTCTGGCTACAAGTCTCAAAAAAAAATCAGCTCCATCCTCATCTATAGGATAGCCCAGTTGTCTTAACAGATGTGAATTAAATTACCCACCTGCGAATCCAACTGATTGCCACAGAATTAATTAAGATAGTCAAAAAAAACTGGATAGACTGGCCTATGATGAAGTTAGTGGCCAAATGTACAAACAGGAGTTATCAAATTTTCTGGGATCTGGTGAAAATAAGTGTTCTTTAAATTTTATTAATAAAGTCTTGATATGTTTCAAAAGAAAAGGCACTACAAAATTACCAACCACTATGGCTGTTAATATTTGGGTAGAGGTGGTGATAAGTGGTGGTGATAAACGTGGTGAAAAGGCTCAGTAAAAAATAAAAATGATATTCTCAGTGTAGTAGACTTCAACCAAAGTCTTTGCCTAAGTAGTTTTATTGAATGATTCTCTGTTTCATTCAAGAAGGAATTACTATCACCTACATCAAGAATTTCAAGACTTCTTATTCAAAATTTCCACTTTTAAAAAGTAATCAAAGTCTTTTCAGAGTGCCTGGAAAATGTTCAGATGTCATAAAAATTCTAAAATTATAATAAATTAATTTCATTACAGTAAATCTATGGTTCATAATAGGGGGAGTAAATAATAAAATTCATCATAAAACAATTTAAACTTTAAAGCACCATTGATGCTACTGATAATACTAATCATGATTAAGTTGCTAATTATATTTGTGTTAATACATTAAGAAGTCCTTAAGTTGCAAAATGACAAACATATTTTGACACACATTCTATCTATACCCAAAAATATGGACATGTATTTGTAAATACTAGCTAATTTTCCTTTAAGGAAAAAAAAATATATTTTAAAGCTCTTAAAACTTTGCATACAAAAAACCATGTTTGTTTTTCATCTTATGGACTCAGTAAATTGGGGGGAAATAAACTGGATTAGTCTAAATATAAAAGTCTATTGTAACATCAACATAGGCACTGAGTTTCCCCTGAATTCTGGATTTATCAGCCAGTATAGCCCATTTTCTGCGAGACTTTTTCCTTAACTTTGACCTCACATTTCCTGCAATGTATCAGTTACAACTTTCTAGAGAAAACAGAGAGCATATATTTAGGTAGTTAGATAGATTAAAATATTTTAATAAGCAACTTCAAACTAAACAAAAACAAAACAAAATATTATTTATATAAAAACAATGAAATATTATATAAATGAAATCAATTATGAACAAAGAGTTGATCTGAAAAATCAAAATCTTCACCAGATTTCAGTCACCCCTTTCTTTAGAAAAAGACCAGTGTTAACTAAAACTCTCTATATAAAAAAATAGCCACCACAAATAAAATCCAAGATTTGATATGAAAAACAGACATCTCGATCAAAAGTTAGAGTAAGTTTAAAAAAAAAAACTAAAAAAAAGTCAGTTTACATAGTACATTCTTCCATATCTTAGTGCAATGGCTTTATTTTGCATTCCCTAATTACTGATTATCCATTTGTCTGAGGTTTTGTAAGAGAATTGAAGGGGTAAATGAGGCTCTTTGAGTCTTTTAAAATGAACATATACTGTAATTAGAAAGGCTTAAAATATCTAATAAATGACAAGATTAGGTGACTAGCATAATTAGACAAGGGTTAAATAGTGACTTGTTCAGAATTCATTTGAGTTTGTGATCGTCTGTTTTTGAGCTAGTACGAGTGGGCCAAATATAATGGATTGTTTCTTTAGTAAGGCATTGAGGAATTTGAAGGTTATTAATGAAAATTCTTAGATCTTAATCATTGTCTTGAGTTTTGGTAACTTCAGTGCCTACATGTAAAAGAAAGGTCTACACATAAGCTAGTCATTATATATCATTACAGTAATTTGTTATATTCTGGGGCAAAAAAAGATCACTGTTGATCTTACTCCTGACAGCTACCATCAGATAGTGTTTACAACTCCAAAAAAATTAAAAAGTAAAAATAAAATAATAATAAACGCTGGCACTTTTAATGAGAACTAAGAGAAATGGTCACTTATTTTGATTGATTAAATATATCTTTACTTTCATTATTTTAAGAATTAACATATAACTAAAATTGTGAATCAAATTCTCAGAATGAATTAATTATGTGGGGAAATATAATGAAGAAAATATTTAAACACCTGCAGATTTGAACTAGCAATATCGCAAAGACATAGAAATCATATGTTCCTTCTCAATGTACTGAAATGTAAAAAAGGGGAAAAAAATGCTTGTATTTGAAGTTTGTAATACCGGTCTCAATTCCGGTTTAAAAAACTAATAGCTGGTGACTGCCACTCTGGCTCCCCTACTCAATTATTTGGTCACCCTCTCTTTCCAGAACGGTTTCCTGGCCTGGAAAATTTGACCTCGCTTATAGGTGTGTTGTGAGTAGTCGCTAGTAAAAATGATTATGAAGTACTCTGCAAAAAACGAAGCTGTGAGAAAACGCTTATAAAATTATGAGAATTGAGCAGAGAAACTACAGCAGAGTTCTTTGTATGCCTTAAAGGAAGAGTGGTTTAGAAATACTTAGGTTCAGGACATTATGAGGCCAATGCTATGGTAATTTAGGTCAAGAAAAACATGCTCACAGAATATTTCACAACAGATTTCTAGGGAGAATGAAAAACAGCATCTTGGGAGTGAATGGTTCACCCATATCAGGCAACCAGCTTAGCCTCTCCCATTAGTCATCATACATCTACAATTTCAGACATAATTGAAAATCAACCAGACAAGTTTCTCTCAGATATCATCCATGTTTTCAGTTAGCTCTGAAGACCCATGAATCCATAAAAAGCTAAATGTGAAGAAAAGGGATATGGACTGGAGATGGTTCATTGGTATAGGGAATTCCTGGATGAAGAAACTTTACACCTTACAGTCTTGGAGAGCTATCTAGAGCAGAGGTGTCAAACATGCTGCCAGAACCAGATTAAAATGTAATTGAGGGGGCAGGTAGGTGGCTCAGTAAATAGAGTACTGGCCCGGGAGTCAGGAGGACATGAGTTCAAATCTGGCCTCAGACATCTAATACTCACTAGCTGTGTGACTCTGGGCAAGTCACTTATCCCCATTTGCCTCACCAAAAAAAAAAAATGTAATTTGGAAATATTTAACACAATAAATAAAAATATAATAGAACATGTCTGTTGTTGTTTGGTCGTTTTCATTAGTGACCTACTCTTTGTGACTCCATTTGGGATTTTCTTGGCAGAGATACTGGAGTGGTTTGTCATTTCCTTCTCTAGCTCATTTTACAGATGAAGAAACTGAGGCAAGCAGGGTTAAGTGACTTGCCCAAGGTCACACAGATAGTAAGTATCTGAGGCCAAATTTGTACTCAGGAAGATGACTCTTCCTGACTCCAGGCCTGGTGCTTTATCTACTACACCACCTTGCTAACCCCTAATAGAACATAGATGATGTTAATATGTGCTTTTCTAAGTCAAAATGTAGACAGAAAAGATCCTCATGTACTATTTAGTGGCCCTGTTTCTGTTAGAGTTTGACACCACTGGTCTAGAGCACTGAGAGGTTAAGTGACTTAGCCAGGGTCTTACAGCTATTACATGTCAAATACCAGATTTGAAACTAGGTTTTCTAACCTTTGATGATAGCTTTCTATCCATTACACTGTGCTGCCTCTAGAGACAGGGAGAGAGACTGTCTTTTCTTTTTTTTTAACTTACACATTAAATGACCATGTCTATCTTTGGCCAAACAACTTGACCAAGGGTTAACCGAACAATGTAAATTTGATCAAGTTAACAATCTATTAACTGGTAGGCTATCCACAGTGAAACAAAGAGACCAATTACACTATGCTAAGCCCGACTTACATCTTTAAAAATACAGTTTTGCAAAGCACTAAAATAAGAATAGTATTATTATTAGTGTTTTAAGGATACTTCCAACATTTAAAAATGGGACCATTTTGGTCAGCACAACAGACTCAGATCTAAGCATTTAGAGATTCTGGAAGAAAAGTGAGGGGAAAAAAGCAGAAAAATTCATTTCCATGTTGATGACAAAAGAAGGCACATTCATATTTTTTTATCCTGAGATACTCTTTTGTGTCTATTCTATATAGCTCTATAAAATCAAATAACAGCAACAATGATAGTAATAGCTGACACGTATGTATAATATTAAGGTTTACGGAGTACTCTACATTCATTTTTTCATTTGATCCCCAAAACAACCTTGGAAGGTAGATACAAAATGAACCTTTTTTGAGTCATTACAGATCACTTACAATTGTGTTAGTCACATAGCGATACAATTGTCAACTTGGCATTGAGTCTGACTCACACCCCGAATGATCCATTTGTTCTGCATATAGACATGACCTTAAATAGAAAGCATATCCGAGCAGGATAATTGCCCTCCAAAATCCAAGATCTCTGTGTGTTTTTCAGGATTTAAAAGTAGTAACACGTTATATCATTAACGCTTGAAAAAAACAGCCAAATATACAAAATATATTTCTCCTTATCTTAAAAATCTATATACTTCATTTAAGATGCACAATCAAAATGCTTCTTTTCCTTTGTTTTTCATTTAATTCAGGAAATGGTACTCAGTTTCCAAGCCTTTGGGAATATACCACAGTGATGATTAACAATGGTTTTTGATAAAGGAAATGAATATCAGCCAAACCTCCTGAACTAGCTGACTCAACAAACCTGATCTGGAAAATCTACCAGTCACAACTACACCAGATCTTAACACCGTCTACAAAACACAACCATTTCCAAGCATGCTCAGTTTCCCAGACCAATATACTTCCCTGGCAGTCTACACCGTGCAATATAAAACGAATTTCGCAAGGGAGGAAAGGGAGCCTAAGTTACGTTAGGATTTCAGCAGTTACAGTCTATGTATTTTTCACATAATCTAGAAGTTTCCTCCATATGCTACCACTGCTGATACCACTAACCATAATGGTGCATGACATTTACCACCACAGATCACAGTAGTAAGAGATGTGCTTGATACTCATCAAATCACTCATTTTCCTGCCAGGGAGGTTTGGCATCCCAGGAAGAGAAAGCTCTATGAATGAGGCATATTCAGTTGGTATCATCCTGGATCTCAATCAAAGGGTGGAGAAAAAGAACTGATTAAGGTTGAATTCCCATTTCTGCTCTTAAAACCACACCATGACAAAACTGTATCATAAGCTTCATCTATGTTAGTAAAGTGAAATGTGGGATGAGGATGAGTACCTAGACAAATTGGACAAAACCTTGCTATTCAGGAAAAATGAATTGTGTATGATCGTCTAGCTGGAAAATTTATTTTAATCAAAATAAATCAATCAAAATGGAACAATTAGAGCTTTACAAATATGAAACTGGACGATAAGAACTATTGCAGTGATTATTAGTGATTTTATTTGATAATTCAATGTAGTGTTGATTTTTTCCAAAACACTCTATAATACATAAAGTTTTATAATTGATAATCAACTAATGAAGAAATATCAAAATGAATTTTCTAATTGCAGAGGCTGGCATGACTTGGATTATAATGACATCTCCAGGTGTTTTCCTATCCTCTCTCTGCTAAAAACTCTGAGGATCCCCTCCAGGGATTATGCATCAAGTTTGTGCTGGAGTCAGGCTCTTTAAACATTTAGCAAAGAATAGAAGCTCCTGGGAAATACAGGTCATTTTTATTTATTGGATTTGTATACCCAATGCCTACCTAGCCCAGTGGCTAGCACAGACAAGGCACTTAACAAATACTGGTTGATTATTGAGTGACCTAATCATAAATTCTGACTTGCTTGTTTACTGTTTGTTTTCATCTGCCTGTGTCTCTATGTTTTGTGTATGCACACATTCATTATGGATTTCAAAATTGCAATTATGAATGTGGAAAGATAGCCAGATGGTATTCATATTTTGCAGTTGATTCATGCAATGGATATAGCATCATTTGTATCAACTGCCCCTTTATCTCCCATTTTCTAAGTAAAGGTAAAAAAGAAACAGTTACTGGATCTCTCCTCTTTTTTTTTTTTCCTTCCTTCTGTAATCTGATAGCCCTTTATTAGGTCTTCAGGGATACCTTTCATTATGTAAGTGGATCTAACAAGACCATTCCCCATGTTCCTAGCACTGTCTCTTAGGGAAAGCAAGGTTGCCATGTTCAAGGTATGGATTGGTGAAACCTATCTTGTCCCCAGTGGAGCAGGACAGTCATCCTGAATGATACAATGTATGATGGTCAGTAGAGGTTTATAGGAAAGGAGAGCCTCTCACAAATTGAGCTTCCTAATTCAATAGTCTCTGTTTCTTTGAAGTCCCAGTTTAGGTAATGTAATTAGATCCAGGAAATGGGCACATGCTTTACCTGCCTACACTTAAAGTAAACATGAGACTTTTGCTATGAATACCAGATATATTCCTAGGAAAAGCCTTACTACTAGATCAACACTCAGCAAAACTCACAGTTCGTAAGTATGGGCAACTCATCCTCCCATTTGCTAGAATTTAAGATCATAGATTTCATAGTCTGTTCTCATCAGTAAATAAATAAATAATTGCTTAAGTGATTACTATAGGCAAGGCACTGTGCTAGGTCCCATGGAAAATATATAGAATAACATGTGGTCCCTGCCCTACAAGAATTTAGAGCACCTGAAAAAGTACCAAATGACTTTTACAGACAATAAAATGTTAGAAGAGATCAGAAAAGGATAGAATCACTAGGAGCTGGGATGGTAGGGAAGACTGCAGAAGGGCACAAAAGGGCCTTGAAGAATGGTTTGACTTCAGATGGGCCAAGAGGAAAGAGTAGGGCATTAAAATGAGCATAGAAGTTTGAATGTATGCATAAAAAATTAAGACCAGAGTTAACAACTGAGAATCACAGAGTTCATAATAGCAGGATCATAATGAAAGATTTAAACAGTGGATTCAGGAGTGAGTTAGGAATGAGATATAACAAGACCAGATGAGCTTCGATGTTACCCACTTCTGTGAGCTCTCCACTTCCATATAGTTTGTTTTGACCATTCCTCAGGAACTTAGGGCTGTTTAAGGGAAGTGGGAGCTGGAACTAATATTCTGTACTAACTCAAAGAACAAAATATTGAGATCTCCCCCATTAAATCATGAGCTTCTTGAGGGCAGAGACTATTTTTTTGCCTCTTTTTGTATCCCCAGCACTTAGCCTAATGCCTGGCACATAGTAGGTTCTTAGTAAATGTTTATTGGCTGACTGATTCAGATGTGGGCAGAGTATTCATCTATCACTGATACAGGCAAGTTGGGCAGAGAGGTGTGAGATATACAGCAAAAGAAGAGACATGAATCAAGAGTCAAACATCTTCCCAGAAAGGATTTAACGTGGGAGAAGCATAAACCTTTCTGTTTATGCTCTATGTTACCAGGATACCACTCCCCATCCCCCCAAAACATTCTATACTTTCCAACCTAGGTAACTTATCCATGATGTTCCCTGAGCTTGCAACATCCTCTTTTCCTTCTTCACCTGTTGAATTCCTACCTAGCTTTAAAGCCCAACTCAAATTCCACCTTCTCCATGTAACCTTATTTAATCCCTCCTGTGGCTAATGACCTAAGCACTTAGTTTTGTAGCTCTCCAACCATAGATTACTGTTTATTATGGTAATCTGCATTCGCGTCTTACCCTCCTTCTAGATTGTTAGGTCATTGGGGGCCAGGACCTTGTCATATAAACTCTCTATCTCCTCTGGCAATTAGCAAAGTATTCAAAACATAGTAGATACTTAATGAAGATGAGGACAGTGATAGGGACTGCACTTGTAATTTCACAGTTATAGGGAACTCCCAGGATGAGGAAGCTCCTCCTATTAATGCAAGGTTATCACTTTCAACACAACTTATATTCTTGAACTATTGCTCAGAACACTGAGGGGGCAAGTGACCTACATAGTATGTGTTCTCCAGAGACAGGACTTAAACCCAGATCTGCCTGGTTCTGAGGGAGATCTCTATCCACCAAGCTGTGCAGCCTTTCAAGTACTTAACAAAAAGTGAACTGAATTAAATAAAATAATTTGTTTTCAGGAATAATCCAAGGATGTTGTATTCTTTCCACCACAGTGGATCATGCTCACTTCTGTTGTTAATGCTGCTACCACTCATTCCTTTAAAGTTGTGTATTCTAAATTGCCCTTCTACAATTTTTTGACTAATACAATAATCCCCAATTTACCAAAAGGAAACTTGGATATAGAGAGCGTAAGGGAATTAAACAAACTCACTGAATGAGTTAATGGTATAAAGAAGTATAGAAATCTCAGATACTAAATGCTTTGTACATTTATTATCATTGCAATTTAGGTTAAAACAGGAATTTTCCGTAATAGATCATATGCAAGGGTGTTTGGAGTCAGCTCAGTTCGAAGAACCAGTTGTTCAATTTTTGGTCTGAGCTTTTAGACCTTGGAATTCAGCAAAGGCTGCAAATCCGGGACTGATTTATTATTTTGTTGATTGTCTAGATTAAAGAAAGTAATGGAGAGGGGCAGCTAGGTGATGCAGTGGATAGAGTATTGGCCCTGGAGTCAGGAGGACCTGAGTTCAAATCTAGTCTCAGACCAGACATTTGATACTTATTAGCTGTGTGACCCTGAGCAAGTCACTTAACCCTAATGCCTCACCCCCCCAAAACAAAAGTAATGAAGAAAATGTTAAGGCAGATTAAACTTAAAAGTGTGTCACCCTTTTTTTTTTTCAGAGAGCCAGTGGTTAAACATTTACCATCACATTTATGGTCATAGGACACCAAAAATAATAACTAACCCATTTGGGAGGAAAAGAGTCAACCAAAGTGGTTGCTGGTTATCATGATGGCCCAACTTGAGTAACCCAGGAAAGAAGAAAAAAAGAAAGGGAATATTATTGCAAAGGTGAAGACAGTGAGAAGCATAGCTTTCTGAGCTTAGGAAATGTAAATGATTGACGTTGAACTAAAAGCAGAAACTAGGCCTGTTACACTGATTCCATCTGAAGCTTTGCCTCAAAGTACCTCTCTGAGGGTGGGGAATTGTGTACATTGGAACAGCTGAAAAGAGTTTCTATTGTTAGTGGAAGGGCAAAACAATCTGAATTTGGAACAGTTCAAGGGCTGAGGAAATATCTGGGTGGAGCAAGAACTTGGTATGATATAGCCATTCACCCCATCTTCTCCCTCATTTATATTTACTCAGGCTGTGCTTCTACAGAAGGCAACTTAGTGAGAAAATTACCAGAAAGAAGACGTATAAGAAAAGATGCTTTCAAAAGTATTTTCAATGGTGTCAAGGGTTACATTACTTTTTTATTGTTATTCTGTCTTTATTAAGGATGCTTCCCCACCCCTCCCCCTTTAACTTAAGGTATTTAGATTTGCTGCCCAGAATGGCAAAGAGGATGGTAATTCAATGCTTTTTCCTTAGGGAGTTTTCTCATCATACTCAGTACTCAGATATTGTTTTCCTTTATGTTCCATTCCTAAATTGCTGCAGCACTGGTTCTTACAAGTCAGCACACATCCTTAAAAACAAAGCTAATGAAGAAGTGAGCAGTACCTTCAGCTTGTCACTTTTTTTAAAAGTTCCCTTGTTGTGTCTAGTCATCTTGGCCCAAACTTCTCCCTCAGCCCCACACTTGTAACTTGAATTGATTTAATGTGCTCAAACAATTCATCCAACATAAATTTTTCCTTTAGGTTCTCATCATGTCACACCGTCAGTGCCTCTCTGATTCTTAGGACAAGGAAGAGTCCGTATTTTTTCCTCCTATTATAACGTCTGAGTAGTACAGGCCATTCCACAAGCTGTCATACGAGTAAGAAAAAAAAAACAGTGTTCCTCCTCTCCTTAATAAAAAGACAGAGAAAAAGAAAGGGGAAGAGTAAGTGTATTATTGTTTTAGAACTCTGTCTTGGCATGTTACAGAGATATTTCATTTGACTGCAATAATAGTGCAATAAAGTTATAACACCAGTTACCTCAACAAGTCTCCCACCCACACAATTTTGCCCTTCAAATTTCTTACTCATTTTTCTTGTTAAGTGTTTGTGGTCTGACTCTTAGTCAAGTCTCATTTTGACCAACCTATTGCCATAGGCTACTAGTTGGTCAATCACCAGCTTAATTAACAAATGCAATGAGATGGCCCTAGCCTCTCCTATTCCCTCTACTGCTCTTACAAGCTTAGCCAGATAATCTAGTTCATCCACCTGCATCTGAGTGAGAGGGGTACAACAAGAGACCATACGCTCTCTTCTGGTGATATAAGGCAATGGTCTTACAACTGAGGCCCTGCCCTGTGAAATGTACTCATGAGCCATATGGGCAGTCATTCTGGAGTCAAAAAATGACTCCAAAGATATCTTTCTCCCTTCCTCCCTTGAGTCCTTGGAGAAGGGCTTGGTTAGGGAATGAAGAACCAAAACTGAACATGGCAACAACCCAAAGTATAAGTGGAAGGGAGAAAAAAATGGCATGGAGGAGGGGAGAGATGAGGAAAGAGACAAGAAAATTAAAAGAATGGCCTTCCCAAGAAAGAGGAGGGATTTTACAAAAAATAAAAATTCACTTTGAACTCCCCAGATTCACCCAGGTGACTTTACTCTTTATAAAGCCTCAAAGGAGTGTGTTCACAAGCATGAGGAATGGATGCTAAATGTTATTTTTGTCTATAATACTTAGCAGTTGAGTAAAATATCTGAACCAAGATCATTAAACTACTTGAGATTGTTAGGGTTGAACTTCGTCTTAATTCATTTCTAATCTACTTAAATAAACATCATTGCTATTTAAACTTAGCTTTGGAGTCTGTTTCAATCATTATGTCTATTCCTCCTGATTGGAACCCTTTTTCCTCTCCTATGAACTGTCAGACTTATCTTGCAAATAACCACTTATTGCCATTTCAGAGAGCAAATAAATATGCCCGCTTGCCCCTTGTATACCTTAAATACAAAGTTAATGAAGTGAGTAATATATTCAATACAACTATGATTATGAAATAGCTAATACATAAGTACAATCTAACATTCACTGGACTTAATATTCAGAGTTCAAAGGAAGCACTTAAATATTACGGTGAAAGTTGTTTTAGAAAGATCAATTAGACAGATACAGCAGATAGATCAGATAGAGATGGAAACATGGATAGAGACACTGACTGAAAGATGAAAGTTACAGCCATGTAGTTATAATTAGATAAGGCGATTCCAGATACATTTATGATTCACTAAGTGGATTTCAAATGTTCTTAGAGAGGTCATATACTAAAGCACATTTGACCAAGGGTTATTGTTGGGTTGTTTTTTTTTCCCTCTTCATTTAGACTGATTCTCTTCCCTTTTACTCCTCCACCTCGGGGTAGAGAGGGAACAAGCTGCCATAAAATGGATGGAATGTGGTCTGTGGATTTTAAATGGGAAGAAAGCAGGGGTGGGGCCAACTGCTCATGTATCCAGGTATTCTTCCAATTGCCTTGGGCCACTGCTTTGCCTATGCCATCATAGCTTTCCTACTCTAAGACTAGAATAGTATTGGTTACACCTTTTGTCTCTGGTTAAAGAAGAGAATGAGAGACAGGGCTCTCCCTTCTGAAATGAGGACAGTAGTTCTTAGAACGCATCCAAAATGGTGAAAGATGTTACTATAAAAGAATAGATATTAATTAGCAAAAATTTCACGATAATAATGAGCCTGAATCTCCCCACAACCACCACGAACAACTTACACATACTACTACAGCTGAGTGCATCTTCACAGTAATTCAGTTGTTTAAAAGGTATTCAGAATACAATATCCCCATTGGTATTATCAATTGTTAATTACCAAAAAATAAAAGGGGGGGCATTTAGTTTGATAGAGAAAAATCTTGCCTTAAGGGTCTTCTCCATGTCTCCTGTGCTTATGTGAAAATCATTCAAGATTACTTGAAAGATGTTATGATAGAGATTACTCTCTTTGATGATGCTCTGATTATTAATATCAAGTGAGGCATGAAATAGGAAGATATATGCTCACCAAAGCCATTTGACATTGTTAATAGAGGATGTCTAGGCAGAGTTCAAATGGAAGATGCTGAGGTCCCCAGCTGCTCCATTTGCTCATGATACTGTGCTAACTGCTTCAAGACTTAGAACACTGAAGAGCCTCCTACATGAGATACAAAATCACTCAAAAGAGTTTGACACAACTATCCACACAAGAAAAAAGAAAACCAAGTTGATACATAATGCCTATTGTTGGCATTATATACAATGTGTGTCTGTGTGTGCATTTGTGTATGTATTTATATTATATATATTATACATGTATGTTCAAATGGGATAATGTAAGTAAAATACTTTGCAAATTTTGAAGTGCTGGATAAGTGCTGATATTATTGTTATGGTGATGATAATGATGTATCTCAGACAGTCACTATAGCTATGTGACAAGCCTGACTCAAAATTGAACATATGTAGGAAAGGAGGCTGGATTATCTTTGGGAAATTGCACAATACCTTTAATGACCTGAAATAAGTCTATCTTTTTAGTGTCAACATTATTCTTGGGATACTGGATGACTACAAGTCGTGGATTATAGCAGTGTGCAAATAATTAAAGTTGCCCATCATCAAAAAAAAGCCACAGAGAAGAGCATTCCCTGCTGGAATGACTGGCCCTTTCAGGATTTTGGTCCTTGGAATTTGTGGAAGTTAGGTTTATTCTTCCTTAAAAGGAAGTGAGAACATCTTTGAGACTTGGTTGGCTTAGGGTACTAAAGACTCAGGCTGTTAACATCACTTCCTCATCACCTGAGGGCCTGCACCTGGATGTTTGCGGTGTCCAAGGACAGAATGGTGCCTATAAGAGAGACATTACAAAGACAGAATTGAAAGAACTTGACAACTGATAGGATTTGGGAGGATGAGAAAGGGTGACACCTTGGATATAAGCCAGGATGACTGGAAATATGGTGGTACCTTCAACTGTAATAGGAAAATTAGGAAGAGGGGATGGTTGGAGATATATAATACCAGCAAAGGCCTCATCTTATTACTTATGAAGTCAAATTTGACTTTATGAACATTATGAAGTTACTTTTGAAGTCAAATTTCTTCCTGGCATTAAGATCTTTCATTCACTTAACTTGTTACTTGTACTTCGTTCATTTGCCACTTAGACTTAGGTGACCATGGGCAAGTTACTTAAACTCTCAGTGCTTCAATTCTCCATCTGTAAACTGAAGGAGAGTGGACTAATTGGTATTGAACACTCCTTCCAGCTCTAAATGTGTGAGTGTATGATCTCTGAAGTCATGGGCTATATTGATGGCTTTTCTAGGAAACTGAATCTTGTGAATGTCTGAAGATCTCTGCTGCTATTCTCCTGCCTATATTGTAGCTATATCACGGTTTATATATGCAAGCAATTTCCCACTTCCCCCATCCATATTTTCAGTTAAAATTATGTCCAGCAGACTCCTTTGAATATATTTGAAACAAAGCAAATACAATTTTACAGACCATAGAGTATATAAGATGTACTCTACCCCTGGCCAGGAACCTATCATCTTTTATTTTAAGCCATAGCTCAGAAATCTAAAATTCATTCTCAGATAATATGTTATTTTTTTGAGGTTGTACCTCTATTTTGCCCCTATTCGTACCCTTATTATGTAAGAAGTAAAGTAGCCACTCAAGGCCAAATCCCACCACTCATTGGCTTATGTGCCTGTTCTATTTCTGACCTAGGCCAGTTCACCCCTCCTCAGGCAGCCTAATATCCCCTTACCTCTGGAGTCTCACCATATCACCCATTAAGCTCAAGATACTATAGCTCAGAACTCCCAAACTAATCTGCCAGCCTCTGCCTCTCCAGAAGCAAGAGTTATAGGTGTGCCTCACCTCCTGGGGAACAGGTATCATCTTCTTTACCAATCTTTCACTTCTGAAAATGGCTTTTTTTTTCTTTTGAAGTTTTATGGTGCCTAGCAGTGATGAAAATATCAACTATGCCCCTAATGGGGTGCTTCTGCATTATGGATATAATACTATCAGTTCACACAGCCTATTTTTTTTTTATTACTCTCCCACCAAATACCTATTTGCTTGATTCTCCAATTCTTCTGTTTTCTTATATACTTTGGAAGCAGCATAAGGAATTCTTGCTGTAAGAGTTTCATGGTTGAGAAGAAAAATCCATAAGAGGAGACAGAATAACTATTTTCCGTATTTTGTACTTGGGGTGGAAGGTATTGCATGTGCCTCCCAGGGAAAAAAAAATATGGGGGGGGGAGGAAGAGTCAAGAGAATTAAAAAAAGGGGGGAAGCCTCTGTCCTGCATTCTCTTCTTTTTCTATGTCTACTCTTTCTCTTGGCGATTTTATCAGTTCCCATTTTCTTCTCATGAAGATTATTCCCAGATAACATGTGAGATTAAAGATAATAAATTTGCACTGGATCACATCTGCACTATTATGTGATTTCCTCCAACTTCATTCAGCATCATGTAAGAAGGAGTAAAGGAGGCAGATGGTAGCAGTAAGACAGGTTTGGGCTTGGGAAAGCCATGAATGGTGATAAGACAATGGAAAAAGGAATTTAAGAGTAGAGAATAGTTTATAGTTGAACTGGTTCACTAAGAGGTTGAGATTAGGAAGGGAGGTGAGTGCAACCAGAGCAGGGAGGATGGCCTGGCATAATAATGATGGGTGGAGAAACTGGAGGCCACAGTAAGTTTTAAAGATAGAATTAGGAAGAGTAAGGCATAGAGAGAGATGGAATGATAAGAGATTATGATTAGATAAAGGAATTTCAGAGTTCATGATCATGGAAGTAGAACATTTGTGGGAGATGGCAGGCTCAAGGGTGTGTACCTAAGGTGTAGAGGAGAAATAGGTCACGGCAGTTGAGTAGAGTGAGGAACTAGTCAACTGCTGAATTTGAGAGAACATAAACATGTTCGTTGAAATTCTCTATTTATATTGACAGGAACTGTGGTAGAGGGAGACTTAGCACTGTGTCTGGCACATAGAAGGTGATTAATAAATGCTGATTGATTGGTTGATTGATTGATTGATTAGATGGAGACTGAGCCATCATTGAATTAATTGAGAAAGTAGGGACAATGTCATGGTGGCTAGTAGATAAGGTGGCCAGCTGCCAGAATCTGAATTGAATGATAAATTTCATTATAGTGTCCTCAAAAGAGAGGATGGGTGATGGGTAGTGGCAGAATCTGACATAAGGAAGAAATACTGGAATACAATAGCCTAGTGTTCAATAAACCCTAAAACATAAATGACTTGGGAAAGCACTCCCTATTTGTTAAGAACTATTGGGAAAATTGGAATACAGTCTGGCAGAAATTAGTTTTAGAATAACATCTCTCATCATATTCCAGAATAAGTTCAAAATAGATATATGACTTGAATATTAAACATTATGCCATAAAAAAAAATTAGAGAGAAGCAGATCATATGCCCTTCACAGATACGGAAAGAGATGAATCCATAGCCAAAGAATGAAGGTAATTATAAAGGATAAAATAAATAATTTTAATTACATGAAATTTAAAAGCTTTTGCATAAAGAAAATTAATGTACATAGAATAAAAACAAAAGTAATCAACTGGGAAACAATCTTTTAGTCAAATTTCCAAGATAAGAGTTTGTTACACAAGATACAAAGGCAATTAACAGAAACATATTCCTCCATTCCTCCAAAATATAAATGGTCCAAAAGATATGAACAAACAGTCCTCAAAAGAAGAAAAGATCGGGGCAGCTAGGTGGTGCAGTGAATACAGCTCTGGCCTTGCAGTTAGGAGGACCTGAGTTCAAATCCAGTCTCAGACACTTAATAATTACTAGCTGTGTGACCTTGGGCAAGTCACTTAACCCCAATCACCTCATGAAGAAGAAGAAGAAGAAGAAGAAGAAGAAGAAGAAGAAGAAGAAGAAGAAAAGACAAAGGGAGAGTGTCTGCAAATGATAATGGGAAAAAAGGAGTATTCTCACTCCTTGATTCAAACCAATAATTCAGAGAATGTGAGGGGAGGATAATCTTCAGGAATTGATGCTAAAAAAAAATGCAACATCATCTGGGGAGATCCGAGTTTCTTCCATAAGATAGAAAGAGAATAAGAAGGAAAAAATCATTGTTTGCTATATCCTAGGTGTTGTGCTAAGGGCTTTACAAATATTATATCACTTGATTCTCACAACAATACTGGGAGACAGATGCTATTATTATCCTCATTTTACAGTTGAGGAAACTGAGGCAAACAGAGGTTAAGTGACTTACCCAGGGTCACACAGCTAGTAAGTGCTGGGGGCTGGATTTGAACTCAGGTCTTCCAGGTCCAGCATTGTGCCCACTAGGCCAATTAGCTGCCTCACTGGATGGGGCAGATAGAGCTAGAGGCATTGGAGAGGCAACGTTGAAGTAGAACAAAATGAAAGATGTACAATCAGGGTGGCAGGAGGGGTGGTTTACTGTTAGACAGTTGATGAATCAGTGTGACTGCAACGGAGAAAGTGACTAGGGCTGGAGAATGGCCCAGAAAAAATTACATAGTAGAACCTGCTCTGTTGACAAAGGCAGGATGATAGAACATTGATAGTCATAGTCTATGTCTATATTGTTCCAATTTTTTTCTGGCAAGCAATGAATCCTTCTCAAGGAGAAAAGGCAGCAGAAGTTTTCTTTTAAAAGGCAATGAAATGGTTCATGAGGGCTTCGGTTCTCTTTAAAAAAAAAAAAAGCTCAATCTTAGGTGAGAGATGAGAGTCTATTCTCCTCTTATTGGGCAAAGTATGAGTAGCATCTCCACTGAAGACCCCAGCTGAAGCCAAGAAGAGAGAGAAGAAAGGCTCAGGAGAGACAAAATTCCTAGCACTGGGCACATGCATGACCTAACATCCAGGGGCAAACACTGCAGAAAACAGTACCCATCAAGGGTCAGGACCAGAGACAGAATCATAATGACAGCTGTGCAGCCCCACAGCCTTGAGGGTGTGATCTACTCCTGTACCCATGTACTCTGGCCACACATGTTCCCACCTGTGCACCACCATACATAATCATGCATGTCTACTCTTCCCATGACAGTGTGTATATATCAGGAGCTATGTTCTGTTGGTACTTTAATTACTATTGGTACTTAAAATTTCAGGAAATGCTTTTGCTCTGACTCAACTAAATGTATCCTCCGGCTTCTTGGTAAAAGTAAATAGATTAGAGGGAGCTTGCAAGCTGTGGTTTTTGGTGGATGCTGATTCACAGAACGTCTGGGATGTGGGGTTCAGTTTTGAGGGCCCCACATACAGAAAGGGTGTACCTTAAGTATTATAAAAGCATATTAACACCATCTCCTCACTAAACTTTAGCCATTGGCTATCCCCTCATAAGGAGCAGAGTACAGGGCCTAGGGTCAGAAAGACCTGAGTTCAAATGCGACTTCAGACACTTACTAGCTGTGTAACCCTGAGCAATTCTCTTACCCCCGTTAGACTCAGTTTCATCTTCTATAAAATGAGCTAGAGAAGGAGATAGCAAATCACTCTAGTATCTTTGCCAAGAAAACCCCAAAAGGAGTCAGGAAGAGTTGGACACAAGTGAAATGACTGAAAAACAACAACATCCCCTCACTCAATGCCACAAAACTGCATTTAGTTTGGCCGTATGTACAATGCATGTAGGTATCCTTTGTTTGCTTGTGTATTTACCCAAAATTTTCTTTCTTTTTTGGGGTGTGGTTCCTTTATGCTCACCTATTGTTGCCTAGAGTTTAAGTTCCTAAAGAACAGTAATTATTTTTTGCCTAAACATTGGGAAGCAGTAGTGGACAGAGTGCTAGATTTGCAGTCAGAGGACCTGGGTTCAAATTATGTCTCTGCTACTTTGGGCAAGTCACAATCTCCATGGACCTTATTTCTTTCAACAGTAAAATAAGGAAATGGGACTAGACGACCTGTAGAATCCCATCCAGTCCTAAATCTATGGGTTTGTCCAGCACTATAAATAAATAGATGCTTGGATCTAGGAATAAATACAGATCATTTATAATAGAACTCTAGTGTGGTAGCCACAGATCAAAGAATCTTGACTTTGGAGGACACCTCAGAGGACTAGTCCAAGACCTACCCACTGGTGGATAGAAGGAGGTTTTTCATCTCCTTTTTCAACCTTTCCAGTAGAACTGGACCTCTAACACCATAGCGGAAGGAAAGGGGAGATGGTGGACATCATTACAAGTGTTGCATAATCTCCAAAATGGAATCCAGCTTGTTTTCTTCTTCCTTGTCAATTCTGTATCATTAAAAGTGTTACATAATCTCCAAAATGGAATCCAGCTTGTTTTCTTCTTCCTTGTCAATTCTGTGTCTAATTATTTGTCTATATGCAGAGTCTATCCAAAATGTATTCGTAGACCAAGACTATGGGATGTCTATCCAACTCTTTCAAAGTCCAGAAAACAGGAATCCCTCATCTACTTGGTTTTCCTTTGTAGACAGCTAAGACAAAAATTGTTGAGTGTTTTACTCTCTTGTAGGGGATTCTGCAATGTTTGATGCAATCTGTATAATGCATTCTTCTATAAATTATCATTTGTGAAAACTTGCCTGTCTCCTTTTCACATTTTGACCAAGGATACTCTTCATTCATACAACACAATACAGCTGAAAAAAGCCCTAGATCTGGAGTTAGAGGACCAGGGTTCAAATCTCAGTTCTGACCTTTACTTGCCACATGACTGGTCAAGTCGTTCAATCTCTTAGTTCCTTCCTGTATAAAGGAGACTGGACTAATTGACCTCAGAGGTCTCTCCTGGTTCTAAATCTGTAATCTTAAATTTTTCCAGCAGTGTAGGCATAGGGCTTACATTGCAGACAGTGAGACCCATTCTTCCCTGTAGAGAGAAAGGGAAAGCAACTTCATTTTCTCCAAGGGATTACTACTGGAATCTCTAATAGGCTAAAAAGCTTTAAGATTGCTACAGGAAGAGAAGCATCCAGGTATAAACTACATATAGGTAGGGTATTCATTTTCATAGATTTTTATTATTTAAACTTTCTTACATGGCATTACGCATAATTCTTTTTTTTTTTTTAATTGTGTCAGCCTATGTTGGCTCCAATCCTTTCCAATTGACTGCAGGTACAATCCTCCTTCAATTCTAGGTAGCAACTGCCTCTCTCTCAGCACCTGAGTCTTTATCTAGTTCCCTAGCTTAAAATGTGCCCTAGGTACTCTTTAACAAGTCTTCCCTCCCAGGACCTTCTCTATCTGTCCTTATAAGTCTTTTTTTTTTTAATAAACTGGCCTCTCTATGCATAGTCAATGTTTTATTGATCACTGTAGCATCTTTCCCCATGCCCCATCAACTTCAAATAATTCCTCTTCTAATTCTCATTTTCTCAACAAAAATTCAGACTCCTCAATGCTTCTTGGCCTGCCTTCCTATAGTCTGTCAACCAGTTATTATTGGCAATCACAAAGTTATTGTGTATAAAGCTATATTATATTCGACATCCATTAGATGTTTTTTACACAAGAAATCAAGAATACCCCTAGAATATATATTTGGGGAGAAGCATATTTTGTCATAAGGAAAATATATTTTTCATTTCTGAGACTGAGGACCACATTAAGAGTACAAGCTACAATGGTGTACTGAGAGAGAGAGAAATTTTGCCAAAACTAACTGAATCAGGTTTTATGTGTATTTGATAGAGAGCTTGGGGTCTTTTTTTCATTTTGGATTTGTTCTTGGTTTTGGTTTTCATGTAGTTTGTTTTGGTCTGTTTGGAGGCATTTGTGATTTTGAATTTGGGCCATGCTGTTTCCTAATGAAGATGGCTCATTAAAACACCTGTTATGTTTCAGTGCCACATATATTCTATTTGTTTCTTTACTATAGCAACACCAGCACCTCACCTTTTGTAGACAAACGAGCAAATAGAAAATGGCTTACTGGAGCACCTCTGCATCTTGTGAATGCACAGAAAGCCCAGTTATTCAAAGGCCTAGAAAATCATGTGCAAAGACCTTGAGGTCAGTGTCTGTAAGGCTGCCACTCCTTCCCCATCCGAGTCATCTATTTCCTTGGATCTAAGCTCCAGGAGCATCTGAAAGCTGCTACGATTGGTGTCATATTCCCAGTATTTCTGAGGTCACCAAATGTACTCCACAATTACAGACTCTGTTCCCAAACAACTAATTTTCTAAATCATGTATGATGGAAAGGATGAGAATGGAAGTTACTCCTAGAGCTGAATAGTCGAACGTTCATGATATTGTTGTAGCTTTTCCTTCATTTAGCAATTCATCATCAAATAGACTGACAAGGAACCAGCTCCCAAAATGGGCTGAACTGGACTATATTCAGAAGTATTATTCACTTGTTATACTGGCAGAGCTTGTTAATTTTTTAAAGATTTTCTCTTTATTATTATGAATTTGATAGATATTAACATGAACATTTCCACATACAAATAAGAATAAAAAAAGAAATCGATGAATGTAAAATGGAATCTCTATTACATACAGCTTGGATTTTTTAAAATAATTATATTAAATTTAACACAGTGATTCAAATACTGCCCTGCTTGTCTATAATCCCTTTTAAAAACTCCCTTCTACCTACTTCTGTATTTTTTTAATGTTTCATTCACAGTCTTTTCTTTCCTTTCTTCCTTTATCATGATATCACCATCACTACTTCCCCCTCTGCCTCATCATTCTCCCCTCTCCCCCTCACCAGCCAAAAAATAAATAAATAAAAGCATAGTAAAACAAAACAAATCCACACAATGGCCATATCTGAAAATGTATGCCTCACTCTGCCCTTCTAGTCCCTCACTTCTCTGCCAAATAGTGGGCAGCATGATTCATCATTAGTGTTCGAGAATTATATTTACATAGCTCCTAGGTGACTCAGGCCAAGAGCTTTTTCTTTTTATCTATTGGGATCAGATCTACATAGGGAAAATAATCATCAATTTTTGTATAATGATGTAGTTAGAGAAAGATCTACCCCAAAGGGGTGTATTTGAGCCAATGGCAGGAGATAACAAAAATACAGCCCCTTTCAGGAATCCATATTTATCTTTATGATAGAGATCATCTCTTCCTGAAAATATTGATTTGGCTCAATATTGATTTGGCTCAAATTTAGCCACTGATATCACCTAACTGGGAATTTGCCTCAGTTGCCCACAGAGGAAGTCTAGGATGGTGGAAAGTGTAGTCAAACTACAATCAAAGGACCTGGCTTCAAATCCCACCTCTGGAACCTGCTACCTGTGTGACCTTGGGCAAATTATTTAACCTTTCAGAGATTTCATTCCTTCATCTGTAAAAATAAGGGGATTGATTGGGCTATATGATCTTTATGGTCCCTCCCAGCTTTAAAGCTGAGTCTAAGATACCAATCAACTAAATTTCATCCTGTGATTCTAAAATGTTCACCCAAGTAGAGAAAGCATCTTCTCTTCCCAGAATTGTTCCCAACTATAAGCTGGTCTAAAAATGTGTAGTTTCTTTCTCATATCAAATACTAGTGCGTGTAAGTCAACTTCCCTTTCAGTACTCAGAATTCATTCATCCTGACGAACAGTTTTTGGCACATCAAGAACATTACATAATCATATGTCAGCTAAGAAACTCTTAGCTTCTTGTCACTGTTCATATTAAGCCTCTCCTAATGTTGTAATATCATTGATATCTCCAAGAGATAACACAGAGGTGTCTACTGGCTACATAATTTAAGTCAGACATTAACAAAGAGACTGGAGCTATCAGTAAACATACAGTATTATTGTCATCTTTTCCTGATGGTGGTTTTGATAAGATTGAAAGGCAGCCTTAGCTTTCTTAAGTAGTATTTTTAAAGACAAGTGTCTTATAAGTCCGGATGCATTTAGTAACGAGGAGAGTTTTCAGCAGCTGTGTGCAGAAGGCTTGCTGCAGGGTTCTCGAATCATTGTCAGCTGTTGACACTGGCTTGCTTTTGTTTGAGAATGTCACTTGTTAGAGAGTGTCAGTTCTTGATGCTGGTTCAAGGAAATGTTTAGGAAAGTCCCATGACAAGACCAAAAGATGTGTTTCCACTAGCAGGGAAAACACTTTCTAGAACGGTGATGCCCTTTGGAAACTTTAGCAACTTAATAGGAAATAATGCACAGATTCAGAGTTAGAAATTATTTAAGCGTAGGGGATTCCTAACAGAACTGGAGGGTAACTTCACATAAATTGTGTCTACACATGGACTAAGTCTAACCAATTTCACTGAATTGACCAGTTGGTGAAGTAAAAGAAAAGAAAAGGATTGACAGAATAAACCATACTATTTTATTTTATGTATTTTATTGGGGGAAGGTAGAATTCAAGAGAGTAACAAGAGATTACTTAGGTATGATATTAAGCAACATGATGACCCTGGGGATGGAATTTTATGTTTTAATAGGAATGTAATGCATTACTTGTTTTCATATCTCACAGAAGTTATTTTTTATTATTCCCTACCATGGATGGATCCTTCCCTCTAGCTAAGCACACATAATTCTTCCAACTGCCACACACACAATTCCTCCAAATGAAATTTCTCCCCTCATCATCTGTTCTACCAATCCATAGCTATCACCTCCTTCAATAACTAGCTCAAATATTTCCTACAGGAAAATATCTGCAATTAACTCACTCCATTCTGATAATTTCTTACCCTAACTTCCTGCAACTTTTATATGTTTATTTGATATGAGTTATTTGTACTTCTCAATCTCTTTGATGTATGACAGCAAGCTATACAATGCAACAGTCTCCAGAGAATTAAAGATGAATATTGCACAAAGTGAGAAACTAGATGGTGCAGTGAATAGAGTATAGGGGTCGTCTTCCTGAGTTCAAAACTGCCCTAAGACAGTTACTAGCTGTGTGACTCTGGGCAAGTCATTTAACCCTGTAAGCCTCAGTTCCTCATCCCTAAAAATGAGCTGGAGAAGGAAATGGCAAACCACTCCAGTACTTTGCCAAGAAAACCCCAAATGGGGTCATGGAGAGTCTGATATGACTGAAATGACTGAACAACAAAAATGATAAAAAGGATAATGGAGAGGTCCACGGTGGATGTGAGCAGACAGACCATAACATATAACTAATGAGGAACTTTAGACAACAGGAGCAAAAGAAGGAAAAAAAAGATGTCATCAAGGAAATATATGATCAGAAATAAAAATTGGCTAGTAATTGGGTGAGGAAGGATGGCAGCTGGAAAAGCAAAATGCTGTACTGTATCTTCACAATATCAAAAGAAAGTGATAAAAAGCACATTAGGTACTATAGCAAACAATGGAAGAACACAGACAAGAGCTGCACAGGGTGGGAGGATGGAGCAAGCATGGCTAGACTGCAATCTGTCATTCAAGGGAACTCCCTAATTGATGGTCACTTGTTCTCTGTCACTGTTCTAAAGCAGGTACAGGTGTGCACATATGTTTTTATGTACATTTGCTCTTTTCCGATACCTTCATCTGTAGCATCTTTTGCACCCAGATATTGCTTAACATATGCTGATAACAAAGTGCCCTAGTTTTAGCATCCTAAGTAATGGGTCATTACCTTTTTGGCACATTCTCTTCTTAGTGACACTATTGGCGTGTACTCTCATGTTGGTATAATTTGGTATGGCATGATAGGGCGGTATATGATAGAACAGAATAGGATAAAATGCATAGGTTATTTGTCTACAGGAATCTAGGTTGACTAACATAAGGGGATTTTCATTGGTTTCTCTTGATATCAGGATACTGCTAGTAGAAACTAGTAGTAGAGGACTACTACTGCTAGTAGTAGTCCATCTCCCTTCTAGCACATGATTGTTCTTTTTTTCTTTTTTTTTATGCTAAGACATTTCTTTAATAGCATATTTTACTGGTTCTCCAGTTATTTCTTATGTGTGACATGTTACAGCCTGATTATACCCACTATGCCTTTTGGATATTTTCAGTTCTTCAGAGATCAGTGTTTCATGAACAATAGACACAAACTTCCATGAATACAGGTAGAAAGTTAGTGTGAAAAGATGTGCTTTTGTTTCACAGAGAAGTAGGCTATGAAGCAAGTAAGGATACCATTCTGGCTAGTTTTGAATGATAGTATATTAGGCCTATTTGGGACTTTCAGAGACTCTATAGTTCAATATTCATTTTACAAACAAAAAAAAAAGTAAAGCTCAGAGATATGAAGTGGTGTACCCCAACTTATATAGCTAATTAGTGGCAACACTTAGATTCAAACCCAGGTCTCCTGATTCTTGTTCTAGCACCCTTCCTTTTAAACTTTGTCATCACTTTAAAGATATTTATAAAGCCAATGCAACACATTATTTTAGACATATATTTATTTTTTATTTGCTTCAGATTCATCACAGGGCCCAATAAACATTTAAAGGAATGGATGATAAAAAAAAGAAAGAGAAGAGAAGAGAAACGTTAGCTGGGGGTGGGAGGATGGGGTGCAAAGAAGAGAGCTAGAAGCACCCTTTCCCACAAGGGGCACCTATTCTGAACTCACTCCTCGGGGAACCTGACACCAATGCCAAAAAGGTGAATCAGGTATTTTTTCCCATCAGAATTCAACATTCTTGTGCAGGTTCAAGTCTCAAAGCCCTTGATTAATGATCAATAGGTCAGGTTCTCATTCTACCTTGTCATCAATAACTACCTGTAGAGAACTTGAGAAGATGTGGTCAAGATTTGAGGCATGGCTCAGTTGTGAGTTTCAACAATGGAGGGAATAGTCACATCAATGAAATCACAGATCCACTGGAGTGTTTAAGTATAAAAATTTGAAGTCATTCATAATGATGGAAATAGACAATTTGAAAAAAGAATGAAACAAAATTACAATGCCCTTTATAGTTAATCCACTTACCCCTTCTTTGTTTTTTTTAAAATATATTACAATTTCTAAACAACCTAAATAGGTTTTGTCCAATAGCCCGAATTATCATTGGTGATAATATTCTATTAATTCCAGTGCTAATTCTCTAAGAAAAATTGTATTAGCAATTAAATATTCACCATTCCATGTTGAGGAAGAAAACATAGACACACTACATTAATCTGCCTTCATTAATTTCAGAGTGAATCTAAAACTTTGATTTCCCTATTTAGGTAATTTTTATCTAAAATGTCCACGAATTGAAGCAAAAGTGGAGGAGGTCATCTGGGTAAGCAGAAAATGAGCATTTATTAAAAGGCTACTAAATGCCAGGCACTCTACTAAGAACTTTTGCAATTATCACATTCGATCCTCACGACAACCCTAAGTAGGAGCTACTATTATTGTCTCCATTTTATGGTCGAGGAGACTGAGGCAGACAGAGGTTAAATGACTTGCTTAAGGTCACTCAGCTAGTAAGGCCATATTTGAACTCCTGACTCCAGGTCAACACTCTATCCAATGTGACACATAGCTACATCTAGGGAATTATATCTTCTCTCCCCTTTGTCTGGCATGTATAATGACTGCCACATCATCAGATGCCATGGTCAATCTTTCACTATTAGACCCAAGCACGATGAAGTTGAGAAACATACTGGATCATCCTAGTAGAATGTAAGCTCCTAGAGACCAGGTATCATCTTGCTTCTGTACTCATATTCCTAACACCTAGCACAGTGCCTGGCACATAGTAGGTGCTTAATAAGTGCTTATTGATTGATTAATTTCTTGAAAGTAAGAAATCAATAACATATAGAGCAAGGTTTGCTCCTGAAGAAAGATAATACTCTTAATATTATCTTACTTTTGTGATTCCAATAGGAAAGAAATAGACTGAACTGAAAACCCAATCATCCATTCCCTATCTTTTGTTTTCCCCTCCATTTTTCTGTTCTTCAGAGATTGGTCGCCCACTTTTATAGGAATGTTTAGTTTCAGGAGACAGAAGCCCTGCTGCTCCTATTCTAACAAAATCATTTAAAAGCTCCCATTTCTATCTTTCTGGTAAATGCTGTAAATCAATTTCATGTGCTGATGGTATCCTATAACAAAGAGCTGGGTCAAGTGAGGCATGGCTTCTCACCTTTTGGATTCTGAAGCATCATTTTTCAAAATGGCAGACCCTGCTTGTGAATGATAAATTGAGCCCTGGGGTGGTTACACCCTAGGCAAAATACCACCACCTTAGCCAAACCTTTATCAGATGGCGTTGCAGAAACTCATTAAGGTGCTTGAGCAAAAGACCCAAGTGAATCACACAGAAACCTCCACCTAGATACAACTTTTCCCTCTGTGAGTAGTTCATTAAAATTCTGCTTCTACCATTCCCACCCCCACCAACATAGAAACACTCCACACCCACTACACTCAGCTCACAAACTCATACAATGTTCATTCATTTAATATTTATAAAAGAATATGGGATAAAAAATTCAAAAATATATCTTATTGTGTCTCTGATACCAGGAAAAGTAAAGACCTTATAAAAATTAAATAATATAATTGTCACATAATCAATCCATCAATAAATATTTATTAAACACCTACTACGTGCCAGGAATAATGCTATGCTCCAGATATACAAAAAGCGGCAAAAGACAGTTCCTGACCACAAGGAGCTTACAATCTAATGGGGGAGACAACATGCAAAGAAATATATACAAAGCAAACTATATATATGTGTGTGTGTGTGTGTGTGTGTATGTATGTATATATATATATATATGTGTATGTGTGTGTGTGTGTGTATGTATATATATATATATATATATATGTGTGTGTGTGTGTGTGTGTGTGTATATGTACAGGACAAATAGGAACTAATTAACAGGGAGAAGGAATGTGGGATTTTAGTTAGGATTTAAAGGAAGTCATGCAGGTCATTAGTCAGAGCTAGGAAGGGAGAGAGTCTAGGCATAAGAGTAGCCAGGAAATGCTTGGAGCCCAGAGACAAAGTATCTTCTTTAAGGAACAGTCAGGAGCCCAGTGTCGATGATTCCCCTTTATTTTGCATGGGAGAATACAATCCAAATGTAGACTACTGGGGATCATCTAAATCAAACCTATTAATTTTACATGTAAGGAAATTGAGCCCTAGAGAAACAAAGTTGACTTCTCCCAATGTCAAACACTTAGTTCAATGGCAGAGTTGGGTATAGAACCCAGACCTATCTGCTGATTGTTCATCCAATCATGTTTCAAAAGACATTTTGAACAAAATTTGTATGTGAAGATTTATGTGAATGGAAGGAGATCAAAATAAGCTGAACCAAAAGCATAATATACAAAATGGTAACAATAACATAAACAGACCACTAAAAGGAAGCCAAATTCTGAATAATAGAAAAACGAAGGATGGTTCTATAGAAGAGACAATGAAATATGCCTCCTTCTTCCTAACAGAGAAGTGAAGGACAACTAGAGTAATATATTGCATACTTGTCAGAAAAGGTTTCTATATCAGATATTTTTGGTTAATCAATTCTTTTCATTACATGGGAGGATTCAAACAGAGGGCAGAGAGTTAGCAATGAATATGATACAAATACTAATGGCATCTAAAATGTGTTTTTATTTTTTTAAAGAATAAACCTACTTAAAAGTACGGGTGGTAGTTTCTTACTGGTGAATTTTAGTCACTTAAACAATAATACAGTTAGATCACAGTGGAAAGAATTTGAGTTAAATCAGAGGTGATGAGTAATAATTTAGCCAAAATTATTTCACCTTGGTTTCTTTATCTCCTAGCCCTCTTCCTATTGAAACTTTCCTAAGGTCCCTCTTAAAGAGAATTTTGTTCAGGAAAATAGGCATGGTAACCTTATGTTGTAAATTTTTCCAGGAGAGTCTCTACATCCAATATTCTGTCCTGCTACCCTATGAATCAACAAAATGACCTGAAAGTCCTAATATTTCAGGAAAGGGCACTGAATCAAAAGATCAAGAAACATAACAACAATAACAATGAAAAACTTAAGTCATTAAAGATTAAGTAGGGAAAATCAAAAGTTGAAGAAACTATATGACATATTCACCAAACATCTTAACCCACGTTCATATATCACAAAATCTTAAGTTGAGAGGTCAAAGGACAACAGATTTAGAGCTGAAAGGGACGTTGAAGGTTGTCTAATCCAATCCCTTCATTTTACAGATGAGAAAAATGAGGTGGTTGTTATCAGTCTTTTGTTTTCTAAGATGACCAGTGACATCCTGGGGTCTGGACTTGCATTTAGGTAAAGCAGAGTTGCACAAAGTTGTCAGCCTCACTCTTTTTTCTAGTCATCGAAGTCTAGTGGCAAGACAAAAGTCAAGATGACTGGTGATCACCCAAGATGCAGTGGATGACTTCAGTGTCTTCAATGTCTGACCAATCTATACATGCTCCATAGCGCCTGCTTCAGCCTCCTTCATGGTGATTGGAACAAACTGTACTTATCCACCTGTTCTGCCAGAAATCTTCACCTGTTTGGGGAAGACATTCCCCTAACTCATCAATGGGTTTGAGACCTGTCAGTCACCCTTAATACGATTCAGCCCAATGAGCATGCTATAACTTCTTAGAGCCACAGATGAGAGTTGAGTGCCAAATGGCACATTCCTTTCACTGCTGTTAGTTCTGCCTTCTAAGGCCCCCCCCCAAAAAAAGAATAAATCTAATCTCTCTTCTGACAGCCCTTCAAATACTTGAAGCCAGTTGTCATATCCTGCTCCCAATACCATCAATCAGTGCTTCTACAACAAGTTGTTGGATCTTTTCACAGTCCCAGTTCCCATCTGGGATAAGCCCCTCAACAAACAATACTCTTTGTAAAACATAGTACCAGGGAGGTAATGGTTTAGCTAGAGTATTACTAGCCAGCTATATACTTTATTTCAAAGGAATAGAGTAGATAAGATGAGGGAAGTAGAGTAACATGGTATAAGGGGATTTTGGTGCATGCCTAGAACATCTGAGATGGTATCATGCATGTAGAAGACACTGGAGACCTGCTTCCAGGAAAAATGGTGCATTCATAGACATTATACATCAGTCTGCACAAAGGTCGCACAGCTAGTAAGTGGCAGGCTTTGGGCTCTTGAGGATGAGCTTCCTGATGCCAAGCCCAAAGCTCTATCCAGTGTACCAGCTAACTACCCATACAGGTCTACATGAAATAAATACAAAGGAGAACCAAGTTAACCTTGGTAATAAAGGAACTAGCAGCTGGGCACACACCAGAAAAAGTGGAAGGTAGCACTTAAGCTGAAAGAAAATCAAGAATTCCAAAAGGTGGAGGTGAAGTAGGAATATATCCTAGGCATGTGCAGAGGCATGAAGATCAGAGATGGTGTGAGACAGTAAGAATGCCAGTATGGCCAGTAAGGCTAGAGTAATTTGTAATAGAGCTTAAAAGGTATGTTGGAATCTGACTGTGAAGTGCTTGGAAGGCCAAATAGAGGAGTTTATGTTGGATACTAAAGGCAATAACAAGCCACTGGAAATTCTTGAGCAAAAGACTAATACGGTCAGATCTTCACTTTAGGAAAATCATTTTGACCAATGTGGAAGATGGATTTCAGATGACAAAAGAAAGACAAGATGTAAAGAAACCCCAATAAAACTATTTTAACAGATCAGGTTGAGAGATGATAAAGAACCAAGCATGGCTAGTGGTTATGTGTGTGTGAGAAAGGCACATGTGTGAGAGATATGGTGGAGTATAAGATCTGGCAACTGATTGAATATGGGGACAAGGAGGAGGGAGAATGAGAATTCCCTTAATTACTTACTTTCTCTGAGTTGTAATTTCCTCATGTGTAAAATAGAGATGACAATACCCACCTATCAGCATTGTTGCAAGGACCAATGAGATAGCTTTGCATACTTTAAGATACTATGTAAAAATGAATTGTTATTATTGCTGTTGCTGTTGATTTTTTACTATTCAAGTCCCCAAGGGCTGGAGTTGGAGTTGAGGAAATGAGGAGGAGGTCTCTAATCCAGTCCCTCTCAAAGACCTGTGATTTCTACTATTTTCCAGGCACTAAACATATAAATTAATATAAGGAATGAAAATTCACAGAGCTTCTATTCCAACAGGGGAGATGCCCACAAATTGTTGCTTTATGACTTCTCAACACCATCCTACAATTTCTATGATACTTAGAACCTCTTAGAACCCTCTTATGACTTCTCAACACTCTCCTTGCTTTCCCACATCTCACATAAGCAATATGCCCCCTCAATCTGCTCCCAAATAGGAGGCAATTATGTATTGCATTATGTAATGTATGCAATACAATTACGTATTGTATTATGTAATGAAAACTCTTGGCTGGACTATTATAACAGCCTACTACTTGGTCTTCTTGCTTCCCATTCCCTACTCTTCTCTGCCTCTAATCCATCACCAAATTGTACCAAACCAACATTTCTAAAACAAAAGTCTAATCATTTCACTCTTTGGCTCAAACATCTTTAGCAGTTTGTTATTAGGTTTAGGAGAGGACGCCAACTTCTCAGTCTGACATTTAAAGCCCTCATTTCTCTTTCTAGAGTAATATCATAGGAACCTCCTTCAAATAGTCTACATCTCAGCCACCAAAACTGCAAATGATGTTCCATGTCCTGTCCTCAAGGACTAGCACCTCTAGTAGGAGAGCTTGCTGAATGCTTTTCAGGGCTGCTCATCCACCTTTGGTGTCCACCTGTCATGAAACTCTTACCTGGGGCTGCAACAAGCAATAGAATGCATGTGGTGGCCACACCTGGGTAAAACCTCTCAGCAGATGGGCTAAACCATGTTGAGGGTAACCGACAGGCCTCAAACCCATCAGTGAGTTAGGGCAATGTGAGGTCTTCCCCCAGCAGAATAAGTGAGATATCCATGAAGGTGTCTGGAGCAGGTGCTATGGAGTGCTTAGAGCTTAGTCAGAAATCAAAGACAGCAAGGTCATCCACTGCATCCCAGGCCATCACCACTCATCTTGACTTTTGTCTTGCCACTAGACCTTGATGACTCTTCTGGAAGAGAGAATGAGGCTGATGATTTTGTGTAACTCTGCCTCACTTAAATCCAATTCATTCACAAGTCAAGACATCACCCTCTGATGTCTTTGGTCCACTTCGAAAATGAAGGATGAACAACAGGTCTGGAATACATCCTCCATTCCTCCCTGTCTTCCTTCAAGAAGCCTCTCCAGGCCCCCACTTCTCCTACTCCCCGCTAAGTTATATGTTCTCACTTTGTTCAAATCATTTCATATTTACTTATCAATCAGGATATATAATGTATACATACATGTACGTGCATATACACATGTGTGTATGCATGTACATATAAGTATATTGCATTGTTGCATGTATGAGTTTGTGTGTATATATGTATATATTTATATATGAAATTCCCCATTCTCTCCCATCCTCTAGGGAGAGGGAAAGGGAGAGAGGAAGAGAGAAAAGGAGAGGGAGAGAGACAGACAGACAGACAGAAACAGAGAGAAATCAAATCTCCTATCCCAACCTCCTCTTAGCCAGGATAATATGAATTCTTTCAATGCAGGGATTATTTCAATTGTTGTCATTGTTTCCCCAGCACTTGGTAGCACTTAGTCTTATATATAGTACATTCCAAATAATTTTTAATTAAATTGAAAAAAAAACACTGGACTCAAGGATAAAAGGCTTACATTCAAGTCCCAACTTGACCAATTAATAGCCATAAGACCTTGGGCAAATTGTTTGATGTCCTTAACACGAGTCAGTCAACAGTCAATAAACATTCATTAATTATTTACTCCATTCCAGGAACCTGGGGATACAAAGAAAGGCAAAAATATGGACCCTTCCCTCAAGAGGCATACATTCTAATGAGGGAAACAACATATAATAATTAATTACATACAAAGAGCCATACAGAGTAACTAGAAGATTAATAATCTCAGAAGGAAAGGCAATACCATCATGGGGAAGCAGAAAGACCTCCTATGGTAGGGATTTGAAATGAGTCTCAAAGGAAGTCAGGGAATCTAAGAGAGGAAGGGCAGAACCATGCATAGGGGACAGCCAGTTACAAAGACATGAAGATGGAGGATTGTTGTGTTCAAAGCACCACAAGGAAACCAATAAAGCTACACTGTAGAGAAGTGGGGTATAAGAAAGCAGGAAAGGGAAAAATGGGCCAGTTATGAAGAGTTTTAATTGCCAAACAGAAGTCTCTATATTTGAGCAGAAAGGTAATAGTCTCATAAAAATGAGCCCAGAAAGCTCATTGTGTTTATCAGTTCTTTCTCTGGATGCAGATATGATTTCACATATATCTATATCTATCTATCTATCTATCTATCTATCTATCTATCTATCTATCTATCTATCCACATATACACATGCATTTGTGCCTAATGGTAGCCATCTTTAAAAGTAGGGAGAAAGGAAGGAAAACATGATAACTTTATTATATATTTAAAAGGAATAGCAAGTTGTACATAATAGAGTTGCAGTTTCATACTATGTTATAGAAATGCTTGTGATATTTCATAAATTTAAAATAAAATAAAGGTTTTTTTTTTTTTACAAAGCTCATTATACAGGACAGGGTGACATAAACAGTCCTGTGCTTTAAAAAAAATCACTTTGACAGCTGAGTGGTGAATGTATGAAAAAGGGGAAAGACTAAGGCAAGTAAATCAATTATAAGGCTATTGCAGTAATCCAGGGGAGAGGTGAGGGGGGCCTGAACTAGGGTTGTGGCTGTATGAATGAAAAGAAGGAGAAAGATGTTATGAATGTAGACTCAGTAAGATCTTCCAGTGGATTGAATATGTGGGATGAGTAAGAATGAGAAGTCAAGGATGATACTAAGGTTGTGAAGCCTGTGAGTGGGAGAAGACTGGTACCTTTGACGGTGAACACTGCTGTTGTTGTTTGTCCTTCATTCTTGAAGAGGACCATGATATCAGGAAGGTGATGCCATGACATGCAAGTGAACTGGATTTAAGTGAGGGAGCACTGTGCAAAGTCCCCAGCCTCACCCTCTCCTCCAGAGCCATCTGGGTGCAGTGGCAAGATACAGATCAGGATGACTGGAGAAGGCCCAGGATGCAATGGAAGATCTTCACCTTTTTAAGCATAGGTCTTTCCCAGGTCTCAGTTTAACAGCAGATAAGTACCTAAGCAAATCGCTTAACCTTTGAGCCTGAAGTTTGGAAGAGGGGAGGTTGGAGGGAAGCTAGGGGGCAAAACAAACAGAGTGCCGGGTTTGGAGTCAGGAAGACTCATCTTCCCAAGTTCAAATGTGGCCTCAGACATTCACTGTGTGACCCTGGGCAAGTCACTTAATCCTCTTTGCCTCAGTTTTCTTGTCTGTAAAAAGAGCTGGAGAAGGAAATGGCAAACCACTCCAATATCTCTGCCAAGAAAACCCCAAATGCAGTCATGAGGAGTCAGACAGAACTGAAAACGACTGAACAATAACAACAATAAATTCTGCTTCAGATATATTGAATTTAAAATGCCTGGGGGGCATCTGGTCCAATGTGCCCAAGAGGCAGCTGGAGATGCACGACTAGTATAGAGACTATAAAACTCAGTACAGAGACCAGGCCTGGATAGAGAGTTCTGAGGGTTGTTTTCATAAATATAATCATCGAACCCATGGGAGCCAACATGATCACCGAATGAGTTAGTATAGAACAAAAAGAGGTGAAAGTCTAGCGAGTGAAAGTGAGTGAACACGAGTTAGATGAAGAAACTGAGGAGTGATTGGATGGACAAGAGGAGGATCAGAAGAGAACAGTGTTGCAAAGAGGCCAATGGTACTTGCAGTACTGACCACACAGGCGAATATGGCTCAAATAAAATAATGTGCAAGCAATTAGAGCTGTCCAAAAGTTGGATGGACTCTCACGGATATAATAAGATTACTCGTCAATACCCATCAGTGGATCCATCAGTCTGAAGCCTTCGAGTAGAAAATGTATGACCATTTGTCAGAGATGAATCAATCAACAAACATTTTTGTTGTTTTCTAGGTATGTACAAGGCAATATGCTAGGCACTGGTGATAGAATGACAAAGAATGAAAAATCTCTACTCTCAAGAAACTTAGATTCTAAAGGGGAGAGGACAAAACCATAATGTTTACATAGAAAAAACATATATATAAGTCTACATAGGAAAAAAAAGAATGAATACAAAGTAGTTAGGAATGGCAGGCTTTAATAATTGGGGGCATCAGGAAAGGCTTCAAATAAAAGACAGTACTTGAGCTCATTATTGAAGGAAGAAAGATATTTTACTGGGTAGAGATGAAGGAGTACATTCCAGGCATGGAGAATGGCCAGCACAGAGAGGGCCTTTGGAATGACGTGTGAGGAAGAGAGAACAGGCTAGTTTACAGCTGCCCAAAAATGACTTTGTATTGTTTGGAGCAAGATTAGACTAGATGATCTCTAAGAGCCTACCAACTCTGAGATGCTATGATTATGAAATATGGGTCTACTCTGATAAATTTTGAGGAATTAAAACCCACAAGATCTTTTGGTCCTATACAGTTTGGGCTGCATTCCATATACAGAAAACCCTTGGGAAAGGAAAATTCTAGCTCCTTTCAACTTGCTGTTTTAATGACTATCTTAATCTTAATTAATAATTATTGAATCTTGACTGTATAAATGTCATTAGAAAATTATCTTATCATTTATGTTATGGCATCACTTGTCATAGTGTCTTGGGACCTGAAGGAAATGCACAATTGAAAAACCGATAAAGCACTATGACATTATAGTTACTACTGTATAGGCCAAGGAAACCCATGACCGTGCAAAGAATTCCGTTAGTTCATTATCTCTGTCTTGAACCTTTTTCTTCTCACAAGAGTTGTGGGTAGGTATCTACAGCAAAGTTCAAAATTTATCGGATACCAAATCAGCTGAGCTTGACTTGGTTATCTGATTCTATATTTCAGAGGGCTGATATGTTCTCAGAAGGGCATGACAAAGAGCCAGGGAAACTACTGAGCAATGGTTCCAGGAAAACGCTTTGCTTGTCAGCTTGAGGTGTCCATATCACTGAAAGAAAATGTTAGTCTAAATAGGAAGAAGAATCATAGTTCTTTTTTTAAAATAAGTTATTTCTAATAAACAACTTTAAATAAAACCATTAAAATTACAATTACAGCTAAAATTATAAAGGCCCTTCAATGTAGAAGATATGAATGGATGAAAAAGCATTTATTAAGTTCTTGCTACGTTCAAAGTGCTCTGCTAAGGGCTGGAGATAGAAAAGTAAGACAGTCCCTTCTCTCAAGTATCTCTATAACAGAAGGAGACAATACATATGAGAAGTCTCAGCTGCAAATCAGACAAAAACATCTGGTGGTCCTTAGGGTATGGAGGCAAGGTAAATGGTAAAGAGAGAGAGACAGACATGGAGACAGAGAGGGAGAGGACAGAGACAGAGAGAAAGAGAGAGAGAGAGAGAGAGAGAGAGAGAGAGAGAGAGAGAGAGAGATGACAGGGAGGTATTACACTGTAATGTGTATATTATAGCTAAGCAGCTATTACTTCCTTCTATTGTCTTTCTTTTTCCATTCACCTCTGCATATGTGTATATCCTTCATTGAAGCTGTAATCTCATCAAACAGGTATTCTCTGCCTCAGTACAGAACATGACCCATCCATGTCTTCTCATCATATTGTGATTCTTGTCCACATTCCCTCATAGAGGCTCTAAACAAAGTGCCAATTGTCTTTTCCTTAAGAAAAAACAAACCTTTAAAAAAATATTTTGTAAGCACCAGGGCAGTACTCACTCTTCCCATGTGTTTTCTTTCATTCTTAGTATAATGACAAACCCACTTTCTTTTCTGATCATATATTAGCTTTAAGGATTGGTCAAGAAAGGGTGTTGTTGCAGGTGGGACCTAGGCTGAAACTTGGAGGCATCTAGACTTGGGATGAATAATAACCAGTCCCATTTGAGGCAACAGTAACAATGATGGCTACCATTTTTATAGTGCTTTGATGTTTGCAAAGCACTTTATGTACTTATTTCATTTGATCTTCACAGCAACGCTGTGAGGTGAGCACTATTATCATTTCCCATTTTAGATAAGGAAACTGAGGCCTAAAGTTTCTATATAAACTAAAAATCATTCACTTTTATTTATTTGTTTTTAATTAATTTAATTAATCATCACCATAAACCACTAGAGAATGTGCTTTTCTTTGCATTGATCTCTTAAAAGTTATTTTTTTAAAAATTTACTCAGTCCCTCATCGTCAAAGCATTATAGATTTGGAACAAGATGGAACCTCAGTGACTATCCTGTCCAATCCCCTCATTTGACATATATGGAAACTGAGGAAACTAGAGACTTGCCCAGGTTCACACAATAAATATATGAGGTAGCATTCAAATTCAAGTCTTTGTGACTCCAAATCCAGTAAAAAACACTGGATAATACATGACTCCATTAATAAGATAGCTAAATAGAAATGACCAGCAGGCTGTTGGTAAGACTAGAATTCACGAAAAAGATTAGGGGCAGAATGTGTGTGTGTGTGTGTGTCACATACACAGACACACACACACACACACACACACATACACACACACACACACACACACACACACACACACACACACACACAGTCTTAGTTTCCTCATCTACAAACCAGGAGCACTGCCTCCCAGGGTTGTCAAGAGGATAATATTCTGTGTGTTGTGACATAATATTTTTTGTAAACTTCAAAGAGTTATATAAGTACTACATATATGTTATTTGATATATGTGTGTATATTTATATACACAAATAGTACATGCATGGTGTATACACACAAGTTGTCTGTTTAGAGATAATGGCCCAGTTTTGGGTGCTGATGATTAATGACATGAAATTTTGGTGCTTGTAGGAAATGCATCACTTCCTTCAGTGATATTTATCAAGCAAGGGAGTCAGAATGAAAGAGGAAGATTGTGAAGATGACTTAGGTCACAGAATTGGCAGAATATGAATGGTGGTAGGACAAGGCGGCAGAAGATTTATGGGTAGAGGGCATTATATAATCAAACTCCAAAATTATAAGGTCAGGATTGTGAAGGGAGGAAATTGGAGTCAGAGCAAGAGTGATAGTCTAAGGAAACAGGGAACAGATGACGTGTTGTTGTTCTGCCTTCATTTTCAAAGAGGAACAATGACACTGATATCAGAGGGTGACATCTTGATTTGAGAGTGAATTAGATTTAAGTGAGGTAGAGCTGCACAAAGTAGTCAGCCTCACTCTCTCTCTTCTAGAGTCATCAAAGTCCAGTGGCAAGACAAAGTCAGGACAACTGGTGATGGCCAAGGATGCAGTGGATGACTTTGGCATCTTCAAAGACTGACCAAGCTCTAAGCTCTCCATAGCACTTGCTTTAGCTGCCTTCATGGCTGTTGGAAGAAATTGTCCTCATCCACCCATTCCTCCAGAAGTTTTCATATGTTTGGAGTAGACATCCCCCTAACTCACTGATGAGTTTGAAGCCTGTTGGTTCCCCTCAACCTGGTTTAGCCCATCTGCAGAAAGGGTTTTATGGAGTGTGGCTGCTGTGCATCCTACAGCTTCTTGGAGCCATGGATGAGAGTTGGGTAAAGGTGGGTACCAAAGGGGGATAAGCAGCCCTGAAAAGGGCTCAGCAAGCCCTCACACCAGAGGTGCTAGTTCTCCCTCAATACCCCATCCCCCTATTGTTGACATAACAATAAGCACAAAGAGTCAATTTAGGAGAAGTAAGTCAGAAGGATAACTGGAATAACAGGAGACTATAATCAGAGAAGAGAATTTTAGGGTTCAGGATCATAGAAGAAGATTTAATGTATTATCATCATCATCTCTTTTTTCAGGGCCTATTAATAAGGACTGGTCTGCAACAAATTCTGAAGTGGGAAAAATTTATCTCCAACTCTCATTATTTACTTTCATTTTCTCCCCTTTCAGTATCTTCTTCCACTTCAGCACCTAGTATTCTCATGCTAAACAGAACTCTCCTGTCATGGAAAACAATCCAATAACTTAAATGACAACAGTGTGTTAGTTCTCTAATTTTGTAATCCTTCATAGAATCATATGCAGATTCTAAAAATGGAATCGGGGTTACATGGGGAGAAGGAAGTCAATATATAACCCAAAGAAATGAATCTCTAATATTGGAATCAGCAAAAGGTTAATGGAATGTATATTTTTTTGTAAAGCCTTTTCCTGCATTCTCTCAATACCAGCCTCACAACATCTGTTCTGCCTATATATAAGGCATTCATCCATAATACTCTTTTATTTGTGTTGAAATTTAAAGCTAACAATGTACCATTGCTAAGAATATACCTCAATGTAATCAAAGATAGAAAATATGGCCATATAAACCAAAATATTGATGGAGGTACTTTTTGAGTAACAAAGAATTAGAAACAAAGTAGGTCCCAACTTAATGTGGAATGGCTTTAAAAATGAAGCATATAAACGTAATATAAAAAGTTACTTGGCTGTGAGAAATGACAAATGGGAATAATTTAGAGAAACATGGAAAGACTGATACAGAGTGAAGTAAGTAGAACCAGGCAAACAATACATACAATGACTACAATGTAAACAGAGAGAACAATGCAATGAAACCAAATGCTATATTATTACAATGACCAAGCTTGGTGCCCCAGAAGACTTAAGAAAATGGACCTCCTTCCTTTCATTCTATAGTTGAGGGACAATGAATATGGAATTTTCATATTCAGTTAGATGAGAAGAGTGTGCTGGCTGGCTTTGCTAAAATGTTTGTGTTTCCTTGTTAATTCATCACTGGAAAAGGAAAGGGAAGGGATATATTCAGAAGTGAATGTGACAGAAGTCATCAATAAAAAAAAAATTAAATAAATAAAAATAAACTTTACATACTACTTCTACAGACGTTATTTTATTTAGTCCTTACAGCAACTTAAAACTGAGATAATATTTGTAAAGTATCATCAAATGAGATAATACTTGTAGAATGCCTGCCATAGCACCCAGCACATAGTAGCCACTTAATAGATGTTTATTCCTTTCCCACTCTTACTAAATGAAAGAAAAATCCCTACTTTCCAGATTAAAATACAGAGTTGGATGGCCCATCCATTGAAATAGTACATACATGGTCTGGGTCTTCCTGATCTATATCTGGCCATTGGACCCAGATGACTCTGGAGGAGAAAGTGAGGCTGGTGACTTGGCACAGCCCTATCTTACTCAAACCCAATTCAATTCAAATCATGCCATCATCTCCCTGAAGTCATGGTCCTCTTCAAGAATGAAGGACAAACCACAACCTGTGAGTAGTCCAAGCTGCCCGAATCAACTCAGCTTCTCCTCTCCTCTCCTCTCCTTTTTTCTCTTTTGTTCTCCTGTCCTCTCCTCTCCTCTTCCCTCCTGAAATAGGGTATTATATCCTTAACTGAGGGTGTTCTGCCCAAAGGAAGGAGAGAAATCAGGTGCCACTGTATTCTTGATATATATATATATATATATATATCAAACAAAGAAAAAAATATGTTGTGTTCAAACAAAGAAAACCTCCTTTGTTCAATGACTCACTAGTGCCTCAGTTTGTACATCAAACCTGAATTAAGAGGTTGTTGGTTTTACAGAGTCACACCTATGTTATTCTTACAAAAAACCTGGAAGGTAGGTTGCTATTATTAGCCTGATTTTACAGATGAGGAAACTGAAGAAGACAGAGGTTAAGTGACTTGCCCAGGACTATCTGAGGCAGGATTTGAATTCAGCTCTTCCTGATTCCAAGTTCAGTGCTTTATCCACTGTGTCACATGGTTGGTTAGAAAGTGGACTAGTTAGTAGTGAAATGTCTAGATGTATACATCTTGAATGCTGCACTGATAACAAGGGAAAGAAAAAAGACCTACAGAAAGGCTTCCAACATACTGGGTAGGTCCTCTGGGGAGAATCTTGGTGGGGGGGGAACATTGACAGGAATTGCACAGGATAAGACAGCATGAATGAGTGGTCAACTGTATTAATAGAAGGCATAGCCATATTTAAAGAAAAAAAAACCTGAATTAAAATATTAAAGCTAGTCCTTCTAACAACCCATGATGTAGAATTATTGTTACTTGGTTTTTGCATCTCTAAACGAAATGCCATCAGTACAATACCCACAACTCTTGCCTAAAGAATTAGGAATGTGTCAGAAGGCAGTTATACCTTCAAACCACACACATGCACACAAACTATTGTATTTTACTGCAGAGATATTTTCATGTAAATTCCTGATGGTAAAAGCAGAATTTTTCCCCATTGCTTGTTTCAGGAACTTCTTTGTTCTCTGTTCTTGTATCACCATTAAAAAAAAAACAGCTTAAAATCATTTATTTGCGTGAGGTACTTACTCTGCTGCTAGCTATAAAAAGACATGGGCGTGCTCTCTAAGAATCATGAGATCATGGAATAGCAGGGTTGGAAAAGACCTTAGAAATGATCTAGTCCAACTTTCTCCAAATGTAAAGGTTCCATCTAAAAGTAGAATCAAAGGACAAAGGACATGCCCTTGTGAGTTAGGCATCAGGGCCTGGAGAAAAACTGTGTAGAGAGTCAAAATGTCAGGTATCCCTAAGTTCTAAAATTGATCTTTAGCCTTGATCCTTGGAATCCTTGAACAGTCTACTACCTTATCAGGCTCACTTTTTCCTTTCAAGAAAGCAGTATCATAAGCTATAAGCATGAGTGTCCTAATACACTGTATATTTTTGTGTGTTTCTTAACCTTGGTCAGTAAGTATAGTGTTCTTCTGTTCACTCTAAAGACAATGGTGACCAATTATGAGGAAATATGCTTGCCATTTCCTTCGGTCTTAAAAACTAGAGAAACTAAAAGCAAAGACTGGGAGGTTTGGTCAAAACCGGTAAATTGTTTAGGGGTTTCGGGAGGATGTGGGCTAGGAGGGCTGGGGATTTAGTATTTTGAAGGCATCTGGGTCCTCTCATATACTAATCCATCCTGATTATAACTTTTCTGTGGCAAGCCTGTTGTGAGGATAAACTGGTTAATGTATGTAAAGCACTTTGAAGATGAAAAGCATCAGACAAGTGCTTAAGCATCATTGTTACCTCTAAGACTAAACCTAACACTAAAGCATTTTCAAAGCCTGTACCTGGTCAGATTCCTCTATCATCTCAAGTCACTGATTTTTTTCAACTGGCTCTCAGGGAGGGATTACACAGCTTTGCATCTTGCTGTTGGAGGCTCTGACCACTTGAAAGAAGAAAAGAAGTGGGCAAACACCCTAAAAACAATGGTGAAGGTGGCAGCTTAGCTGACAAGAGAATTTAAAGCTGAGAACAAGGGTCTGGCCATAAATACCTCTACGTTCTTTGGATCTAGGCATGGTTCTTATTACAGCCATATATCATTTCATGAAGTAGATACTCTCCTGAAAAGTTTGCATAAATTGAACCTTATTTTCTACTTATTTCACCTGTGACAATTCATTATTTAAAGGAATCATGTAGTGAATCCTTTTGCAGGCCAAAACTCTCCTTTTATAATGTTAAAAAAAATCGCCCCCTTGCTTATTTGATTATCAAGGCAAAATTCCTTTAAGACAGGGGTTCTTAATCTTTTTTGTGCCATGGATGCTTTCGGCAGGCTGGTGAAACCTATGGCCCTATTCTCAGCATAACATTTTAAAATTCATTAAATAATATACATAGAGGTTACAAAGGAAACCAATTTTACTGAAATATAGCTATCAAAATATTTTTTAATTCACACACACACCATAGAATCTATTCGTAGACTTACTGGAGGTCCATGGATCCCAGGTTAAGAACACCTGCTTTAGTCTAGACCCTTCTGACTAGTATCGAAGGCCATCCACTATCTGGTTCCCATCTACTTTTCCAACTTTTTATCACATTACTCTCTTTCATTTCTTCCATAGTAAAAATGGCTTCTGTGCTCATCCTCACACAAGAAACTCTATTTCCTGTCTTCTTGCCTGTTCCTATACCTGAAACCTACTCCCCCCTCTCCACCTTTCAGAATCCCTAGTTTCCTTTAAAGTTCAGCTCAAGCACCACCTTCTGGATGAACCTCTTCCTGATACCCCAGTGGATCATGTCACACTTCAAATAGTTATCATGTGTTTATTCCATATATATATTTTTAGATAGGTCTATATGCTGTCTCCCCTGATAGAGTATAAGCTCCTCAAGGGCAGGGACTATTTATTTTTTGTCTTTCTATCTTAGTATTCAGTAATTTTTCAATCATATCAGACTCTTTGTAACACCATTTTGGGTTTTCTTGGCAGAGATACTAGAGTGGTTTGCCATTTCCTTCTCCAGTTCATTTTACAGATGAGGAAACTGAGTCAAACAGAGTTAAGTGACTTGCCCAGGGTCACACAGCTAGTAAGTGTCTGAGGGCCATGAAGATGAGTTTTCCTGACTCCAGACCTGACACTCTATCCACTGTGCTACCTAGCTGTCCAATATCTAGCATAGTGCTGGTATATAATAGTAGGAACTTCATAAATGCTTATTGATTGAAACCTTGGTAGAGTCATCGCTTCGAGACTAACAGAAAGACAGTAATTTCTTCTGCATGTAGGGAAAGGATTCTCTACTTCCCCATTCAGCCTTTTTGAGGTTGGGTTAAACACAGTTCTCCGCTTCTGGAAGATATTTAGAGAACAATTTCAGTGATGGATCAAAAAAAAAACTGCTGTGTTCTAGTCAAACCTACAATTTATTTACTAGGAGTTGTAAGTGGAAACCTTGAGGAACACAGTCAATTATACCTGTTTAAGCCTAGCTATATTCATAGCAGTAACAGCTCATACTGACAGACATGGTTACAAAGTACTTTCACAGATATCTTATTTGATTCTTACAAAAGACCCAGCAGGTACATGAGTCAAGTTGTGATCTCTCCATTTTACAGATGAGAAAGGAAAGGTTCAGAAGTTAAGTTATTTGTTCAAATGGTAATCCACTACAGGGAGCAGTCAAACTAGCTCACAGCCTTGATATCATCCTCAACTCCTCACTCTCTCTCACCCTACCATTTCCAATCATTTGCCAAATCCTGTCTGTTCTATTTGTATAACATCTCTGCTACATATCCCATTCTCTCCTCTGATACCACCACTGCCACCACCCTGTTGCAGATCCTCATCCCCCTCATGCCTAGAATATTACAATAATCTGCTGATTGGCCTCGTTGACTTAAATCTCTTCCCATTCTAGACCATCTTTCACTCAGCTGCCAAAGTTCAGGTCACACCATGTCACCCACAGGCATGCCCCTATAAACTCCAGTGGCTCCCTATTACCTTGGGGATCAAATATAAATCCTTCATAACCACCACCACCACCACCACCCCTTGCAGTCTCCTTAGACCTTACTCCCCTGCTCATACTCTGTGATCCAGTGACACCAGCCTCCTTGCTGTTCCTCGCACTTCACATATCCATCTTGTAACTCCAGGCATTTTGACTGGCTGTTCTCCATGCCTGGAATACACTCCCTCCACATCTCTAATTCCTAACTTCCTTCAAGTCCTAGCTAAAATTTCCTCCTTCCCCAAACCCTCTTATTATCCCAGATTTTTTTAAAATTCATAAAATGTTTTCACTCTTTTTCCCCCACTAAAAGAAACCACACTGATCATACTGGCATTCTTTTTACTTAATCTGGTGCCCAGTACCTGTTAAGGGGTCAAGGAAAGCCTCCCTTTATTCTCAAGTGCCTAGATGTCTAAAGTCCAAACCTCAGTTTACATATTCAAAAGACCGGTGTTGTCCTTCTTGCCTCATACACCCCACTGACCTAAGCAACATTACCTAATGGTTTCAGCCTCAGATCCCAGATCCTTCCCAAACTCCTCTCTTCTTAAAGAAATCCTACCCATCCTTCAAGGCATATTTTAAATACAATTTTCCCCTTGAAACTTCCCCTAATCTTCAAACCAGAGGTAATCTGTTCCTCACTGGAACTTCCATGGTATATTGTATCTCTCACAACTTTTATTACATTCTACTGTGCATCGTGGTTACGCATACACACCTTATCTCCTCTATTAGTCAGAGATTACGATTTATTCAATTTTGCATAACTCATGGTCTGCACCACAGTCCTAGGTTTACATAAACTGGTTTTAGTCTCAATGGCAGCTCAGTAATCATATTCTTTGACTCATGCCTCCCCATCCAGGATTTCCCCCAGAAACATAAAAATTTATCTCATGTCTAAGACTCTAAAAAAAGGTAAAAGGACTTTCATCTGTCATATAAACACTTAGGCAAACAGTGCAACACATGTATGACAAGCTTTAACCCAACAAAAACAAGTAATTTATACCCAAGCCCCAAAAGACTCAAGATAATTTTACCCCCTTTCCACTGGACAGTTACTTCCCCCATAGGCCTATACAGTATTTCAGACTTAAAGTACTATCCTAAGCCTCGGAGAAACACGTGGGCTCATTATATGGTTAACCCCTTTTCCCCTAAAGCTACACAGACCACATAACTCACAGAATTAGTGAAAGAAGATGTCTGGCTTTGCCACATCTCTACTCCTTACTGTTCTTCATCTTGGACCTAGGACCCTTGCTATTTGGTCAAGGAGTGTGATATCACCCAAGAAGTCCTCCTCTTCCCTCCAGAAGACTTCATCTAAGAACTCAGTGCTGTCTAAGAATTTCTCCTTCATATCCAGACTTCCTTCACTTGTCAAGGGACTCCTGCATCATTCTGTCACTGCTGACAGCTCTCGTTCCCACAGGTCCCAGACCGGTCCAAGGCCTCCCCTCTATTTCATCATTCCCTCTGTCTGCTGCCATCTATGGGGCCGCATAGCTCCCTTTAATGGTGATACAGCTGTGCAGGGACCCTGTCTAAGACAAAGCATAGACTTTCTCTCTTCTCTATCTGACCTCTATGTCTCTCAATTCTAGTTCTGCCATCCATCTATCTTTGCTCTCCCTTTTAAAGGACAAATTCAAAAGCACAGCATTTGTGCATAACTGGCCGCAACTCAATCAGTCATCCTCAAATGTGATATTGGGACTGGTGACATCTTGCATGGGGAAAGGCCCCTAAACTAGAGCACAGGCTCCTTTAACCTTGCTGACTTGGTTAAAAGTGAGTTAACTTCAAACACCAATCACTCTTTCAATATTTGTATCTCCAAATCACTAAACATAATGCCTCAAACACTGTTGGCTCCTAATAAATAAATCCAATAGCTCACATTCATATAAGCACAAAATGCAACATTCCCATTGCAGCAAGTAATTCATTTTATAGATGAGGAAAATGAGACTTCAAGAGGTTCATAAACTACCCACCAAAAAAGGCCCCATTGTAGTTTGCCTTGTTGATGCCCTTAAGGGAATTCCATGGCAACAGCACTGGACTATTTCCACCCAGCGAATCTCTTGTTGCCAGCCCTATGGATAGAATGTGCAAGGACTGGATTTTTAGAGTCAGGAACTTCTTTGAGCTGAAAGATTATCTCAGGAAGATGAAATGAAAGCACAGCTAAAGTGGATGCCGTTAGCTGGTTAGTGGGACAAATGACCAAATATCCTCATAAGAACAACTGTTTTTCATGAGAAGGAATGAGAAATATTGAGAAATATTCACTACTAGTGGCTTCCAAAGGTTAAGCCTAAGATGGCAAGCCTAGGAAAGGTCTGCACAGAATAAAGGCATCAGGCTACATTGTTGGCATTTATAATGGCCCACATAAGATGATAGGAGCTCAAACTCCTGCAAAGCAATTGGCAGTGAAACTAATGGCATATGGACACCTGAGAGAGCACAGTCATCAAAGATGTCACCTACAATGCCATAGAGACTCCAAAGCTGGCATGCTCATCCGAGATGATACAAGTCTTGTGTAACAACTTTCATTCCTACTGATACTGATTTCACCTAAGAAAATGGAATTAAAATAACTCAAAGTTGCCATTTAAACAAAAGCCATCTTCTAACATTCAGACTGAGAAATACATTCATTTCCTCAAGTGCCTAGCTTACCAGTTTTCTGATTACCCAGGTAGCTGTACAATGAATCCACACAGTCAGCATGAAATAGCCAACTGGCACATTGCTACTCTGTTTATTTCTATTATTGACTAATGTCTTAATGTGTGTCACTTGTACCTATATTGTTTCCAAAATGTCAAATTTACCTTTGTAAGACTCTTCAGTTCAAACAAAGACTCTGATCCACACAGAAACCCTACATAGAAATTTGTGGCTGTTCCTGCCACAAATAATATCATTAGCAGCAACATCCTTAAATGTGAAATATGAGCTAGACAGTCCATCTCTCTCAACCTAGAGAGATATTTGCATTTGCATATGTCATCACAAACACTAGCACCATTTACCAAGCTCTTCAGACCCTCCGTTTAAATGTGTGAAACGTGGCAAGACTTTAGCCAACTAAATAAATGATGAATCTCAACAAAACATTTTCACTGAAATCCTTTGGGACTACCTTTCTTAGGGGGAAAAAAATTTCAGGAATGTTTCTTTAAGGGAGGAAGTATATTGTGCACTTTCCTTTTTCCAATATTCAAAATTAAGCCCCTCTAAATGCCTTCCACACTGAAGTTTATAACCTCGGCCTACACAAGTCCAGTGCAAAAAGATCTACAGCCTGTAGGCAGAGCGAGGAAGCTCTTTAAAGATGAATCATTTTCATAAATGAGTGCAGAGGGAGGTCAGGCCAGGGGACACAGAAGGTTACATGTGTGGCTGAGATAAGACCTCATTCATCCTCCTCTTACTGTCAGGTCTTGATGGGTGAACATTGCCTTGAGCTCCCATAAAACATGTTGTTTGCAGAAAACTTGCAGGTGGTTCATAAAAAAATCCAAACTGTTACCATGAAATTTATCTCCCACTGCTGGATCTGTTTATAATAGAAACGGAGGATCTCAAATAGAAATTAAGTATCTCGGTCTGACTTATATTGGCTGGGAGGATTGAAAAATTCAACCTGCTTCCCAAACACTGTACTAAAAACGTCAAAGTATTTGTATTGATGACATCTTGACAAGATACAAGTGCGTTCAAAAGAAAAATAATGTCCATTGTGTGCCAAGCCCCTTATCCCCAGGGGTAAGAATAGGCTAGGTGAGATTTTATTGGGAGAATTTAATCAAAAGGCTGCACTCACTATCACACTTTATTTCAGAAGAGTGTCAAAGATTCATTATTTACAATTTTTCCATTTGGGTGGTCAAAGTGAAAAGGGCATCTCAGATTTTAAAGGAAATTGTTTTGGTTTTATTATCTCAGTGCCAAGGAAGATATGGAAGGATAGACAACCAGAATTCTCAAAGGCTACATCTACACATGCAAATTGAAGGAAAGAACAGAGGGAATTAATGGGTTTGTCAGTATAATTGGAAAGGGCATTGGACTGAGAATAAGGTGAACAGGATTCTGGGCCCAGCTCTGCCATGAATCATGCTGTGTGACTTTGGGCCAGTCCTGCCACCTCTTCGGCCTCCATTTTAATTCTAATCCAAGTACTTTTATCCTTAAGTCTAAAATAAGCTTAATGAATGGCTGCTGAATGAGTGAATGGTGAAATGATTGATTTAAAACTATGGTAGTCCCAGGAAAGAAGGGATGGCTTGAATTTGGTTTTATTGCCTTAATTCTCCATCCCACAGGGCTACTATCTATACAAATGGTGGCAGAAAGTCTCAGACTTAGGTTTAAGTCTTGACCATTTCAGTCCAATTAACAACAACAATAACAGTAACAACTAATATTTATATAGTACTTTCTATGTGCCAGGCACTGTGCTAAGCTCTATGTAATCCTTATAACAACCCTGAGAGGCAGATGCTACTATTATCCTGTTTTATAGATGAGGAACCTGGATTAGACAGAGGTCAAGTGACTTGCCCAGGGTCACAAAACTAGTAAGTGTCTGAGGTTGGATTTTAAGGCAGGTCTTCCTGACTCTAAGAACAGCACTCTATCCACCATGCCACCTCATCGCCTATCTATATGACAGAATATTAAACGAAGACCCAGAAAAATAAGTCATTCCTATGGTAATTTGTTAGACAAACCACACCAATAGGGATGATAGGGGAAACAGTTCTAAGGATCTTGATCTTAAGGTGTAGGGACCAAATAATTATATTTTAAGACCTGGAAAAAAAAACCCACTGAAATGGCCACTTCTGAAATCAATTTCAAAAGCACTAGACTGTTTCCTTTAGCTATTCAGCTTTTACCTGATTCCAACGATTTTCACAGCAAATAGAGTTTTGCAAAAATTTTCTCAAATCAGAAAAAAGATCCTAAATATACATGTAACTTTCAAAAAGGGAATCTAATACAACAATGACCACAGTGAAGGGAAGGGAATAAGGATTTGTTAAGCACCTACTATGTGTCAAGTGTTGTGCTAAGAGCTTTTTACAAATATCATCTCATTTTATCTTTACAACATTAGAAGAGAGATTCTGTTATCTCTATTTTACAACTGAGGAAACTAGAGCAAACAGAGGTTAAGTGACTCGCCCAGGATCACACACAGCTAGTAAGTGTCTGAGCCTTAATTTGAACTCATGACTTCTTGATTCCAGGCCCCTCTAGCCTCTGTGCCACCAGCTGCCTCATAATAATTATTCACAAAATAAATATTGTAATAATTATAGCAATACCACTCAATTCAACAATTATTCATTAAGTGATTTCTATGTTTGAGGCACTGTATTGAGGACTATGGAATTTTAAAATTACACTCTCTCTGCCCCCTCAGGCAGCCTAGATTCCAGTAGTAGGAATATGCCACCTACACCCATAAGAATAATACAAAGAGACAAAGGAGAGATGGAGACAGAGTGCTAGGACATGTTGAAGAGGGAAAGAACCTTTAGCAACAGGGATCAGGAAAAGCTTCAAGAAGGAGGTGATAACTCAACTGAGTCTTGAAAGAAGGGAAGGAATCTAAAAGGAGTAGCTGAGAACAGACTGCATACCAGGCATAGGAGATGACCTGCCTGAATTCACAGAAGTGTAAAATGGCATATTCACTTCAAAGACCATGTAGTAAATTGTGAAGTTTAGCCAGACCAAAGAACATGGGAAGGGGATTAGTGTAAAGTAAGGCTATAATAATTGGTTGTAGCAACATCATCAAGGAACAACCAGGTAACACAGTGAATAGAGCACTGGGCCTGGAGTCAGGAATTCAAAGTCCTGAGCTCAAATCCAGCCTCAGATACTTACTAGCTGTGTGCCCTGGGCGAGTCACTTAACTCTGTTTGCCTCAGTTTTCTCATCTATAAAATGAACTGGAGAAGGAAATGGCCAACCGCTCCAGTATCTTTGCCAAGAAAACCCCAAATGGGGTCACAAAGAGTTGGACACAATTGAAAAATGGCTGAACCACAATAATAAAGATTGGCAAAGCTCTTAAAAACCAGGTTAAGAATTTCATATTTTAGTCTAGAACAGGAGTTCTCAAACTGGGGTCTGTAACCTTGTTGTTATTTTTAATCTTTTGATGACTACTTGGATATAATTAGTTTAAATTGTAATTTTATACATTCTTTATGCATTTTAAAATACTATTCTGCGAAAGGGCACAGCTGAATGTTTAGTTCATGCCTAAAGTCCCAATTACCAGGAAGACAGGCTGGTGAACCTTGATCTTGCAAGTGCTGAGCTTCAGTAGGGCAGCTATGGATGACGCTGTAACTAGCACAGGGTAAACAAGGATCTATCATCAGGGGCTGATATCTGTACAATTTGCCTCGTAGTCTTGTCCCATGATCCAAGGCATAACACAGCTACCACCCCCAAGGTCCCAATGCCCAAGCTGTCACGTGTTGTTGTAAGTACCACACTCATGGTACTATATGTGTGTGTGTGTATGTGTATATATGTGTGTGTGTGTGTATATATATATATATGTATATATATATATATATATATATATATATATGTACATACATAATGCATTAATGCTTGAAAGGCCCTTTACATGTTATTTTATTTAATCCTCACAAGAATTCAATGAAGTAAATACTATTAATATTCCTATATTTAAAGATGAGGAAATTCAGGCTGACTCAGGTTAAGTGACTTGCCCAAGGTCATTCAACTAACAAGTGTTAGAAATAGGGTTTGAGCTTGGATATTCCTGACTCCTAGTTCAACATTCTATGTACTGAACCACCCTACGACCTTCTCCCATTGCCATGGGGTCTTCGTGGGACTGCCTTCCCCTCAAACATCATTGGGACAAGGGTTAGACAGTCCAACTTCCTGGCATCACTGTACCACCTCCAGCTGTTTTTGCCCCAGGTAAAAAATCTCTACCCCCTTGAAACCTGGTCAACTGACCTATACCAATTGATAGAAGTGATAGTCTCCTTGCTGGCTTAACCTTATTTTCTCTATTGTTTAAGAGAGAGAGTAAATTCAATCAGGGTTCCATCATCACGAGATCCAAGAGAGGGGAAGCCAAAGTCAATTGGAAGAACCACACCTTCTAGCTAGTGAAATGCCTCCTCCATTCTTGCCTTCAATTTCTGTGATTCAGAGTCTATCTCTAGCTAGGCAAGAATCGCTTCACCTGCTAATTAGCACACCTTGCCCTCTCATTCCCACCCACTTCAGCTTTCTTAATCCCTAGTCTTCTTTGCCTTACCTTTCCATTGTATCCTCTGAAACCCCCTGCTCTAATGTTAACTAAAAACTTCATCCTAGACCATTCTCTTCACTTTCTCACACAAACAGAGCTGCATACCAACGACAACACTGCATCCTTACTCTCCCTCTCCAGATTTGACTGCTCCTTCTCTCCTCCCTCCTGATACAACAGCTAAGAAAAAGGGTAGGCATGGACCTTGCTACTCACTGCGAACTACCTGCTCCCACTGCCATCATCACTCAGCAAACTTTTCATCCTTTGATATTCATTTCTATTTAATAGATCATTGACCATTTTCAGGTCATTCTCCTTGCTATCTCAAGGAATTAGGTCACAGAACTCTTCTCTACCCCAACCTCTGGCCTCATTCTAGGAGATGACCATGCACATGTCCAGTATTTCATCATATGCCTGGCTTCCCCAGTTCATCTGTCTCATCAGCACCCATCATCTATATGTGTATTGGGGGGCGGGGGGGGGGGGGAGCAGACATGATCTAGGAAGTTCCCTGATTAATACGATGAATTTCTATGGAGGAAATCTTTTGTTTGGAACCTTTGACTGTCCATACTTCTCCCCAGAGAGAATGTTACCTTGTTAAAAAGAACAAAAGATAGCTTAAGTCTCAGTGCCTGGAGATGCCCCAAGGTATGTAGGTTGTCTGAGATTCTTGGGAGATTGGACTCTGTGGGAAGGGGTGAGATATACATACTGTCCTATAACAGTGAACCTTTAGGTTCAGGTCTTTTTGATTATTTTCACCTTGTGCTTTCTGCCATTGTTCTGAAGAATGCAGCAGGGGTGGGAGGAAGGGAGATTTCCCCACTCCCTCCCCCAACTCTGAAGCCACTAATGATTGCTTTGTAACAGAAGCATGTTGGAGCTACACGTGCTCACCCAATCCCATACAGCTGAGGAGTCTTCGTGACCAGCTTTTGCCTTTCTTTCTCCATTTATGAGCATAGGTCAGATACAAAGACCCTAGGAGGAAATGACAAAATCAGGAGCAGTGGTGGAGTATCCTAGAGAAGCAAAGAGGGGATAGATGTACTTACTCACATGGTCCATTCATGCACAATGTCATTCCTGAACTCCCACCTATCAGTTAAAGAGAGGAAATTTCCTCTTTGTAAACCCAGGATCTAGCCTTCTAGCCAGAGCGAGGAGATTTCTCCGCACTTTGGAACTCATGGAAAGCATCCCTCCTTCTTGCGTTCTTTGCTCCAGTGTCTGAAGGAGTCAGATATCTGCCCAGACCAATGTGTTTATTTGTGCCCTTGATCCCATCCTCTCTGTTCTCCTCTGGGATCTAGCCCTTTGATTATTCCCATTTCTCATAATCATTCTGTCTTCATCCACTGACTTCTCCTCTGCTGCCTACAAACATATTCAAACAAAGGTCTAGAAAAACCTTTTCCATCTCCTCAAGCTACCATGCTAGATCACCTCTCCTCTTACAGCCAAACTCCTTATTTCTTCCACTTTCTTACCCTCTCACTTCTGACCCCTTGGAATCTGGCTTCTGGTCATGGAGTGGGAGCAATATTTCCCCTTCATTTCCCCTTACTCCTTCCTCCCCCAAAACACACACCATTGTGTGAGTTACACTAGTTTTTCCTTTAAAGATATTTAAAGACTCACTTGGCTCAGAGAACTAAAGACTTGTGTTGTTGACATTACTTCCCGGACCTCTGAGAACAAAACTGTTACAAAAGGCTCCAGTTCATTTCTGATGCTTGGCTGGCAGACCACATGGCAAGTCAGGCAAGGGAGGTTCTATCAACTGAATCAATTCTTAGTATCCTTAATGCATATATTTCTTGAATACTCTTCCCCTGGAATGGTTAAATAAAACTCCTTTTGTTTACTGTTGAATGATCTAGAGTATCTCAATGCATTCCAATATTCAATTTAAACTACTAGATGTCCATTCTGAGTAAGGTTTAGCTTACTATAGACCTCATTATTTGAATGAAATTCCTCTTTCCAAGGTTATCAATGATCTCTCAATTGCTAAGTATGATGGTCTTTCTCAATTCTCATCTTACTTGACCTGTCTGAACTTTCTGACCCTACTGATGCCTCCCTTCCCTTGACCACTCATTCTTTTCACCCAACAGCATCCATAATGCTTTCTCTTATTTCCTCTCATGTCTAACTACTAGTCGTCCTCCTTTCCTGGTTGATCATCCATCTCCTACAAGCTAAACATGGAACACTCTGACTTGATATTTCTCTTTCTACACTTCCTCAGTGATACCATCATTTCACTTGGGTTCAATTAAAATCCTCATATATACATAGCCACCCTTATCTCTGTTATGAGCTCTAGTCCTGTGTTATCAACTGCCTTCTGCACACTTCTACCTAGATGACTCAACTCAGCATGACCAAAACAGAAATCTCTATCTTTGCCCTTCAATTTATCCTTCCTTCAGATTTCTTTATTTGTTGAAAGTGCTACTATCCTTCCAAGACCTTATATTTGTAACCTTGATGCCTTCCTTGGCCCTTTCCTCTCCCTGATTCCCCATATCTCATGAATAATTATTTGAGGTGGGTCCTCTACAAATTTATGCCTAATATTAACTGGGCAAACATCAAGCCTTGTCAATTTTATCTCCAAGGCATCTCTTGAATTATTCCCCTTCCTCTACTCACCCAAACATGCCCTGAGTTCACATCCTCATCACTTTTCTGTGCTATTTCAATAACCTCCCTTTCATCTCCCTAATTCCAGCTTCTCTTCCCAAATCCATCTTCCACATAGCCACCAAATTAATATTCTTGAAATGTATATCTGACCATGTCATTTCTCTGCTCAAAAAATATTCAGTGGTTTCCCATTATTTCTAAGACAAAAGACAAACTGCTTAGACTGGCATTTAATGTTCTCCACAATCATGCTCACATCTACCATTCCAGAATTATTTCCTATTATATTTCTTTTACATTCTGGCCTGATTGGTTTACCACTTATTCCCAGAACTCATCATTCCATCCCTAGTACTTCATGCCTAGAGTTTACTCCTTTCTCCCCACCCTGACAACTTTCAGGCCTCTGTTCAAATGGCAAAAGCTGCACCTAACATCTCCTGATCCTCTTAGGGGTTAGTCTTCTCTCCCCCCTCCAACAATATTTATTTTTACTTGTATACAAGTTTTATTGCTTTAGTAGTAACCAAAAAAGGGTAGAAATACTTTTGTTTTTTGTCTTGCACCCACAGTGCCTTGCACACAGGGCTAAAGATGGGACTTGTGGGGCAGCTAGGTGGCACAGTGGATAAAGCATCGGCCCTGGATTCAGGATGACCTGAGTTCACATCTGGCCTCAGACACATAACACTTACTAGCTGCGTGAACCTAGGCAAGTCACTTAACCCCATTGCCTAATTCAAAAAACAAAAAAATTTTAAAAAAATAAAGTTTGGACTTGTGATTTCATTGGTATAGGGAATTCCCAGGTGGTTTCCTCTACCAATGTATCTTCTCTGCAACTTAAAATCTTTCCTAGAGAACTAAGAGGTCAAGTGAGTGGCCCAGGGTCACTCAGCCAGTGTGTATTATAGGCAGATCACGAACCCAAACCTTCCAAGCTTCAAAGTCAGCTCACTATCCACCTTGCAAGCTTAATCATGGATGATCCATAATTGTTTATTGAATTAAATTGAATCCATGGTGAGACAGTAATGGCAACTAGTGTAGACTTCTCTTTCTAAGAGTTTGCCATTGAAAGGAAGGAGACATCATATGATAACCTAGGAATATAGAAGGGCTAAGGGCAGATGTTTTAAGGATAGGGAAGAACCAAATATATGTGTAGGCAGAAGGAAAATGTCAGTAGATTGGAAATGACTGATAATGAGTAAGGATAGACAGTGATAGGGTAATAGCTAAATAAATAATGGCACATGAATATAATGGAATACAACTGAGCTGTAGGAAATAGACTACAGAGAAACATAGTAAGACTAATAGGAACTTACACAAAATAAGGAGAATCAAGAAAATAATACACACAGTTAGTATAATAACAAAACAAAACTAAATAGTGTGAAATTATAACAATCAAACTTGGCACCCAAAAAGTCACCCTTTTTATTGCTTAGTTTTGCTGAATTGTTCTCCCCCCCTTTTTATTCTTTGTTGTTTATAAAAGACGGCTCTTTGGGAGGAAGAGGATAAGAAGGAGAAATAGGTCAGGAAATGTAGGTGATGTGAAAGCAAAATGTATAGATAAAAAGTATTTCCAAAAATGAGCAAAAAGGAAGAAATGATTAATGAAGCAAGTTTCTGAAGGAGACAGAAAGGGATGGAATCAAGGCCACAAGTTAAGCAGTAAGACTTCACATGGGGAAAGACCACCTTATCCTGAGACTGGAGCCAAAGAAGAGAGGACAGATGAAGATGTGGGAAGCTCTTGAGGTGCCAAATAGGCGAGATAAGGAAGCTCATAACAGATGGCTGGATTTTCTCAATAAAGTAGGAGAGAGAACCGATTCTCAGGTGCATGTGCAATCCTTCCGCAAGTAGGGTTTGCAGCTCCCAGATCCTGCAACCTTCTCTTCTTGTGCAATTCCTGTTCATTCCTTTCTATAAATGCTTTATAGGATCCTGAAGACCTATTCAACAGGCAAGAAGACTTCTGTTGCTCCTTTTAATTACTCAGGGGTCCAAATGCCACACTTGGACTTCTCATATAGGATCACTAGATGGAAAAAAAAAATCAAACAGTCATGATAAAGAGGTAAAAAATATTCAAAACTTTGGTTCTTGAAGACTTTACATCTGTGTAATAGGTTAGAGTGTAAATAGGATGAAAAGAATTTTAAGACTTTTTTTCCAAACCAATTTTATTTCTCTTCTACATAACCTTAGCTGTTTAAATGGACTTTTTACTATATGAACATCAAGGTACTCCTATTCCTATCTAAAATATCCTCAATCCATTTGATATTCCTAGAAAGATCCAGTATATAACGTTTCTTCCTTCCTAAGTACACACAAAATGTTCACCATATGACGTTAGATTTGTTGACTCAACCACACTAGGTCTACAACTCTGAGTGAGGTACTAGGTATTGCAAAACATTAGGCCCGAGCTACCAAATCAGGCCTTTGGGTTTCATGATGGCTATAATCCCCAGGTGAACACCAAGAACTTCAAGCACTTGTAGGAACCAAAAGAAGAGTGATAGTTCACATATTTCATAAATACTAATCATACTCTAAATCATCAGGTATATTATGATACAACTGTTCTTGAATTACTGGGTAGTTTAGTTGAGTTTAATAGTTAATCCTGCGTGATAAAACAGTAATAACAATTAATTCTATTTATCGCATTCAAAAGGAAGTACCATACATATCATGCATTGTGGTTTAGAAAGCAGAGGTAATTGGAGCTCTACCCTATAATTTTATGGTTTACTCTGCCTCCATAAGCATGCCACCTGATGGTAATTATGGAAGTTCTATGCAACTTTCATTGGGAAACTTGGAGCCACATGAAACGCATAAGGGATTTATCCGTAAAATCCAAATTAAATGGGACTTGATTGAAACATCTGACCTGACTTCACTGGTCCTTACCAGCTCTTATATTTGATGATTCAGTGGAAGAGGTGGGACTTGCATTTTTGCAAGGGATTTCAATAAATCTTTAGGTCTAATCAGGCCTTATTCCTCACCATCTCCATCTGATTTCAAGTAGCTTGAAAGGTAACCTTGCTTAAAGGGGATAATGTTAGACAGAGTGGAGGTGACCTGACTCCTGTTGTCTACTTTCAGTGCACCTGATGATACATAATATCTTTCTGGAATATTTCTGAAGAGCCAAGGAGCTGAGAGGAAGCTCATTGTAGCTCTCCAGGAGTGGTAAGGTAAGAACTCTTCTGGAGGGAAAAAAAAAAAAAGACAACCTATGGTGTTTGGTGACTCTTTGCTGAGGGGCATTGCGCCTAGCTATTTACTGAACTTAGAATAACTGTACAGAGGTCTGTTGTCTGAACCAAAAGACTTGTATCTGAAACCTAAATCTTTCCAGATTCAGAAGACTTGAAGACTGCTTCTTCATTTCTAGTGATCTATGTGGGCACATATGAGAGATATTGCTTTAAAAAAAAAAAAGTCCAGAAAGCACAGACGAACATTATGAAGCCCTAGGAGGAAACGTGGAAGGTCTTGTAGGCACAGGCAGCGATTTTATTGCAGTTGCCTATCAAAGGCAAAGGTCTGAGAAGAAAAAGGCAGATTTCAGGAGTGAACACAGTACTCCTGACGTAATCTGATCGGGCTAAAGTTCAGAAGGGCTGGCACTTCCTTATTGCTGTTGGGTAGCTAAATGGAACAGGAGTTCCATTTAGTGGTTCCTGACTACATGGAATAGTACAGAGTGCTGGCTCTGTAGTCAGGAAAACCCGAGTTCAAATCCTGCCTCAGACTCTTATTAGCTATACGACCCTGGGCAAGTCACTCAATTCTATTTGCCTCAGTTTCCACATCTGTAAAATAGGGATAATAACAGCACCTACCTCCTGAGATTGTTATGAAGATCAGATGAGATGATAATTATAAAGCACTTAGCACAGTACTTAGAACATATTAAGTGCTACATAAATATTATTATTAAGGCTGTTGTTATCAGTATTATTATATTCCTGGAGGCTGTGCTCCCCTCAATGCATCCCAGCAATGTACTGAATTTTTGGCTGCATACTAGCATACTATTATTAATTAACATACTAATACTAGCATACTATTAAGTCACACTGAGCTTGCAGTCCCCTGAGATCTTTTTCAGAAGAACTGAAGCCTAACATTGCCTTCTATCCACTACAACACACAGCCTTTCAAAGGTCTGGGTTCAAGTTGTATCTCTGACACATCCTTGCTGTAAGACCCTGGGTCTGTAATTTAATCTCTCAGTGTCACCAGGAAAGTCTCTAAAACTATGAATTCCAAAGAATGTACTGATTTGATTGGAGGTAGAAATTTCCCTACCAGGAATTCTTTCTGAAATAAAATAAACAAAGACATATATGAGTGTGAGACTATATATATATAAAATATATGAATGGGACATGCTGTCACATATGTGTTTATGTATATATATGCATATGTGTGTGCATATATATGTGGATACATACATACATATGTGTTTATACACCAACCTAGCTACCAAAGAGATAAGTTACAATGTTGGAAAATGAAAGAATCCAAATATTCAGCTGACAAAATTCAAGAAAGCAGACAGCAACAAAACTTATGACCTCAGATATATGGATGGATAGCAAGTAAGGTGAAACACAGATCCTAATTGGAGGAGACAAATTCGAGATAATAGGTGTCACTGAGAGCTGAAGAGATGAGAACCATGACTGGAATGTGGCATGGGAAGAGTACAAACTATTCTAGAGGAAGAAGATTAAAAAGTGGGGGAGGGGCAGGGAGCATGCTCTATTAGGAAAAAAATATTCAGGTGAGGAAATCCAGGATTAAGGTGATGGAGAGTATCTGGGCAAAGATCAGTGGAGGCACCAGCAGAAATTATGTCACTGGAGCATCCCACAAACCACCTGTACCAGGAATGTGATGCAGTCAACTGGAACCAGCTCTGGAGATCTGATTGTTAAACTTTTAGTGTAAGCATTTATACCTCTGTTGGTTTGTTGATTGTTTAGACTTAAGAAAGTGATAGAGGAAGTATTAGTAATACAAATTAAACTTAAACATGTATCCTGCCATTTTCTGGGTGGAGGTGGAGGGGAAAGTTGGTTGTTAAACGTTTACCTGCACACCATAATACAGAAAGATGAAACAGATGAGTATTTCAGGAAACAGACCACAAGCCTAGAGGCACAACATAGTAGTGATCCAGAGTTTCCATTATCTGGGCATCTGCTCCCTTTCTGCCAAAAAGCAGAGCAGCTATTAAGTTATTAGCTCATCCCATAAGCAACTTCATCCCTTAAAAAAGCAGAGAAAGCAATGAGGACTGTTCTCCTAGATCTGATTCCCAACCAATAATGATGTAACTTGAAGAAATGATGAGAACCTTGAGAAGTTCACACTGAACCTTAGAATTTTTGACCTAGAAGAATAAAACTGGACAATCGGACATGCAACCTAGATGAAGGAGATTTCAAATAGTCCCAATACACTATAGGTAGGATCCCATGCCTATAATTCCAGAAGAAAACTCAGTCCATGATGGAGGAGTACTCCAAAAAATGCAATTTTGAGGACTCAAAGAGAGAAGAAAAGGGGAAGTTATCTATATGAACCTGTGTGATTGCAGTGGGAACTCACTAGCATATTTTTAAAAGACATGAACAGAATATGGAAACAAAAGCAGATGATGAAAGACAAATGAAAAACTGTGGCATGGTGAGGAGCACTAAAACTTAAAATAAGTTGAAGCTAGTAAGGAATATTCAGTACGATTTTTAAAAAAGAGGAGTTTTAAGTATATTTGGTAAATAGACAATGATTAAAGAAAAAAAAAGATCACTCCTAGGGATAGATAGAAAATAGTAGAAGACAGAACTTCTCAATTTATATGTCATTTCTGTTTTCTCTTCAAAGAAAATAATCTTCACACAGGAACGAATGAAACAGAAAAGGATAATAAACCAAAGATAAATAGGGAGTATAGGAAGTATAAATAGGGAGTAAGAGAGCACCTAACTACTCTGGATGAGATCAAGCCATCAGACCCAAATGAACTTTACTATCAAGCCCTCAATCAAGAGCAAATATAAGGATCTTTAAAAGAGAGCAAAAGAGAGAAGAGATATACCATAGGACTACAAAAAAGGAAAAAGTTATCCCAATTTTTTAAAAAAGGATGGGAAACATGTAACACAGTCTGCTTGGGTGAGTTTGACTTTAATTCCTAGGAAAAATGTAGAATATATCATTGAAGCAACACTGGGCTCCAATTTGGAAAAGGAAATGGTGACCACAAAGAGTCAATATGGCTACATCAGGAATGGAGCATGCCAGACTTATTTACTTTCCTTCTCTTCACAAAGTTACCAGACTGGTAGATCAGGGGACTCTTGTTGGTGTAGGTTCACCTTGATTTTTGTAAAAGATTTGAAAAAGTATTTCATGCTATTTGTATGGACAAAGCAGAGAAGCATACTGTAGTTATATGGATTTGGAACTAGTTGAAGGGCCAGATGCAAAGAATAACCATTAATAGTTCAATGTCACCTTGAAAAGAAGTCTTTTTCTGGACTATTTCAGGAGTTTGACCCTAAACTCTTTAACATTTTTATCAGTGGCTTGGATAAAAGAATAAATGGCATGGTTATCATATTTGCAGATGACACAAAGCTGGGAGGATTCTTTAAATTTCTTGATAGCCAAGAATGGGACAAATCTAGTAAGATGATATTTTATATGGATAAATGAAAAGTCCTATACTTGGGTTCAAAAAATCAAACTTCACAAGCATAAGACAAAGGATGAGTGCCTAGATACTTAGTCAATCAATAAGACTTTACTAATGCCAAGCAATGCCACATTAAGGCAATGTACTAAGATAGAGGTGAGGAACCTATGGCCTCAAAGCCACATATGGCCTTCTAGGTCCTTGAGTGTGGCTTGTAGACTGAGTCCAAGTTTTACAGAACAAATCCTCTTATTAAGGATTTATTAAGCTCTTAGTAACTAAAAGCCAAGGATACAAAAGGAAAAAAAAATATTACTGCCTTCAAGGAATTTAGTCTATCAGGAAAAGCACACATTCTCTTTAAGGTCCTTTTCATATTAAGCAATTAATTATGAAAAGGGCAGAAAAAGTGACAATTTAACTTGTACACATTATTTTTTTTTAATTCAAAGTAAACAGAAAGTAATCTGGTGGGGTGGAAGGAGGCACTAACAGTTGGGGAAATCAGAGAAGAGGATGCTCTTAAGTTGACCTTTGAAGTCAGCAATTCTACCACAAATGACCATCAAATTTGAGTGGACTCTAAGGTTGATATTATTTAACAGTGTGATGCAGTAGCCCCAAAAGCTAAGACAGTGTTAACCTACATTCAGAGAGGTAGAGCACACAGAACAAAGAAATAAAAATGTTCTATACTGGTCAGATTCTGTCTGAACTATGAGGTTCAGTTGTCTGTACCACATTTAAGGAAAAATCATGATAAATTGGAAAAGTCTAGAGGAGCCCAACTAGGATTGTGAAGGGCCCAGAGGTCACAGTATTAAAACTGTGAATTTCAAGTCTACAGAAGAGAATACCTAGGGAGAGTCACGCTAATTGCTGTTTTCAAATACTTGAAGGGCTGTCATGCTTCAAAGAGAAAAAAGAAGGAAGGAAATAAGCATTTATTAAAAATCTATGTGCCAAGCACTGACCTAAGCAGTTCAACAAATATTATGTCCATTGATCTTCCCAACAACCCCTGGAGATGTAGGTGCAATTATTATCATTCCCATTTTACAACTGTGGAAACTGAGATTAAGTGACTTGCCTGGAGTCACACAGATAATAAGTGTCTGGAATCACATTTGAACTAGGCCTTCTTGAACTCAAGGCCCCATGTTCTTGCCCCTCAAGCTATCTAGCTACCTCTTGTCAAGCAGGTTAGGAAAACTTCCTAACAATCTGAGTTATCCTAAAGCGGGCCTGAGTGAGAGGTAGGTTCTCTCTCACTATGGGTCTTCAAGCAAAGACTGTTTGACCACTTGTTCAGGATGTTGTAGAGAAGTTTGTGTTCAGCTATGAGCTGGAGCAAATGATTTCTGAGGTCCCTCCCAACTCTGAGGTCCTGTGCAGTTTCTTGATTTTTCTATCTCTTCTCTGCTTCTGTTGTCCCCACATAATGATATTTCATCACATATATGCCTGTGCTTCAATTGTGATTATTCAAATGTAATGGCTGATATAATGCACATTTAAATATTTAAATAAGAAATCAAACCAGAAATCTTTTGCAATATTATGATATGTATCATATTCCCCCAAAAGACTATTAATGCCATGAGGACATAGACAATATCTTCTCTAAACTTTTAATCGCCTCCAGGGCTTAGCAAGTGCTCTGCACACAGTAGGTAATTAATATATGTATTAAATTGAAGTAAAGAATCTGTAAGGCAAATAATTAGCATTTCTAACATATTTCTAAATCTGCATATCATAAAATTGCATATCTCCTGTCATTCATCCTTAAGCAGCTCCCTATTTGAGCTAGAGAACAAGGCAAGATGAGTGACTCTCTTTAGCAAGGCCGTATTAAGAAATAGCTGCCTAGATAAATACAAAAATATTATGCAGACAACCATAGTTACTGCCCAGATGATGAAATAAGATATCTGAGCCAAAATAAAAACATCTCTACTATGTGTTTGATAATGACCTTTCCTGTCCTATATGTGTAGATTAGGCAGTACTTTCACACAAATCTGAAAACACAATGAGATGCCTGATTGGAAATTTTCTAAATATGTCTACACACTTACTGATGTCATTTCCTCACACAGAAAAAATGAACCCACCCTCATCCTTGAAGCCAACTTGTCTCCAAAGTACCTGACCAAAAAAGAGAGTTTTAGCTTATTAAAGGGGGCCTTTGAAAACGAAGAGTGGTAATTTTTTTTAAATTGGGGGCCAAATTGAGACTCTTTAGAAATTCTTTCAGGGCCTTTGAGAATAGTACCAGTCCCCTCTCACTGCAGGCTCCAAATCTCACCTCCCAACCAAACCAATTTGGATGAAGACCAGCTTCAGTTGTGACTGAACTATATAAAAACCCACATTGTCAGTCTCAGACCTTTCTTTAAGTTCTTTTAATAGATCAGGTCAGGATGGTATCCTTGTAATTTAGAGCAGTGAATAGTACAAATAAAGCACTCAATGACATCTAATCAGAACATTTTCTTTTCTTTTCTATAAGGCCATTATTCCATAGGGGTCCAGATTTCCCCAGCCTGTCAGTCATTACAGATACAAGCTGCCTGTGTGCATTTGAAAGCCATCAAGTATCTAATTTACCAGGGCAGGATTTAAAAGAGATGAGACAGACTTACAGCTGTAGTCCTCTCTTCCTTAGCTGTAGAGAAGCCCAGTCCTCAAGGGCCCAGGCCATTCTTTCAGCTGATGAGAACCTCTTGTTTTACAGATGGGTGACCTCTTTTTTTTTTTTCTCCTCCCAACCTCCCCACCCCCCCACCCAAACTGATTATATGCTTCATTCATAACCAATAGGCCAAAAATTTCCTTCCAAATTCACTGATGCAATGAACAACTAAATGACAGGTCAGAAAATAGCTTCATGGCTAATATTAAGTTCAAAGGGAATCTGTCTATCTGCTTAAAGAAGCTTGCAGCCTATACATACAGAAAATTAATTAGGAACATGCAAAAGTACTTTTAAGAAGTTGTCAACAAGCATTTATTAGGCACTTGCTATGAGCCAGGCACTGTGATGAATGCTGTGGCTGCAAAGAAACACAAAAAAACATCACCCCTACTCTCAAGGAGCTCACAGTCTAATGGAAGAGAAGACATGCCATAGATCAGGTACATAAAAGACATGGATGGGAGAAATCGGGAGTACCCTCTGAGGGAAGTTTAAAAAAACACACACATGTAAACTGGTGTTGCTGCTGTTTTGCTGTTCTCTTTTAAGCATTTGGAAGCTCTATGGCATAAAGTCGTAGATAGGTCAGTTTGGAGTTTTGAATGCCCTTCACTCTTCTCCTTTCACCTTCCAACTAGAGAAAGAAATTACTCAAATCAAAAGATCAATGCTGGAGCCTATCAAAGGAGGCTGACACAGGTTGAGGATTCTTTAAGATCTCCTCCCCATTTTATTTCCCTAAGTACTAAAAGTAGAGGCCATTTTTCCTGTCCAGAAAAAAAAAGGCGGGGGGGAGAACAAGGGAATTAGTGAGGCAGTGTGGTGTGGTGGAAAGAACGTGGATTTGGAGAAGAGCTGAATTCAAATCACAGCCCTGACACTTAATATCTGTGTGACCTTGGGCGAGTCATTTACCTCTCTAAGCCTCAGTTTCCTCATCTGTAAAATCAGAAGGGTAGATTAGAGGACCTCTAAGGCCCCTTCCAACTGTAAATCTGTGATCCTATGAACTCTGAAGGGTCAGTAACAATAGGCATGAAATGAAACAGGTTTGGAGGGGTTGGGGGAAGGGGAAGAATAACCTTTCCATCAACATTGCCCTGTACTGGCATACCTACTAAAATGTAAGCTCCTCAAAAGCAGAGACAAGGCGCCATTCATCTTCATATACCTCTCAACACCTAGCGGTGTCTTTCACACTGTAGGAATTCAGTCAACATTTGTTTAATGAATGAATGAATGAATGAACACTTCTGACCTCCCACTCCTCCTCACTGCTTTGGGGCCTCTTTCCTAGTCTCAACTTCCTTCAATGTACTTTTCATTATTCCTCCTCCATGATGTTGAATTTTCCTTAAACAAATGAAGGCATTCAAAGGAAGAAATGCATTTATTTGTTAAACAAATACTTAATAAGCCCTTTCTAGTAACAGTAGCTCACATTTTTATAGTATATTGGAAGGCAGATTTTATAAGCACTATTATTCCTATTTTACAGATGAGAAAACTGAGGCTCATACCATGAAGTACCTTGTCGAAGGAGGCAAGATCAGGACTGGAACTTAGATCTTATGATTAAAATCTAATTCTCTATCTGCTTCAAACACCATACTGTTCCTACAGCATGAAAGAATTCATTACAAAGCAAGACATGGATAGTTACAGTCATTTGGAATTTGTTGAACATTTAACAGCAGAACTATGACAGCAAATTAGCACAAATAAAAAGAGTTTGAGAGGAAAGGGGAAATAAAGAGAGAAAAAACACAAATGTGTGATTACCAACTGAAACCGGAATTAGTCTAGAAGAACAACTTTTCTAAATTTTTTTCTGAATTTTCTAAATTTACATCAGTTTCGCTTTGTTTTTACAATTTCAATTGGCCTAAAATGAAGGTGTCATGGTCAAATGTTTCATACATTCAACTAAATATACAAATACTATTCCCAGGGAGTAGAATTTGTGATATAACCCTAAGCAAAAATACTTAAATTTTCTTTGCCTCAAGTTTTTAACTATAAAATAAGCATTAACCCTAAACTAGCCAAAAAATAAACTGAGGATAAATTAGGTCATTACTAAAGAGTATTTCCCACTTATACCTTCCACTAGCATTTCCCACCCTTTCCTTGGCCAGATCTAGTCTTTCCCATTGCATTAGTCTGAGTAGACACAATTATGTTTCCCAGTAAACACATTTGGAGATGGGAGTATAAGCCCATAAAAAGCTGAACAGAAATGGTCATTTTAAAAACACAAAGCTAATTCAATTCCCTTTAAGCCACTGCCTGATTTCTTTTCAACCTGGGTCATGAGAGCCTCTGTTAATTTGTTTGATTAAATTAAATTATGATCATAAAATAATTTGACTGAGTTCTGTCAAACCAATCATCTCTGGAGCTTTATTCAGCCCTCCATCTGGTAAATGGAAGTGTTGAGTTAGATAATATCTATGGTTCCCTCCATATTTTCTCTATAAATATAGATATAGATATACACATGCATATACCTATAGATGTGCATATATGTATATATATATATACATTGTGTACATGTGTGTATACATGTGTTTATATAATTTTTTGCAGATTGACTCCCCCATTAGAATCTGAGCTCCTTGAAGACAGGGCCTATGTTTTTGCCTTTCTTTGTATGCTCAGTGCTTACTTCGTACAGTTCCCAGCCCCATAGTAAGCACTTAATAAATGATGACTGACTGACTTCCAGATCTAACATTCTATGAGTCTAGAAAGTGATACAGAAACATAGTATTATTTGGCCTTTTCTCTAAGAGTTAAGAAATTAGGCAAATTTCTCTAAGAGAAGAAGTATGCAGTAAAAGGATTTTCTCAGTAGTCTAACTCACTGTTTCCTTTCAGGTAATTGAGAAGACAAAGACAGAGAAACAAAGACAGAGACAGACAGAGCTGAGAGAGAGAGAGAGAGAAAGAGAGAGAGAGAGAGAGAGAGAGAGAGAGAGAGAGAGAGAGAGAGAGAGAGAGAGAGAGAGAGAGAGAGACTGTATCCATCTGTTTTAGGAGATCAGACTAACCCCACATACTGCCATACATGTGAATGTGTGTACAGTATTTTACAGCTTTTGAGTAGGATTGCCATCAGAAAGATGACAATAAATCCTTTAGTTATCACTTTTCTCAGGGTTTTTTTTTCTTTTTCCCCCCAAACAAGAAGCTCCACGCGAAGCGTTTCACCCTAGAAAGCCCTTCCAGCCCAGTGGCTGGCCTCACGAACTCTCCTGGTCCTCTGCTGCTTTGTAAGAGAGCTGCAAAAGGTGCCCTCGATGGCTGTGAGTTTCTTTGCTCCTCTGAAGCCATCAAAATGCATGAGGCTGACCTACCAGCGGGTGAGCAGACGGGTAAGCCTGACAATTGACATAAATCTGATGACAAAAGATATCAGCATGTGAAGAAAGGCCACAGGACAGCCCATTCTTTTGGCAGTTTTCAGATTATCATCTTGTGGGCGTCTCTGAATGGTATATTTTCCCATGTCATAAACACAAGATTTTTATTTTGTTTTCTGAAGAAAATGTCTAGTGTCAATTCCTAAACCTATTGGGTCCTAGAATATAATATATATCCAGGCTGCAGGAGCTCCTGCTTGCTAGACCTGAACTTAAAGAGACAAGGCAGTGTCTAAAACAAACAAACAAAAAACAAGACAGAAGATTAAAACAAAACAGGAAATGGACCTAAGAAGAATTACAATTACTTCTGCAGCTTTTAGCTAATCCTTAAGGTTTCATAGAAAGCTGTGTTGAGTCATTGTTCCCAAATACTTCTTAAGAAGCCCATAAAGGCACTGCACTAAAGGTTGTGCATACAAATGATCTCAGACCTATATTTCCTGTCCTCAAAGAGTTGAGAACCTAATAGGAACATAAATACAAAAATATAATTAACGGTAAAGGAAACAGCGCAGTACAGTAGAATGAGCACTGGTTCTGGAATCAGAGGAACTGGATTCAAATTTTACCTCTGATGATTACTGTTTGTGTGATGAAGTCACTAGACTTCCCCAGGTCTTACAAGTAAATTGAGGGGATGAAGTAGGTATTGTTTAAGACCCCTTCCTCCTTTATATCTATGTGCCTATGATAGTTAAATAAGTGGTACTGACTCTGTGTGTGCGTGTGTGTGTGTGTGTGTGTGTGTGTGTGTGTGAGAGAGACAGAGAGAGAGAGAGAGAGACAGAGAGAAAGAGAGAGAGAGAGAGAGAGAGACAGAGACAGAGACAGAGACAGAGACAGAGAGACAGAGAGACAGAGAGAGAGACAAACACAAAGAGACACAGACACAGCTGGGACAGTCAAGAAACACTTCATGGAAAAAGTAGCTTTAGAAAGAGGAATAGACTTTAATAAGGGATGGAGACAGGGACTGGATCTATGATTCCATAAGGAACTCTGGATGAGGAAACTCCCCATATTAATGGAATTTTTTTTTTGTCTACAACTCAGTCTTAGGGAATTGCCTAGACCACTGAGAGTTCCAGCGGCATGCTCAGGACCACCCGGGTCTTCCTACTTTGAGACTCTTTTTCAATCCACTACTCTTTGCCCAACTGTTTACCTCAGATGAAACAATGCTTGCAAAATGCATTGAGATATATATATATATATATATATATGAGCAAACTAAATGTGAATTTAGCATGCCGGAAAAGGAATGTACAGTCCTTTGTTTTCCACCTTAAAAAAGAAATCTTGAACAAGATTACACGCTAGAAAACATTGGGCTGCTGGTTGACTAACCAGCTTTGTTCAAGAACTGATCATTTCATAATATTGTACTGTCTGACTTTTGGGGATTTCACAAGACACTAAGCAGTATATGGCAGGCTCAGTCTCCAGTCACTGGACTTAACAAGACAAATAAAATTCACACTCTAGAGATAAATGGGCAATGGGGGGGGGGGGGAGAAAGCATCTGCGACCAAGCAAGAGAGAACATCAACCAAAAAAAAAAAAAGCCGGGAACCTCAAAACTGTTCTAGCCCTCCTTTTCACAGTGGTACTTGCTTCATCACTTCCTTTGAACCAGTCTCCTTCCCTGAACCAATGCGATCCAAGATAGGAATCCTTCATGATTATTTTATATCTCAATAAGCTGAAGTACATATCGTTATTGGCAGCAGGCAGCCACTCAAATTAAACAGGGAGAGCAAAGAGGTTCCGTTTTCACAGCTTGTAAAATTCCACCCCCTTAGCTGCTCAGTCACTTGCAGCTCTGCCTTCTGCCCCTCCGTCCCAATCCTGTCGCTTCGCTCTCTCCAGTAACTGCCATTTGGAACAGCCTTCTGGTCCCCTGGGACCGTTTCATTTCAGATCTCACCTCCCAAAACGGGGTTACACCACAAGCACCACTACCACCCTTTCTTAAAAATGATCTCTGCCTCTTTCAGAAATGCATAATACAACAGTCTATACCTGCAGGCAGGGAGCTGCAGGTGTTTGCTGTAGGTAGGTCACCGAAGCCAGTGCAGACCAGGGCAGTTCCCCCAGTAGCAGAAATTAACATGTTAGGAAGCTTGTAGGCACAAGCTGAGCTGAAGTGCCCTGCAGTCTAACTACAATATTTATTCATGATAATTAGCTAACATTGATTTAATTCTTTGGGGGGTTTAGCAAATAATATCAATAGCATTCATACTTGAAAAGCAGTTTGTGATCCAGCTCTATGAAAAGGGACCATATAAAATAAAATTAGTATTAATATTTAGCTCCTTTATTACCCAAATAGAGGAAACCCACTGTAGAACAATTTTCATTTGCAGTGATGTATCTATCTCCCCTTTTCTGCTTTGAAACCCAGGATATCAGAAAGGTGTGTAAAAGAGAAGGAAACTGTGCTTTCAAAATGTCAAACAACATCTGTTTCCCATTTCTGAGAATTACTGAGCTTTCTCCAGCCCTTTAACCCTTTAGTCCACATTGTATCTGTTCCTGCATAGTTTATGAGCTTTATCTTCAGAAGCCTTTCAGTGAATGAAACCTGATAGAGAAAGTGAATCTCTCCTTTAGGTTTTCTCCAAGGATTAGAAAAGAGATTTATTAGAACAACTCTCTTCATGCTGCTATACTTCAAAGTTGTGTCAACATTTCCATTATAAACCCTTACAAAGCAGAGATGTATAAGCATACTGCTGGAAGGAAGGAAGGAAGGAAGGAAGGAAGGAAGGAAGGAAGGAAGGAAGGAAGGAAGGAAGGAAGGAAGGAAGGAAGGGAGGGAGGGAGGGAGGGAGGGAGGGAGGAGGGAGGAATGAGGAGTCTCTCACCTTTCTTTTCAATGAACTAGACCAAAAATTGAATCCTACCTAGCTAGAAGGGAATTTATAGCTCATCTATCCCAATCTTCTCATTTTACAGATGAGGAAACTGAGGCCCAGAGAACTTAAGTGAATGCCCAAGGCTACTCCATATTATGAATGATGCCTTTCTCCTCATCCTTGGTACCTTGGTGCCTTCTCCATCCAGGTACCCAATGCCCTCATTCTGCCCAATTATTATTCATAGCCTCTCTCCCTCTTTATCCCCTCATTCAGCCTTACATCACAACCAGCCTGATGAAATTTAAAAACAAAAAAACATTGATTTGGAGTCAGAAAATCCTGGTTTAAATCCTGATTTTGCTACTTACTACCTATGTGACCCTGGTCAATTAACTTAACCTCTTTGGGTTCCCAGTTCCTCAACTATTAAATAAGGGTGCTGGACAAGACTGACTTAGAAGGTCCTTTCTAGTTCTAAATCCTGCAATCCTCTCTGCTCAATTTTATAATCTGCAAAATGAATTGGTTATACTAGATGGTCCCCTCTATATCAGAAGCTTTATGAATCTATGATTCCATCTTTCCTTTATCAAAACCTGCTTTTCCTGGGTTTTCTTCACAGAGACACTGCTATCCTCTAGCTATCAGGTTGAAAAAAAAATTGGTAAATAAACACACAATGGGGCAAATAGCTGATGAAGGAATGAAAACCCATTCAAGGGGCATTTGCCTTTTAACAGTGAGCCTAGTGGCAGTTAACTGAAATGGATGGATCTCTTTTGGTGGTTGGTAGGGGAAATAATTTCAGATGAGGGGTTTCATTAAATCAGTAGTGGTTGACTGAACTAAGAATCACTGTCTACTTCAGAAATAAAGTGACAGAGAAGAAAGTGAAGTAATGGGTCAGGCCAGGAAGACTCAAGAGAAATTCCCAAGATCTGGCTCTTGACCTCTAACATTCAATCTTTACCACATGAAAGTCAGGGATAGACAAAGCTAAGAAGATTCAGTTCATTCTCTCTAATGGCTGGTTCAAATGCGCATTATATCTTAAAAGTAATAAATACTTTACTAAATATTCCCCATGAGAAAAAAATGAAGGTGGATATAGATAGGCTGCAGCATATCACCAATGGTTCCTTGAACATGAGATTTCTCATGGAAGGAGAGGTAGGACTGAAAAAGTAGGTGAGACAGAAACGTTCCAGGAATTAGAGAATAATAATTAACTTTTATATGTTACTTTATGTAAGCATGTCATTTGATTCCCCTAACAATCCTATAAGATAGGTGTTACAACAACATGACTAATATGGAAACATGCTTTGCATGATAGCACATATATAACCTATATCAAATTGCTTACTAACTGAGGAAGAGGGGAGGGAAAGGAGAGTGGGAGAAAAACTTGGAACTCAAAATCTTGTAAAATGAATGTTAAAAATTGTTTTTATGTATGCTTACAACATGTATGATCTTTGACAAGTCATTTAAGTTCCCTAGGCCTCAGTTCTCTCATCTATAAAATGAGAAGTTTCTGAGGTCCATTATAACTCCAACTCTTTCTCCTAATCTATGAGTTGTAAATTTTCAAGGATGATTGAAGAATCTCATTGTCTTATCGGGGGAGTAGCTAGAGGCTTTATAAATAAAAGTGTATGCTACTGATTTCTTGTGATACCAAGCAGTAATTTGACCTTTCTGGACTTCAGTTTCCTCATCTATGCACCAGGGGATTGTAAAAGATGATCTTTTAGGTCTCTCTTCCAAATCTAAAATGTTATGGTTATTTCTGTCTTGGATAATTTGCAATGTGGTCTTGCCTGAAGGTGAAGGATAAATTAGATGATTTTTCATGGTGCCTACCAGCCCTGTTTTTATTCTAATTACCCAGGCACAAATAATGAACAGCTAATGCCTTGCAAGGACCACTAGATTTTCACAGTGCCCTTCTCCCCCAGCCTTAACCACGCTGACCAGAGGGTCTCCAAACATCCAGATAAAAATCATTTTGCACACCTACATTTCCATAACCTGGTCCTTACAGAGATTTGTTCATATGAAACAGAAAAAAAAAAAAAAAGACTCCTCACAATCTGGCACAATCCAATTCTGACTGCACTCCAGTAACTTAAAAAAAAAAAAGTCTCGCTTTTTTTTTTTAATTGAATTCTTTCAAGCAGTGTGGAGCAATACTGCTGGGTAGATCTTGTGAGAGGAGATAATTAAAACACAAACAAACTAGTTCTTTCATTTGGAATAGCAGACACTGCACATGCTCAGGAATGATGGCTCTAGCAAAATCCCAAAGGATACTTAGCATGCAAACAGAGTCCACATTAGAGATAGGTTCAGAGGTTTGCTTTGGAGATACAAACCCTTTTGCACTGCAAATCAGGAAGAGAATCTCAAGAAAACTGGGCCTTTTCTCTGACAGTGCCAGTAGAGCTGGGTAAATAAAATAATGCCTTTGGCAAAGGGCTCTTCACCAAAGAGGGGGTGTGGCTCGGGCAAAGAGCTTGCTTCATCTTCCTCCCCAGTCTTGAGTCCTACAAAAAGGATTACTAATCTGGTGGCCTCTGGAAAAGTAAATAAAAATGGAACAACAAAAGAAACAGATGAAATTCTTCCCTGAGAATCATTTTCCCTAAGGTATCAGGACCCTGAATACAAATAATCAATGTGTTCTTACATCCTAGATCCATTTCCTATTTGTCATTATTTGGATGGATGTGTAACTCCCACCAGAGTTGGTGATTATAACCTTGTATTCAGGAGCTCTCAGTAGAGTTATCCTACCCTACTAAGTGAGAGAAAGGTGCTGAAATAGACTGTTTGGGGTCCTCTGTAGTTGCTTATTAAAGTTGGTCACACTTTTCCCCGTAGGATCACAGCTCTAGAGATGGAAGGGATCACTTAATTTTATAGATGAGAAAACTGAGACTCAGAAAGGTTAAATTAAGCATAGTGCCTAACATCTAATAGGCACTTAAGAAATGCTAGTTGATTGGATGAGTTATATTTTCTATGCTTACACTGAAGTTGCATTAAATGCCAACAATGCATGGGACATTGGATAAAAAGAAGGTTGTTTATATGATTCTAAAGCACCTGAGCAAACTATTTAATGCAATCAAGAAATCAGTGAATGGAGGGAAATTCTCTTGAGTTGGGGGTGGGGTTATTGTATAAACAAAATAATCTGTTGATTGAATTACTACTTCTGGCTTCTAAAGCAGGTTTGGTATTGTGTAGCCACTACCAGGGAAATAGCTCTTACACACTGACAAACACAAATAATAGGAACAAGGGGAAGGAAGGAGTGCACTGAGAATGAACCATGAAGCTAACATTTGCAAAGGGCTTCCCAAAGTATGACCAAGCATTTTTTCAAGAGTATCTATTTCCATTGGCAAATACACCCTGACAGAGCAGAATGAAGACCAGCACCAAGAGCATACCTAACTTTAGAAACAATGTCTTCTTCACAAATATACAAGTGGATGCCCCCAATCACATTTCAACACACATTCATGGGACATTCCTTGACAAATGAGCCCAGTATTTCTTTAAAGGCAGAAATGACTACAACTTCAGTTCACTTTAAAAGACATATTTAGGAAGTGATTAAAACACCTTTGAGCAACCACTAATCTACTGAATAAAGCTATATCCCTCTCTTTCTAAAGTAAAAAGTAAATCACATAAAGAATTCTATTTTAATTTAGGGCCAGCTGCAAAAGTAATTCAAGGACTACTGGGGTAATTTGGAGTCCCAGGGGCCCCCAAAATACAATTTCCCACCTACTTATTACTCATGCCTAAAATTAATTCTACCACTAAAGATAAATTCAACATTTATTAACAATCACTTTAGTAGTTAAAAGGCATCAAGAAACCATGCTTAAGATAGAATCCCTTTACTCCAGAAGAAGTAACATTTTTTCACCTGATCAGTCATGTACACCTTAGTATAAATTATAATGTGACCTTTTTCCTGATGGTAGAGAGCAGAGAGAAGACTGCTAGGGCAGAATGTTATACACACTGTCAAATGAAGTTTCTGTTATCAGATTATGCACTTAATTGTTTTTCTTTATCATAGAGTTGAATTTCTAGGGGGAAATGACGTTTACATAAATATGTGAGGGGCAGCTAGGTGGTGCAGTGGATAGAGCACCAGCCCTGAAGTCAGAAGGACCTGAATTAAAACCCAGCCTCGGACCAAATACTTGGCATTTACTAATTGTGTGATCCTGGGCAAGTCACTTAACCCCAATTGCCTAAAAACAAAAACAAAAAATACATAAATATGTGAAAAATAAAAGTCATCAATATAACATTTAATAGAAAATTAATTACTTAATAGTGTAAAGTGTTTTACAAATTTTGAGTCTATAAAAATGTGAAATGTTTCTATTATTCCCATGTCCTAAAGAATAGATTTTAATAGGGGCATGAAAACAAATAAAGAGAAGAAGAGAAAGCAGGGCAAGAAGAAAACTCGGAAAGTTCTCAGTCAGATTCTAACCACTACACAATTAAGCCCACAATTAATTGGGAACAAAATACTGAACAGTAAAAAGCGGCAGGAACTACACCCTCCTTAACTGTACATTCGCATGAAGAACAGAATAGAGAAAGAGTAGCCATGAAATCCTTATCACGAATGCTTCTTGCAATTTCTCTCATTACCCATCTGATTAGGATAATCAGCATGATCTCCAAACAAACTGTTCCAGATCTCTGCTGCCAGTCAACTCAGGGCAGCTTTATTTAGCCCTCCCAAAAGAAAAAAAACAAAACTCAGTCCTTGCCAACACTGGGATTAGAGAACCCACAGGTGCTTAAGGAAGTTGCCTTAGTAATTGACACTCTTAACTGAGTCAATCCTGAATTAAATATCCTAAATGAAATATGATGATGAGATAGGAAACCTGGGTCTTAACCACCTAGAGTCATTCAGGAAACCTCTACTTCTTTTCCCCTATAAAGTTGCAAGGTCTCCAATATCCCACTCAAATTGCCTCTTGAAATATGGAGAAAGAAACTGAATACAAACCAGTAGATAGAAGCATTAGTAGAAGAACCTAGTTCAAATCTTGACTCAGGCATTTATTAATTATGTGACCATAGCAAAGTCATTTAGCCCTCCCCACTACCACCACCACCACCACCACGGTTTTCTCTATACAATGCTTGGACTCCAAGGCCTCTGAGCTCCTTTCCAGTTCTAAGTTTATGCTCATACAAAACTGGCTGCCAACAATATCACTGGAGGGAATTCCTATTATCTTATTTTCTCATCAAACAAATAGATAAGTATCCTTTTTTTTTTTCATGAGGACTGTAGGCATTGTTGGAATGGCCATTATGAATGATGTTGATTCTCTTGTGTCAAGTGTTTTATGGCTCAGTTGAGCAATTTAGTATTTTTATACAAACCCTGTGGAAATGCATGGGCAGCAAGGTGGGGCAGTGGATAGAGGGCTGGGCCAGGTGTTAGGAAGTCTCTTCTTCCTGAATTCAAATCTGACCTCAGATACTTACTAGCTGTATGACCCTGGGCGAGTAATTTAACCCTGTTTTTCTCAGTTTCCTCATCTGTAAAATGATCTGGAGAAAGAAATGGCAAATCATTCCAGTATCTTTGCCAAGAAAACCCCAAATAGAGTCATGAAGAGTCACATACAACAGGAGGAGGAGGAGGAGGAGGAAGAAGAGGAAGAAGAAGAGATTGAACATCAATGGAAATGGAAGCTCGTACAAGAATTCTTTCCTGATTCCCCTAGAAAGTAACAGCCTTCCCCCCTCCAACTTCACACGGCACTTTGTCTTTTACCTCTCTAATGCAAGTGTCATGTAATACTGTGTATGTTGGTCACCTGTGTTTGTATGATGTTCCTACTATACACACTAAGCTCCATGAGGGCAAGAACCTTGTGCTAGCTAAACTTTTTATCCCCTTCAGCAGACATTTAACTAGCTATGTTGCACCCTGGAAACTTCCTCAGAGCCTTGGGACCTCTCATCCTGGAAAAGTCCCATGTTTTGCCAGATCTCTCCTACTTGTGAATTCTTCCTAAAGCCTCCATTTTGGGGAGGGCCCCAGGCCAGCCAAACTTCATGCACCTGGCTGTGCATCTGACTTTCCAGACTCCAACACTATGCTAGGCACTTTGTATGCCATACAAAAATAGTTATTTCTGAATCTCTGCTTTCAAGGAACTTGCAATCAGTAGTGATTATAAGACAGTATAAATAGTTATAAAGCAAAGTACAATGTGATAAGCAGATGCGAGGCACAAAGCTTAAGCTCTGGGCTGCTTTCAGCTACATGGGTCAAATTATAAAACTTTGTTCAGAATAATATATTTAAGTCATTATGAATTGAACCAAATATTTAGGGTGTAAGGATATAAAATGATAGCTAATAATGGGGAAGCCATTGAAGCTTCTTAAGCAGAAGCGATGGAGAGAAGCCTGTGATTTTTTTAAAGTTTTAGGCAATTGGGGTTAAGTGACTTGCCCAGAGTCACACAGCTAGCAAGTGTCAGGTGTTTGGTCTGAGGTCACATTTGAACTCAGGTTCTCCTAACTTCAAGGCTGGTGCTCTATCTACTGCACCACCTAAGCCTGTGCTTTTAAGATGTCAATATGACAGCTGTGTAGAAGATACTATGGAGAGGGACAAGACTAAGATGCAAGGGGACTAGGCAGCTAGATGACACAATGGATAGAGCACCGGCCCTGGAGTCAGGACGGCCTGAGTTCAAATCTGACCTTAGACCAAACATCTGACACTTACTAGCTGTGTGACCCTGGGCAAGTCATTTAACCCCATTGCCTAGCCAAAAAAAAAAAATGGGGATCACGACAGCACCTACCTCCCAGGATTGTTGAGAGAATCAAATGAGATAGCATTCGTAAACCACTTTGCACAGTGCCTGGCTTATAAGAGGTGCTTAATAAATGTATTTTTTCTTCCCTAAATGATAAGCTAATTCACACTAAGATGATGCTAACTGCATGTGTTATCTGAATTAAGTATTTTCATTTTATGAGGACTATTTAGAGAGTGAAACCTATAATTTTCAACATAGTAACAGCTGGATAGGGATGATACCCCTAGAAATTCCCTCAGATCACACCAACTAGGTGAACACATATTCAACCATTACCAGTCTCTTGCTTTGATCCTGTATTTCTGTATCGGTGACCATGCTGTCTCACCTTCCACTGTTTAGCACAGTGCCTGGCACAGTAGCAAGTACTTAACAAATGCTTGACTTTGTAGAAGATAAGCTCCTTGAGGGCAGGGACCATCTCACTTTTCTGCTTGTACCCCTAGCAACCACCTAGTTCTTGTAAGTGATACATAATAAATGCTTATTGATTAACTGATTCTCCATTTCTAATCATATCTGAATCTTACAATTTGTTAATTTTAATAGAACTTTTCCTTCAAAGTACTCAGAACAATATATAAATATCAAATGATGAACATTAAACATTTGGATTACAACATTGTCTATTCTTGCTTTCTTCGTGTCCCCTAGGGAATCTTGGGAGGGGAAAAGAGAGGGGGAAGTATCTAAGAGGCTATCTTCTAAGTTTTATTATAACACCCACTGTGGTCTGGGCAAATGGACCTCTCTTTCCCTCACTTACAACACTCACAGCCATCTCTCTCTCTCTCCCTCTTTCTGCCTCTCTCTGCCTCTCTCTCTTTCTCTCTCTCTCTCTCTCTCTCTCTCTCACACACACACACACACACACACACACACACACACACACACACACACACACACAAACATTTTTACCTCTGTCCCAGAAGTTAGCAAAGCCTAGGGCCAGGGTTCCAAATCCAACATTACACTTTCAGTTCAGTCATTTTTGAGTCATGTCTGACTCTTCATGATCCCATTTGGGGTTTTCTTGGCAAAAGTACTGGAGTGGTTTGCCATTTCCTTCTCCAGCTCATTTGACAGATGAGGAAACTGAAGCAAACAGGGTTGAGTGACTTGTCCAGGGTCACACAGCTAGTATTAGCATTCAGTAGGAGCCCCAGCTTCTATAGAGAGGCCGCTGTAATGTGTAGAAACCATGCTAGTGTTAAAGCTGCAAGAATTCAGTCTAAAATCATGCCTCTGGCACAATCTAATCCAACAAGCATGTAATAGTACCTACTACCAAGCATACAGGAAGTACTTAGCAAATGCTAGGCAAGTCACCTAATCTCACCGGGGTTCAGTTTCCTAATCTGGGGGTAACAATACTTGTACTGCCCCCTCCTAGGGTTGCTGGGAGGAACGTGTTTTGTAGACCTTAAAGATATACGTAAATTAAAGTTGTTATTAGTATACTTCTCCAAATTAATTAATTTAAAACATCAAGGTAACAGCACATGGGCATGCAGAGGCACAATTAATGTGTCAGGTTTAGGGCAAACTGGCCAAAGATAAATTACAGTACTACCTCTGTAGCTGTGAGTCATTCCTTCCTGCTTGCCTCAAACTGCCACAGAAGGCTGAGAAAGACGTGTAGTGATGTCTTCCAACATGTAGAGAAACTTGGAGTGTAAGGTGAGGTTATAAAGAGGATACATAAATGATGCCTCCATACTTGGTAGCTTTTACAGAGGAAACATGGCGCAGAAGAAATCTGTTGTCCGGAGTCACAGGACCTGAATTCAAATCTCAGCTCTGGACAAGGCACTTAACCTCTCTGAGTCTCAGTTTCGTTATGTGAAAAACTAGAGGGATAGATGATTTAGGGCAGGGATGGGGAACCTGCAGCCTCAAGGCCCTCTAGGTCCTCAAGTATAGCCCTTTAACTGAATCCAAACTTCACAGAACAAATCCCCTTAATAAAAGGGTTTGTTCTGCAAAATTTGGATTCAGTCAAAAGGCTGTACCCAAGGACCTACAAGGCCACATGTCATCTGGCCTTCTGGTCATCTGACCAGGGATCTGAAATGCAAGGGCCAAATCCTGCCAGAGTTTGTTTTTATACAATTGGCAAGCTAAGAATGGTTTCAGGTTTTGTTGTTTGTTTTTTTTAATTCTTAAATACATAAAAAACATTCTTAGCCCATTGGCCTTTGGGTCCAACTTTGCTGACCCTCTAAACTAGACCAACCATAAAATAATGTAACTGGCCCTGAGTGATTAGCAATAGAGGTATGGGTGCCCTTCACAAAGCAGGCATAGGCTCTAGACTGAGCTTTTAAGAGCGATCAATTGTCATATTTCTTGCCTTCTCAGTAGGTAAAGGAGGGATGGAGGATGGGAAAGAATTTGGAATTGAAAATAAGATTTTTTTAAAAAAATAAAACAATTTTTAAATGTTAAAATATAATAACAGAAAAAAAAAAGTGATCCATCCTCTCATTCCCTCCAAAATGCAAAAACCTTATGGCACCTCAACTTGACAGACAGATACTAATTTGCCCCCTGCTGTGTCTGACCCTAGAAAGCCTGAGTAAGGTAAGAAGCAAATGTCCCTGGTTAATAAGTGTCACTTCCCTTAAGTTAGACTTTTCTTCATGGATTCTATGAGGTGAACTCACCAGGGGAAGGAGGAGGGGAAAAAGGGGGGCAGGGGGTCAAATGTAAACTCAGCCTTCCCAGCAAGCCAACAAAATAGTCACCATGTTTGTGTTATCCTCAGGCTTTTATTAGCCTGGAAACAGGGATCCCTCCAACAGGAACCTAATGATTTTCTTTTCTTCCGAACTTTTGTATCAAACTACAGTCATTGTGATTATAGTTTCACTTTGTAAAAGGGGAGCACACGTTACACAAGGTGGGAAAACAATCCCTGGTTAGGACCATTTTAGAGACACTGTGCAGGGGTGGGGGCCTAGCTGGCTCTACCCCAAAGCTCACTCTCTGGTCCCTGGGATTTTCCCTTCAGGGCAAAGAGGAAGGAAATCTAGCGTGGCTGTACAAAAAAAAAAAAGTCTCCAAGGAGCAGGTAGGGGAGCTCATGCTTTCAGTACGGGACTCTGATGAGAAAGCCAAGTCTAGGTTTGGTCCCAGGTTTGCCTGGTTGGTTATGCCACCTGGTTTTCATTTGCCTCATGACCTGGCATCAAAGTGGCTTCACCTAATCCTGCTTCAGACTGCCTATCTACCAAGTGAGAACAATGCAAAGTTGTGTATTCATTGCCCTAAGAACATTACTAATTCTGATCACTAAAGAGATGCAGCCAAATTAGAATGGATTCTTCCATTTATTTCTCTTATATGAATAGGACTCCCTTCTCAGTTCTGATAGAATGTAAACTCCATGAGGGCAGGGACAATTTTTTGTTTTGTCTTTGAATATCCAGCACCCAGCAAAATGTCTGGCACACATTATGTGCTTGATTTGTTATCGTTGTTCAGTTGTTTTTCAATCACGTCCAACCCCTATCTGGGGTTTTCTTGGCAAAGATACTGGAGTGGTTTGCCTTTTCCTTCTCCAGCTCATTTGACAGATGAGCAAACTCAGGTAAGCAGAGTTAAGTGACTTGCCCAGGGTCACACAGCTAATAAGTGTCTGAGGCCAGGTTTGAACTCACAAAGATGAGTCTTCCTGACTCCAGGTCCTGCACTCTATCCACTTTGTCACCTAGCTGCCTCTGCATTTCCATTGAGTTTACATAAAAATGCTAGATTGCTCTATTCACCATGCTATGTAGCTGCCCCTAGGTACTTGATAAATGCTTGTTAATAGGGTCATTGACTACCTGTGTGACCTTGAACAAGTTATTTGCACATTGCCTGGCACCTAGTAAGCACTACAGAAGTATCAGTTATTATTAATAATCTGTCTGCACCTCTCTTTTCTCCTCTGTAGAATGAGTGGATTGGATAGACTGACTTGTAGCTCTAAATCGAGGATCCTCCCAGAGTGTAAAGTCTCCGGCATGCCCTGCCAACCCAGAATTGTGCATCCACAGGCCATCTGCTGGATGATGAACTTTTGGGCCACAGCAACTCACAAATATCATCTACAAAGAGCTCACAATTTAGTATCATAATTCTAGAGTTGAAAGGGAGATTAGGGGCCATCTGTTCCAATCCCCCTCATTTTGCAAAGGAGGAAACTGAGGCCCAGACACTTGCCCAAGGTCCCACAGATAATAAGTGTCAGAGCAGGGATGTGAACTCATGGCCCATGCCTGCAAATTCTGTGTTCTTTCCACTGCACTACACTTACCTTCACTGATAGGATCACTCGTGCTTACGTGGAATCACAGGATCTCAGAATTAAAATGACTTTAAGAAGACATATAGTTTGACCCATATCTAAACACCCAAAGAGTGATGTGAAAGTATTGACTGATAATTTATCTTTGTATGATATTTTATCCCTGTTCACAGGATCTAGAAATCTAGTTTTGGAAAAATGATATCAAACCACCATCCTGGGGCAGAGCAAATAAAGCCCAGAATTGGGCCATTTCCCAATCCAACCTTCTGCTTCAAAGTAGTGGTTTCTACCAGAACGATCTCAGGTCATCCTGACTCTAAGGCCTTCTTTCCCTTAGAATAGTATGAAACAATACATCAAATCCATTACAAAATGTCTCTTTTATGTCATATAGTACATCTCTTACCAGAAAACATGGAGTAGGCAGGGGATTAGAGAATATGTGGCAACTGAACAGAACAGAAAACAGTCTGAAGGGGAGTCAAATTTGAACAGTCAAATCAGGAAAGGTGCATCCATTCCCTTAGAGCACCCATTCTCCATCCCCTTAGGGTCCCAAGAGAGGGGCACCATGTCAACAAAATTCTTGGGTTAGCATATGCTGTTCCATCAATACCTATCACTCCCCTAAATTGAGACATTTCTCCACCATGTTTTATGAGGTAATCTCACTGGAGCATCACAGTGACAGGACACTGGGGGCAGTCCAAAAGTGGTTATAGCAATTAGCATTGACTGATGGGAAATCACAAAATGAGGCATCAAATTAAGGTCACTAACTGTGACCTGGTAACTTGCCCTACTGAAAATAAAGTGCCATGCTAGTTATTATTTATACTGGACCTCTGGGTCTCAATGCTTACTATGCAAAAAGCACTGATCCAGGTCAGCAAGGGGTACAACAAAGGATACAACAAAAATAACAAAATCGTAATATATACTAGCTAGAAAGGACATTAGAAGAACTCTAGTTCAATAACCTAAAATATGAATAAAAGTACTGGTCTGAATTTGTATCTGGCTCTGTATCCTAGGTAAATTACTTAACCTTTGCAATCTTCAGTTTTTTCATATGTAGGAGAGGGGGAATAATAATACTTGAAATTCTACCTGGTTGTGAGGAAATAAACAACATTTAGGAAATCAACAAGCATTTATTAAGTACTTATTGTATGGGAGGCACTGTTCTTAAGTAGCTAGAGATTAAAAGAAAGGCAAGTATACAGAAGTGTGTGTGTGTGTGTGTGTGTGTGTGTGTGTGTGTGTGTGTGTGTGTGTGTGTGTGTGTGTAAAAGTATTCAGAGGTAGCTAGGTGGCTCAGCTGGTAAAGCACTGGGTCTGGTGTGAGGAAGACCTGAGTTCAAATCCGGCCTCAGATACATACTAGCTGTGTGACCCTAGATAAGTCACTTAACTTCTATTTGCCTTAATCCACTGAAGAAGGAAATGTATCTTTGCCAAAAAAATCCCATGGACAGTATGGTCCATGAGGTCATGAAGAGTCAGACACAAGTGAACAACCGAACAACTTTATGTGTGAGTGTTGTTTATATATGTGTATAGGGGTGCGTAAGTGTATATGTGTACATACACACACACACACACAACCTTGCTGTCAAAGACCTCATAGTCTAATGTGTATTGTACAGTACTTAGAAGGAAAAGAATCAACCAAACAAACATTTATTAAGCACCTACTATTGTAAGAAAGATAGAAAGACGCCAGGCTACGCATGACTCTAAAAGCCAAATAAAATGTATATTTGATCATGGAAGTAATAGGGAGACAGTGGAATTTATTGAGGAGAGTAACATGGTCAGCCCCATATTTAAGATCCGCTCAGCATCTAGAGCAGGATAGATCAAAGTGGAGAAAGATGAGGAAGGGAAATCAATCAGAAGGCTTTTGCAATATTCCAAGTGCGAGATGATGGAGTGATAAGGGATTGCATCCGGGTGGCAGCTGCGTCAAAGAGAATGAACCTATTCTAGAGACTTTTCAAAGGTGGAATCTACAGGAGTTAATAACAAAATGGATGGGTGGTAGGGGTTTCAGGGTGGATGAGGAGATAAGGATACAAGATTGTCAGCATGAGTGTCCAGGAGGATAGTAATACCTTCCATGGTAATAGGAAAGTTAGAAAGAAGGGAGAGTTTGGAGGGAAAGGTAATAAATTGTTTTGCATATGTTGAGTTTAAGATGTCTACATGGCATCCAGTTCAAGATGACCGATATATAGCTGGTAATGTGAGATGAAAGTCCAGGAGAGAGGGTAGGACTGGAAGAATAGACCTGAGAATCATCTGCATAGAGATGATAACTGAAATCTGTGGAAGTTGATGGGATGCCCAAGAGAGATAACAAAGAGGGAGGAGAGAAGAGGACCAGGACAGACAACCATTGAAAGATTCCCATGATAAATGCACTTGACCAGCAAAGAGAAGGAGCAGCCAGGAAGATAGGAGGAAAAGCAGAGGACAGCAGTGTCACAGAAACCTGCAAGCATTTATCAAGTGCTTACTCTGTGACCAACATTGTGCTAGGCACCAGGGATCACTGAAATACAGAGATGATGAAGTACCAAAGTGAGATAGTTCCTGCCCTCACAGTTTACATTCTACTGGGTAGAGGAGAAAGAGAATATAACACGTCTCAGATAAGCAAATACAGAAGATACACAAAATAAATGCACAGTGATTTTAGATAGGGGATGCTAATGACTAAAAGAAGTAGGAAACATCTCTTGAAGGAGGTGGCAGCGCTTGAGCTAAACCTAAAGGGAACTAGGGCTTTCAAGAGATGGAGGCAGGGGGCTAGAACATTCCAGACATAGGGTGCCAGACTTCAAAAAGGCACAGAGTTGAGAAATGGAATGTTGGATTCAGAGAACAGCAAACTGACCTGCTCAGCTGGAGCACAGAGTGTGAGGGTGAGCAGGGGGAGTACTGTGGAACCAGCCTTGTACTCAGATCACAGAAACAGAGAAACATAGATTCAAAGCTAAAAGGGATCTCAGTAGACATCTCTCCCAGGCCCTCCTTCACTTTATAGATTTTGAGAGCCCAAGCAAGAATTGTATTTTAGCCTAGAGTCCATGGGGAGCCACCGAAGCTTCCTAAGCAGGGGAGTGAAATGGTCACACCCATGTTTTAGGAATATCAATTTGGCAGCGATATGGTGAATGGATGGGAGATGGGAGAGGAAGGAAGCAGAGAGACCAGTTAATAAGCTACCGAAATAGTCTGGGTGAGAGGTAATGAAGGTTTGGGACTGGTTTTTTTCTGAGACTGGATTTCTCTATCTTACCCAAGCCAGAAGGAGAACAGACATTCACAGGCCTGATTCTAATATTGATTTTTAAAACCTGCTCATTTTTCCAACCTGGGTGGTTCACTCCTCCTTAGGCAACCTGGTGGCTTCCCTCCCAGGGCTACACATAATAGTGTTAGACTTAGTTCGGACACTGATCAACTTTAGCCCTACTGCAGCTCAGAACTCCTAAGCATCTCAGCCTTTCCAGCACAGGGACTTTAGGTATGTACTATCATGCCTATCTGTCTATCTATCTATCTATCTATCTATCTATCTATCTATCATCATACTACTAATACCACCACCACAACCACAACCATTACTACTACCACTACCACTACCACTACTACCACCACCATCACCACTACACTACCACTTTGTCGTTGTCTGGCCATTACATCAGTCATGTCCAACTGTTCATGACCCCATTTACGGTTTTCTTGGCAAAGATACTGGAGTGATTTGCCATTTCCTTCTCCAGCTCATTTTACAGATGAGGAACTGAGGCAAACAGGGTTTAAGTGACATGTCCAGGGTCTTACAGCTAGCAAGCATCTGAGGCAGGATTTGAACTCATGAAGATGAGTCTTCCTGATTCCAAGTCCGTTGCTCTATCTACTGTATTACCTAGCTGCCCACCACTATCTACTATTACTGCCACCACTGGTGCTACTACTCCAAACACCACTACCATTGCTATTACTACCATAACTACTACTACTGCTACTACTACTATAATGACTACTATTACTATCACCACTACAAACCACTACTATTACTACTATTACCACTACCACTACTACTACTACTACTACTACTACTACTACTACTACTACTATTACCACCACCACGAGTGCTACTACTACTCCTACTACCACTACCACTATCATTACTTAGTAGTAGTCTTGGCACAGATTCCCAATGATTAGTTTAACTCAGGTATATATGCAGGCTAGATGGGAAAAGACCAAGGAAGCAGGAGGGTCACATTTACCCATTTCTCCTGGAAGAGAGTTATACTTGAGGAGGGTAAAAAAAAAAATGTCCCATCTAGGGCTTGCCCACTAAACGTAACTAAAGGCACTAAAAATGATAGTCAATGGAAGGATACTGAGGTACAAAAATCATAGAATCAAAGAATAATAAAGCTGGAGGGGATTTGAAAACAGCATCTGGTCCAGCTGCTTGGCAGATGTTTGCAATGAGCTGCAGGGAATGATTATGCAATAATTAAATGTGGTGATAGTCCTTCCCCCCCCAAAAAAAAAAACATGAACAAAAACAATCATGTAGGAATTTGGCAGAGTTAAAGATAATACACAATTCTCAGAGATAACTTTCCTTCTACCTAATCCACCTTGGCCTCTTGGAGGAGATGGCCTCTAATAGAGTGAGGACAGTGAAGAGACCTGAAGAGCAAACAGCAAGGAACTAGAGGAAAAAGGTCAAAACCTATCCTGGGGAGAAGGAGGGGGCCTGGCAGCACAGAGAGAAATGAAGGAGCTGCTGCCAAAGAGAGGAGGTTTGCTAATGACTCCTACCAGCCCACTACCAAACCCAGAGGAAAAAATGTAAATCCTGCATAAATCCTTTATCACTCAACAGTGTGTAAATCAGCAGGCTGGCTTTGTTTAAGCTACAATTCTATTTGTCTTTCTACCTGTGAAACTTCTTCCTTGACATTTTCAGGTTTGAGGTATAATATGGTATATAATATGATCTGGTCTACAGTAGGATAGGATAATGGAGCATAGTATCTAAGGTAAGATGGATCATGAAAGTCCCAGAGGAAAATGGGAACTTAAATTTAATTAATTATTTTTTTTAAATTTTATTAAAATGGGAACATAATTTAGGAACAAGTTTCATTCAATACATTAACCACTTTAGTATAAAAATTCATCCCAGCTTTTTGAGTATTCCTCTTGGAACAGGTCAGATGAGCATCATTAAGATCAGAATTGTAGCACTATCACAAAAGAGACCCCAAGTAGTTAATTCAAAGACAGTTTCCCTATTGTTTAAAGTGATTTGCATATTATTTAATATCAAAATACACAGAAATTTCTCCTCTAACCCCAGGCCTCCCCAGTCTTATTCCTTTCTTTCTAATTCACAGCCAACCCTTTGATATGCTGAGTACTAATCAAATAGATAAGGCCTTCCTTACTTTAATTAATAAATGATTAGTCTTGATAACAGAAGTGTAAGTAGAGCTGTAATTCATGAATTTGCTAATTGTTTTTCCCTGCTGTGGATTTTTCCTAGTATTAGTCTTTAGTCATACTGAGGAAGTAAATTTCACATTGAGCCTAATCAGCAAACTGGTTTTATACCTTAATAAGCCAAGGCATAATTTGTACACCAAGTATTTCATTTTAAGCATGTTCCTCACAGCTATTGCCAGTATCCAGGCCCAGAAGCAGAAGCTCACAGGAGCCAAGGCAGAGAGAAATTTTGATCATTTCCCAGTAAGAAAAACAGTGTTGGTGGAATGAAAACTGGACCCCACCCGGCACACAGATAATTACTGACCACAACCCAAAGACCCAGGCTTTTGTCCTGACTCAGCCATGTATTGTCTCTGCGACCCTGAAGAAGTTGCTTAGCAGAAACTCCATTTCTTTTTTAAAATAGTGATCAAATAAAAAATCCCTGCCATTTTCTCACCGAGTTGTTTTGAAAATTAAATGCTATAATAGATGAGAAAGTGCTGTGAAAGCTATAAGATATAACACAGTTACAATGCCTTCAAGTGCCAACAAGGCATAGTGGATAGCATGAAAGATTTAGATTCTAAAAGTTCAAATCCTGTCTTTGATACTGACTAACTCCGTGGCCAAAGGCAAGTAACCTAAACCCCTGGGAATCAGTTTCCTTATTGGTAAAACGGGAGTAATAGTACCCACAGTAGCTGCCTCAAAGGGTTTTTATGTGGCTTAGGAGACAATAATAACTAACATTTATTTAGTGCCTTAAGTTTTGCAAATGTTTTTACAATTATCATTTCATTTTATCCTCGGGACAATCCTGGGAGATAGGTGTTATTATTATCCCCAGCTTACAGATGAGGACATTGAGGTTAAACTGCTTGCCCAGACTCACAGAGGTAGTAAGTGAGCAAGGCAGTATTCAAATCCAAGTCTTTGGATTTCAGAACCCAAGTCTAGTATGCTATCCACTTTGTGACTCCCAGTCCCACACTTGATTCATGGCACCACTTTGATACCAAGAGGTAATGAAAGTAAAATGCTTGATACTTTAAAGGACTCTCTGTTGGTTATTATGAACACAAGTAAAAGGGAATATGATATAATAATGGTCAGATCCTCTCTTTATATTCAAAAATATTAGCCATTTCTGGATTAAATGAAAATAGGCTAATGTGCCCTCTGCTTCTCGTGTCAGAATTAGAGTAGATAACCTCCAACCCTTTAAGATTCCCTGTTTTGGTTTTTTTGTTGTTTTGTTATTGTTATTGTTGTTGTTGTTGTTGTTTAGGGTGAGGGTGAGGGACCATTGAAGAGGAGTACAATCCTGGTTGTTGCTGGCTTGTTGTTTGGTTTTGGTTTTTTTTTTTAATATAAAAAATTTCACTACAATTCATTACTGTTCCTCATAACAGAATTAAAATAACACAATGAAAGAAGTTGATATGGCAGTATAATGTAGTAGCTAAGGGTTAGAGGAAAGAGTGAGGAGATAGATAGGAGAGCTCAAGTTGGGGCAGAAGGGCACATCCCTCACCCCTCCTCTGAGTAAATCAGAATGACTCTGCAGTAGATGTCGACTTTGTGATGCCAACACTCTAATTCCCACCTCAGCCAGCCATGTTCAATACACTTCTGAAGAATCTGATAAGTGGATGAGCTCCCCTTCCCCATCACTCTAGAAACCAAGGCTGTGCAGATAATAAAATTATCTATCCCCAATGACTCAGTTCTAATCTACCCTAATGTTTTATTCAAGCATTCATCCAATAAGTGTTTTTTGAGATCCTTCAATATGGAGCAGTGGATAGAGAACTGGATTTAGAATCAAGACCCTGGTTCAAATCCTGCCTCAGGCACTTACTAGAGATGTGATCCTGGACAAGTCATTAACCTCTAGGTGCTCCAGATTCCACATTTGTAAGATGAAGGGCTGAGACTTGAAGGTCCAGAATATGGTAAGTGTCCACATAGAGCACAAAGATCAGGTGAGGGAGAGTTTTTGTTTTGGTTTGTTTTTATGGTGGAAGAAGTTCCCACTTTCAGGAAACCCCATCTCCTCCTTCCTGTCAGTCCCCCTCAAAAAGCACTTGGAAAAGAGAAATGGATTAGCACAAGAAGAGTAGAAAATCTGGCTTCTGACATTCATTACAGGGCATGTTGGAAAAACCACTTATTCTCTGAACTTAAATTTCCTCCCCTATGAAATGATACTTAATAGTGAAAACTTGCCTCACTATGGAAAGTAACTAATGAATGTAAAATTCCTTGAGGACACAGGTACCTTACGCAACTGTTATTTTTTAAAACCATCCATTAAGTCCTGTAATAACAGACGTTTCAATGCCCTTATTTCTTCACATTTGCAGCTCCCTTGTATCACATTGTATTGTGCTCTTTCATCATGTTCAATCATGAGTTCAATCTTAAAATATTTTCAAATAAGACCCAATTATGTTTTCATTGCATGAACCGACATATGGAGCACAAAGGATGCTGAATTGGCAGGGATGAGTTTTGTGTAGAAATACAAACAAAACTTAGAAGATCATAGGTTCTAGAGCAGAAGAGAACTTAGAAATTTGGTAGCTTAGGAGTTCTTGATCTGGGGTCTATGAACCTTTAAAAAATGTTGTAATAGTATTTCAATATAATTGGTTTCCTTTAAAATCCATTTGAGATGGGATCCATAGATTCTCTTGACTGCCGAAGGGGTCCTGGACACACAAAAACAGTGTAAGAACCCCAGTCTAGTTTAACCCTCTAATTTGGGGCTATTGTTTCGACACAGAATCCAACTTAAAATTCTTTTAATACTTTAGGGTAGCTTTTTAATTGTATTTCCAAAATTATTATACCTACCCAAATTCTACTCCACCCACTCCATTTGTCTTAGCGCTAATCATATTTCTAAATGCCACTCTGCAACCTCCTTCCCCAGCTTCTGCTGTGCAGAACTCTGCTTACAGAAGTAGAAACTTGGTTTTGTAGAACTCAAGCACTGTGTTTAAAAATTGTGAGAAGACCAAAAACATTTTGTCGTAATCAAAATTATTTTAGAACACCATTTATAAAGCTGTTTTGTTTAAGCTCAAAGTCACACTGCCTATGTGATCTTGGGCAAATCACTTAATTTCTCTCAGCCTCAATTTCCTCATCTGTAAAATGAGGTTGGATTAGATAGATGACTTCTGAAGCTCCTTCCAGCTTTGGAGTTTTGTTCATATAACCCTGTGACCTGACTCTCTTTAAAGAACACTTATTATATTATATATAATGTTATTATATGATATCATAATGCTATAAGACCCCAGGATTCTAAGCTTCCATGTTTCCCATTTTAGAATTTCATGTGAAGCTCCACAGGGGTGGGGAACCTGAAGCCTCAAGGACACATGCGGTTCCCCACCCCTATATTAAAACAACATGAAGAAAAAAGTGCCATTATAAACAACTGCATGAATGAAAAGCATTTATTAAGCACTTATGATATTCCTGGTTGTACTAGATGCTGGGGATACAGATTTTAAAATGAGACCATCCCTCCCTCCAAGAATTTACATTCATTCTAAAAAAAAAGGCAACATATAAAAGAGAGGAGTAGCTAGAGAAGGAAACTTGGATCTGAGAAATCATAGTTACGGTGAATGGAGTCACAGGGCATCCAATTGACACTTTCTGGAAGCAATGGTAGTAATAATTAGATTACTGTTCCCAGAACAAGAAACAATTTGAGTGGGTTGGGGAAAAGTATGACTATGCATGCAGCCACAGGGCAAAGGGTAAGAAAATGGTTGAGTTGTGTGGTTAGATAAGATGTGAGGTATGGCCTGGTCTAAGACTGCCCAGATACAGTGAATTAGGAATTGGGATTTATATTACATTATTAATTTCATTGATTCTGTGCTTCAAAGTTATATCATGCCCTTTGAAAGACCTAAAATGATATGCAAGGTAGAGACAGATTATGGATACGGAAACTAAAGCCTGGGGCAGCTAGGTGGCTCAGTAGATAGAGCACCAGCTCTGAAGTCAGGAGGAACTGAGTTCAAATGTGGCCTCAGACCAAACACTTCACACGTACTAGCTGTGTGACCTTGGGCAAGTCACTTAACTCCAATTGCTTCACCAAATAAATAAACAAATAAGCAAATAAGTAAATAAATAAATAAATAAATAATGAGAAACTAAAGCCTGGAAAAATTAAGTGACTCATCCAAGATAACTTAAGAAATGACAGGCATAGGATTTGAATCTAGGTCCTTTGATTCTCAATCCAGCACACTTTCCACTTTACCATGAACATTCTACCCCTCTATGTTAGTGTCAAATTGGTCTCTTCACTATCCCTTGTTTCTTATTCTGCCCCCATTTCTGCCTGTCGAAACCCTTCCTATTATTCAAGACCCATCTCTTCTACTGCCACTCCTTCCATAAATCCTTCTCTAATACAAACAGCTGGAAGTGATCTCTCCCTTCTCAAAGCTCTCTCCTTTGCCCTTACATTCTAAATGGTTTACATGAAATGAGATAATGTATGCAAAGTGCCTTCTAAAGTGACATACAAATATAAGCTATAGCAGGAGGAGGCATAATTGAAAATTTATGGTAATAATAACAATAATCGTTAGTGTTCAAGGTATAAGCATAAGATCATCAATTTTGGAGAATCTATATGCTCATCACAAGGAGCAACTAGGCATCCGAATGGATAATCAATGAATGAGTGAATGAATTTTTGGTGTGCCATTTGGAATGCATGTCTTACTTCCCTTGCTAAATTGAAAGGAAGGACCTTCTATTTCATCCATGTATCTCTAACTCCTAGCATAATATTTTACATACAACATGTGCTTAATAAATGTCAACTTGGAGAAGTGCTTAGTCCCCATACCACAATGGGCAATTGCATCCTATTCCATCCTCCAGCCTTACAAACACCCCCAGGGTCCTGTGACTCAAGGTGCCCGTCTTCAGAGGCCTCCTCTTTTATTACCATGCTACTCCCATCCCTATGTCAATGTGCCCTCTTCCTCTAACTCTCTCTGGTACTTGGGAGGTCCAGGAGTATTATATATGCTTCAGGCTTACAGACCAAACTCTCTACAGGATAGTCTTCCTCTTTCTATCACATTTTCATTGGATAAGGGTAGAATCAAGGTCTCTCATGAAAGCCACCTATGGTGCAATGGAAATGAAGAGGCCTGGGCTTAATGGGACTGCCAAGGCCATCCAACAACCCAAGGGAGTTTTCCATGACAGATGCTTCCCCAGCAGTTGCCCACAGAGCCATCCTGAGGTCTCTCTTTCCCCACCAAAGGGTGGTTTTCTGTGGTGTCTTCCCCGACAGGGTACCATATCTCAGTATAATAGGTTCCTCTCCACATCTGCTTCTACACCCACATACCTCAAGTGAATTTGCCTTGGGTACCAAGATGTCTAGTTATACTTCTTTGGGGGAAGGTCAGACACTTAGGTTTTCTAACTATAAGAGAATGATGGGAGATATCATTCTCATCATTTGTGATAAAATGGACTCATAAAGATATTAAGTAAGTTGACTAAGAGGAATCACAATTATCTTAAAGCACTTTAAAACTTAAAAGGAACCCTGTGAGGTAGACAACCATTCAAGTGAACCCCTCTTTTGGGCATTTTCAGTGCTTATCAATGAGGCTACTTATCCAGGTTTCCTGAACCTCCCTCTCCACAACACCACACAGTCCAGACAAGTAGGCCCATTTGCTGTTCCTTTTATATGAACTTTTATCTGTCCCCTCTAACCCTCTACACAGGCTATAACTTATGCTTAGCCTACATGAAAACTATCTCCTCACTTCTGCTACATGGTACCCCTAGCATACTTCAAAGCAAAGCTCAAGCAATGCCTTCTGCTGAAGGACGTGATGAATCCCCTACCCTAGACTGATGCTCTCCCCTATCCCTAGAAATAACTTAGTTATTTCATAGTTACAATGAATGGAGTCACAGGGATGTGTCCCAAAACTCTTAGCGCAGCTTTAAGCTGTTAAAGCTTAAGTCTAATACTTTAGGGATATCACCTTGTATTGTGTATTTATCTATGTTCCTGTTATCCCTGCTCCACTCTCCCACTGAAGGCCAAGTCCTTAAGAGTAGGGACTATTTCATTTAATCTTTATGTCCCCAGGGCCTAATGTAGTGTTTAAAACAGACAATAAATGGTTATTACATTGAATCTTCATTTTGCAGATAAGAGCTAAGTATGCCTCCAAGAAATTAAAGGACTTGCCCAGGGTCATATAGCTAGTAAATGTGAATGGAATCATAAAGATATTAAGTAAGTTGCCTAAGAGGAATCTCTTGATTATCAACACAGCCCCTTTTCTATGACGGCCTAGTATAAAAAGAGAAGAGTGGAAAGCATGCTGGCCCCACGAGAAAAGAGCTGGGAAATAATTACTAGGCTAAGTTCATTAGGGGATTCTAGGCCTACAGTCAGGATGTCTTGAGTTCAAATCCAACCTGGGACACTTACTAGCTGTGTGACCCTAGGCAAATCATTTAAGCGCTGTATGCCTCAGTTTCCTCAACCATAAAATGAAGATAATAATTGCATCTACTTCACAGTGTTTGTCATCAGGATCAAATTAAATAATATAAGTAATTTGATTAGCACCATGTCTACCTAGCACAAGATAGGTGCTTAATAAATGCTTGTTTTGGGGCAGCTAGGTGGCACAGTGGATAGGGCACCAGCCCTGGAATTGGGAGAACCTGAGTTCAAATCCAGCCTCAGACACATAACACTCACTAGCTGTGTGACCCTGGGCAAGTCACTTAACCCCATTGCCTAGCCCCTCCCAAAAAGAGAGAGAGGGAGGGAGAGAGAGAGAGAGAAAAGAAATAAGTAAATAAAAATAAGTGCTTCTTTCTTTCTATCCTTCAGTTTGTTCACTGCTGCTTCCCTTGAAATTCAGGAGGACAGGCTACTTGACTTTTCTGGGGCTCAGTTTCTTCATTTGTAAAATGAAAGGGTTCGACTTGATCTACAAGTTCTCACGAAGGTACATCAAATACATATTAAGTATCTACCAGGGATATAGCTCTGACTTTTGGAGGAGACGCATATCTCCCCAAGCATGGATCAGCTTCAGTAAAAGTATCATGGCCTGAAATGGACATTGAAAGGCTAAATTAATTCCACGGCCTCCAGATAGGATTGGATCAAAACCATTCTAGACAGACACTCCTTTACTCCTGTCCACTTTTAAAATACCCAGAGAACTGAAACTACATCCTTCCATAAAAAGTACGTTGCTCCCAAGCATATCTAAATAACTTGGGGGGAGAGGGGAGGTAAATCTCCAAGATAGAAAAAAAAAAAAGAAACTATAGAGTAGTAAGATTAATTGATTTTCCCAATGTGTCAAATTATTATGCACCAGAGACAGGAACCACTTGTTTAGAATGCAGGACTCTTGGGAAATAATTTATTAGATAGTACTATAATCCTCTCTGTTAGCAGACAAAGAACAGCTCCACTTAGAATCATAGAATGTTAAAGCTCGAAGAAACATGAGTGATCATCTAGTCAAACCCTCTCATTTTAGAAATGAGAAAAACTGAGGCCCAGAGAGCTTTAGTGACTTGCCTGCAGTCAGACAGTAAATGGTAAAGCCAAGATTAGAACCCAGGTCTTCTGACTCAAAGTTTACTGCTCTTTATATTGTGCAACAGGGTATATCTCTTCAAAATCTGTTGTTTGTTTTTTTAAATCTTTAACCAAAATCTTTAACATAGGGGGAAGGGAGTATCAGAAAGCATCTCCAAAAAGGATTTCCCAAGCTTCTAACCAGACTCCAAATCTGATCACTATGATTAATGTGAAAAAAGATATAAAAGAAAAAAAAGGAAGCTAAATTAAAAGGATTTTCATTCTGCAAACAAGCAAGGTAGGCCAATATTGCACAGTTGGCAGAAAAGACAATTTTAATAAGCAGCCATGATTAATTCTACCCCTCAAAGCTGTTCCTGGGACTGGCCTGACATCTGATTGGCCAGGAGCCAGGTAACTCTAAATCAGGTCTTGACCCAGGGAAAGGAAAGTTGGGACATGTAAAGTTAAGCAAAGGGAGTCCAACAATGCTGAAGATATTTTTATTGTTGTTTGGAATGAACATAGAAAAGAAGAAGGTGCTGAAGAGGCATTCTCAGATGATTTAAGCATTAGATGAGAAGCTGATAACTTTTTCTTTCTTTTTCCTTTTTTGTCTGTGAAGATAAAGCTTTTTTTTTTTTTGCTTTTTGGTGAGGCAATTGGGGTTAAGTGACTTGCCCAGGGTCACACAGCTAGTAAGTTTCAAGTGTTTGAGGTCACATTTGAACTCGGGTCCTCCTAACTCCAAGGCCAGAGCTCTATCTACTGTACCACCTAGCTGCCCCTCTTTTTTTTTTTTTTTACTGATACCACTGATATACTGGTGACCCTACAGTTTGGCCAGTTCCCATATCTACAAACTGTGCAACATAGCTTTGCCTGATTAGGGCAGCCAGGATACAACAGCTATTAAGGGACTGAGGCCAGATTTGAATTCAGGTCTTCTTATTTCAGGCCCAGTGCTCTAAGCACCAGTGAATCATCTTCCAGCCTTAGTCGGGTTAACAATTATTTCCCAGCTCTCTTCTCTCTAACCCAGCGGGAATGGACCCAAGAGATCATCTAATCCATCTTCTTCATTTCCCAATGAAACTCAGAGGGAAGTAATTTAAGCAAGGTCTCACAGGTTGGAATTCAAATCCAAGCCTCCTGGCTCTAAATCTACCACTCTTTCCGTTACATCACATTTCCTCCCAATCTTGTGATGGAAATTGAAAGGAAAAAAAATTCTCAGCCCTGGCAATTCCTGCCTTTCTTCCTAGGGCTGTAATTAGAATCCCAAATCAATCAATAAACATTTGTTTAGCACCTACTATGTGCCAGGCACTGTAAGCAGAAACAGAACAAAAGAGTATTTTCTGAGAAGACCTATTTACTAGAAATTCTTCCTGCAATCTAAGGCTCTTTCTATAATATTGATAAACCCATCATCCAATGGTACGTATTGACCTTCTATAAAGCACTGAATGGCATGAGGGGACAGGTTGAGTTTGGCTTTCTTTTTTTGTCTGGGATATCATTGCTTATCCATCTAATCTTGATTTTAAATGATAACCAAACCTAACATTGGAAAGGAGTTTTACCTGTTCTTACATAAGCAGGGAGACTTTTTCTTCTACTTATGAAACTAAATGGAAAGCATAAAATTAAAATGGAGAATGTAACTTTTTTGTCTTTTTTACATATATTGACAAAGAAAATAGAAGGTAGGCACTGATGGGCTGTCTCATGATATCTTGTAGTTTTCTGTATTGCTTTAGGCTCTAAGTTAATCACATATGCACCACAGAATGGGTTATTTCATCATTACTGATCACCACTCTCTCTTAAATATCCCCAGATATATTCCATTCCACTATGCAGGATAAAACATGGGTGGGATGGATATGACATTTGGTTTTTAAAAGTTCACATCTGAAGCAGACAGAACACCACAGATATAGGCTTTCACAGAATCTCAGAAACTCAGCATTAAAAAGGACCTCAGAAGTAAGAAATCCCTACTACATATTAACAGCAGGTAGTCAGATAGTGTTCGCTTGAAAATCTCTAGAGAGATGCACCCATTTACACCACAGGTAGTCCATCCCTCTGCTGGATAGCTCTGATTATTAGGAAGCTGACATTTGAGTTTTTTCCTCCCTACATCAAGACTAAATTTGCTTCTCTACATCTTTTACCCACTGCTTCCAGTTTTAACTTGTAGAGCCAAGCAAAGTAAGTCTGATTCCTCCTTTAAATATCTAATGATTGCTCTCGAGTTTTCCCTTTCACTAAATAACCCAAATTCATTCAGTTGAACCTGCATGGTCCCTAGTTCCTTCCCAACCCAGTTCATTCTCTGCTGAACATGCTGCCCCTAGTCAAAGTCTCTCCTAAAAAACTTATAAACAGAACTGAACACAAAACTCCAGATGGAATCTGACCAGGGCAGGGGACAGCAGGACTATCACCTCCCTGCTCCTAGACTCTGGCTCTCAATGCAGTCTAGGACAAGAAGAGGCTGTTGTCACAGCATTGACTCATATTAAGCTTTCAACTCCACTAAAAACCCCAGGTCAGTTTCACATGAACTGTTGGTCAACTGCATCTTCCACATTTTATACATGTGAAGTTAATTTTTTTAATGCAGGAGATTAACTTTAGTTTATCCCAATTACATTTAATATTATTAAATTCTACCCATTTTGAAATCTTTTTTAGATCTGGACTCTGTCATCCAAAGTCTTAGCATTCATTCCCAGATACCTGTCATCTGCAAACTGGATAAGCAAGTCATCAAGGTTTTCCTCCATGTCATTGATAAAAATGTTTTACAGGGCAATGCATAAGTCTGAAAGTATCATCCTCTTTATTAGAGCAACTCCAGTGACTCCCTACTGTCCCCAAATATAAAATCCTCATTTGACTTTTAAAACCCTCTGTAACCTGGTGCATTCCTACTTTTCCAGCCTTGCTACACCTTATGCTCACCTATCTACTCTTTGATCCAGAGACACTGGCATCTTTGATATTCCTCCCACCCAACACTCCATCTCCTGTTCTTGAGAACTTGCTGTTCTCAACGGCTGGAGCTTCCTGTCTTCTTGACTGCCTCCTGACTTCCCTAGCTTCAGACAAGTCTCAACAAAAATCCCACCTTCTACAAGAAAAAGCAAACAAACAAACAAACAACTTTCGTGACCCCCCTCAATTCCAGTGCCTTCCCTCTGTGGATTTTTTCCAATTTGCCATATATACATATATATACATATATATACATACATATATATGTATATATGTATGTATATATATGTGTATATATATATGTATATATATGTATATATATGTATATATATGTATATATATGTATATATATACACACATATATATACATATACACATATATACATATATATACATATACACATATATATACACATATACATATATACGCATATACATATATACATATACATATACATATATACATATACATATACATATATACATATACATATACATATACATATACATATACATATACATATACATATACATATACATATACATATACATATACATATACATATACATATACATATACATATACATATACATATACATATACATATACATAATATTTGTTTTTATATATATATATATAGTTCGTATATAGCTGTCTCTGTGTTCTCTGCCTTCTCCCATATTTTTTGAGAGAAGGGATGGCCTTCTGCCTTCTTTGATTCCCTAATGCTTAGACAATGTCTCCTACTGTACTAAATAAATAGTGTTTACTAAATGCTTGTTGACAATAACATGAAAAGATCCCTGAGGCACTTCGATTGGGACCTCCCTCCAAATTGAAATTGACCCAAAACCAACTACGCTTTGGTATTGTGTGATTTTGTTACTTTAAGTATGACTTTAAGTAAAGTCTGTCTTACACCTCAATTTATAATAATAACTTTACATAAGATCAGGCTTTACATAGAAGTAGATTCCAAGGATGCAGAAACGTCCTTGTCCTCCCAAGTCTCTTCTTCAACTTGGCCTGGAAGAGTATTTTTCACTTAGCACTGTCCCTGGGAAGCCCTCTTAAAATGCAAATGTGCTTTTTGCCCAAGAGAGGTAACCCATTAACTTCTTATCATGTTAACACAGATTAATTTATCAGATTAGCAGAGTAGGGCCCTGGAGAAATGGGACAAAGAACAGGTAAATTTAACGAGGCAGGGGACTACCAGACTGACCTTCCCCAGAGTAAAGAGGGCAAAGGGGAGGGGAAAGCCAGAGGATACCAGACAACCAGAAAAGAATTTTGCTGTCAGATTTTTGCTTAAGGGCACCATCAGTTTTCACTGAAAGTTTACCAGATCTCCTTATAGCAAAGCTTAGAGATATGGCAGGCATCTGTCAGTAGGCACAAACTAAGGCTCATAGGAAGAATCAGTAGTGACAGCCAAATGATGGGGGACGAGTCAAGATCTGAGTTGCCAACAAGAGACTCAGCCAGAATTAGAACCAGACAGGCTGATGTGACTGGCCTCTCTGGCTCTCTCTCTACATTCAGCTGGCACTGATTAAACGCCACAGATTCCATGGAGCAGGGCTAAGACAGGAGACCATTGCAAGTAGGCCAGGGGCTTATAGCTGATCTGGGGAGTGGGACATAAAGATTTAGTGGCAACCATTCTGGCATATACTAGGCAACTAGTTGGGGGGTAGATGGAGATTAGGTGGGTGAGGGGGGGGCAAGTATCAGGGAGGAGGAAGATAGTGGAAAAAAAAGACAAACTTCTATATCACAATTTTATTTGTGGTCAACCACATAATGTCAACATTCTTTTAACATTTTCATTTATTCTTGCATTAATTCTGTGAGTCAGAAACAGGGAAACTAAGGGAAATCTTCATTTTACAGACTGATATATATGGCAAGAAAAGGTCATAAAGTAATGAGATTTTAGAGCTGAAAGAGGCCTTCAAGATCTTCCCATCTAGAGGTTTTTAACTTTCTTTTTGTATTATGAACCTCTCTCGCAGTATAGGGAAATCTATGAACTTCTCTCAGAAAGTTTTCAAATACATAAAATAGAATTACAAAGGAAATCAATTATATTGAAATATAGTTATAAAAACATATGGTGAAAAAAGAAGAAGAAGAAGCTCCCAGACTCTGGAATAATTTAATTTAACCTCTTCATTTTATAGATGAGGAAACCAAGGCCTAGAGAGGTAACTTGTTCCAGGTAATACCAATATTTAATGCTAAAACATGAATTCAAAGTCAGTCTTCTAACTCAAAATCCAGTGTTATTTACACTTGTCTATATTTCACCCAGGCACTTTTAGAAAGCCAATGACAAGGACATGGGTAGAAACCAACAAGGCTATCCTTCTCAGCAAAAAATGTGAAGCTAGTCTTAGGTGCCTTCCTATCTATTCTTTCTGCATCCTGTCCCTTCCCCCTCCCTCCAACCCCAGGCATCTCCTGTCAATTAATCTGATAATCTCATTTACATTAAGCTCTACGAGGGCAAGGACTATCTCTTATTTATCTTTATTTTTTTTTCCCCAAAAGACAATGCTTTGCATAACTGGGGAGGGAGAGGGGGAGGGGGAGGGGGACAGATCTTCGATTTTATTGGTGATGGGAACTCTGTGAGTAAACTTCCACAAATGCAGGTAGGCAAACAATCTTCAACTGCAATATTTTAGAGTTGAGTGGGACACTGAGAGGTTAAGTGACTTTCCCAGAGTCAGAGCCAATATTTATCAGATACCAATTTGAGATCAGTTCTTCCTTATTCCAAAACTTCTCTAATGGTACTGTGTCACTTCTCCACTTTGCAAAAAGTAGACATTTAGTAAATGGTTGATGAATAGATGGATGGATAAATGGATGAATGGATGAAACAAAATGAAAATGTTCAACTAAGATATGTGTTGTCCGTATCCAGAAATTTTCCTTTTAAAAAGAGAACTTCAGGATGAAGGCAAATCTTAGCCCAAATAAATTAATTGGGTGGTAGAATTTTGGACCTCTCTATGGGAACCTTACAGAAGCCTCCCAAATCACATTACATAGGCCATGGGCAGCAGCTCTACCTATAGAAAGGCCTACTCCCCAATTCCTGTCTCAAACAATCTTCTACCAGTAAGCTGAAATTCACAAATAGTATCTTGTCCAGTGATTACTTAATACCTATCGTTCTGATAGCTCCATTTTATGCTTTTATTTGGTTCACTCACTCCTCACAAAACCATAAGAAGGTATAAAGGCTAAAGAAGAAGGAGGGAACCCACAAGGGAAAGAATGTTACAGGTGGAGTCAAAAATCCTGGTTCAAATCCTGGCTCTGCTACTTCATGCCTAGGTAAGTCATTTAGTTTCTCTGGGCCTCAGTTTTCTCCCTGGTAAAATGTGACCAAAAACCAGTTTTGAAGATGGAAAGAACTGAATCCAAGCCCTGCCTGTGTGCTCCTGGACAAATCACTTAAGGTCTCAGTGGCCAGCAACTCTCTAATGTTGTAAGTGTCATTTCTCATCTAGAATCCCTCATAATGACAAAATGTCAATATTATCAAACAATGTTTACTTAGAATGATTTATTTGAAGCTAGAAGACACCTTAAAGGGTTTCTAGTCCAACCTCATCATTTTATAGATAAGGAAACTGAGATCCCCAAGAGATCAAGTAACTGGCCCAGGGTTACACAGGTAATACTCATCAGAGGTGGGATTCAGAACCCCAGTCCTAATTCTAGAGCAGGTGCCTGATCTCAGGAATCAGGCTCCAGTTTGCTGAGACAGGAGCAAAGTTGCAAAGCAATACTACCCTTACACCACCAATTTCCTCAGGTTAAGATATCCCTGGATAAAGACCCTACCCAGATATTACTGCTTCATAAAAGAAAGTCGTCCTTGACCTTCGTCTCACATCTATCTGTGTTTATGATAACCTACCCCCAAAAGTTAGTTTAAAAAAAGAGAAACAGCCTATTTTTTCATTGCTATTTTCCCATCTGTCTCTATGCTATAATCGTGTGTATCTATGCTCATTTAGCAAATTCAAACACTCTTACCTGACGCTTTTGACACCCAAAGAAAACACAAAAGCATTTCTCAAAGTAAGAGAACTCCCCAGCTTTTCAAACTTTGTTTCATAGCACTGATAGGGAAAAAAAAAAGTACACTGAGTTCCTACGAAGCACCCTCCTGACATTTCCAGACTTATTAGCCAGTTTTCACACTGACTTCAATCAACCTCTTTAATCCTCCAAGGAAAGAGCATTTTTAATTCACCGATTGGCTGATAAGCTTGAAGCCCAAAAATGATTTACACGTAGATGAATTGTGCTTACAAGATGGAACTCCGAGCATTAGAAGCGGATCTGAATTTCCTATCTGTCATTTTATTTGCCACATTCATTTTTTCTCTACCATTACCCTTGCTGATTATGATCTTTCAGCGCTATTGGGCCCCTGCTTCCACAGTTTTTAATCTGCCTTTAATCCCATAGATTTTAAATATTCCCGGCACCGAGAGACTGGAGGCAATTAACTGCCCTTCTGATGCTCTCCTTATCAGTTGCCTCCTTGTATCTCTCAGAAGCAGCCTCAAGACACTTCCAGGCTGACAAATACTACCAGCATTTCAGATGAAGCTGCCGCTGCAAATGGGATGTGAAGTCCAGCTGTGTACTCTGATGCTCAGCAATCCAGTCCTTGGGGGAAGGGGGGAGAGGATGAGGGGCCGTTAGGGAGAACAAACTGTCGGCTCTGGGGTCCCTAAACCATTTTTACTCCACATACACAAAAAAAATATAGATTTGCTTATTGGGGAGGTGGGGAGTGGGCTGAATGGTACTTTTGGGGGGCTTTTATGTGGATATTTTACTCTATTCAATCTGATCCCCGTTATTGGGGTGGGGGGGAAATCACATCGCTGGCTTTCTAGATCTGTTCTGTCAGTAACATGGGACAGCAAATGGAGCTATCAGGTAGAAGAAGATATTAGGATCTGGCTCTAATCTCATCTCTGTGGGTTGTTGTCTTTATTGTTTTTCCTCTCTTAAAATATGTAACAGCTAAACTCTGCTGTATCAGGGTTTGCCTACCACTAGCTGATAAATGTTCTATGTGCCCAGGTGATGTCCGCTCTGACTTGGTGTAATTTGGGGTTTTCTAACAAACCTCAATGCATCACCCTGATGTATCAAAGCTCCCTCATCTCTGATAGTACATCTGAGAGACCTAATCAGTGTAACCCAGCTCTCTCCAGAGGAAAAGGAGAACAGCATTCATTAAGACTCTGTGCTGTTTCAGGAACACATGTATTTAGATAGAGCCCAATTTGATAATGCCATACATACATACATACATACATACATACATATATATATATACACAGACATGCATACCCGTAAAGGCACTCTCCTTCTTACATATGGGTTGAGGTTGTAACAATATTCCTGCTTACTGTAGGTTAAATTCTTTAGGAAAGCATTGATGCTTGAAGCAAGCCTGGCCTTCATATTAACCCCTCCCCTACAGAATTCCAATTATAATCTTGAATGTAGGTTCCTGTTGAAGTGACAAAATTATGTTTAAGCTTGGGTCTCCAACTAGAAGGATAGGGCACAGTCCAGGCCAGAGAATCAGAAGACTTAGGCTCCATTCTAGACATTGGCATGGAACCTACAGGACTTAAGGCCCTCCCAAAAAGATTCACAAATTTGGTATATATCTATAACTTCCTTTACAATTCATATTCACAAACATGCAACACTTAAGATTCCCATTAGTTCACGGGAAACTGATGGTTTCATTTCTTATCCAGGATTCCCCTTCACCAATCATTCACTCATCAGGCATGTTTGCTCAATTAATCCTATACTTTTCTAGAAATCAAATTTACCATGAGTTGAGTTTGTAGGGGTAGGGGGAGGAAATCTATTCCCAGTCTTCAAATGAGGACATGGGAGGTATCCTTAATTTAAGCTTTGTTCTGCTGGTTTAAAAAATAATTGGAGGGAGAGAGGGGGAGGATCCAGACTTATGATTGGGGGGGTGAGTGAAGTCTGAGGAGGAAAAGTAAAAGGGAACTTCCAATGAGATGTTCCTCTACCAATGAATATCAGCCACTCTTCTATAACTTATGTCCTAAGTGTTAAGCTAGTCACACAGCTAGTACATGTCAAAGGAAGAACTTGAACCCAGACCTTCTTGACTACAAAAACAAAAACCATGCCATACTGCCTCTGGAGGCAAATCATTTCTATATCACATGCGTGTGTGGACACACACACAAACACACACATACACACGCACACACATACACACGATGTAGTCCAACAACAGACATCTGTCTTCTGGGAATTGCTACTGTACTTTTAAGTACCAAACATCATAGAAGGAAAAAAAATTCCGTGAAGAAAGGAATGGAGATATGGTAGAGGAAGAGGACAATGCATTGAGAGCATGCAGTTAATTGATTGGCTCCACTTTTTGTACTGAAAGAAAAATTGAGCTCTTTTAATCAACCTTTTCAGTGAGCTAAGAAAACAGCAAATGGCCCATTTTTGCAGTGAAGAAGCGACATGTTGGGAAGTTGTTTGTAAACAACACTCAGAGACATAAACAAGGATAGCACCATCCAAGTGACAGAGTACAGCTGGCGGAGGAAGAGGCAGAAACTTTGTTATATAACAGGAAAAACCCATAGCAATGGCTCTGCCTGGGTGTTGTTTTGCTGTGACTTGCAGCTTTGCTTAAGCATTTGAAAGATTCTTGCAGGTCTTTCTGGGAGCTGCCAGCTCTAGCCTGCGAATTATGGTAATGTGCCACTTCTGAGCCCTCGGCAGGATTTGCAACAGAGAAATCACATCAGCCTATGCTGATTAACAATTCCATTCCATCCAGAGATTTATATAAAAAAACTATCTTACATTTTGCTTTTTAATAAGAATGATCGCTATCTCAAATTGAGTCCCAGCAAATTTTAATAAAGGCCCAAGGTTGAGTGGCATTTTGCATGCTGATTTAGCTGTGATTGCCTGCTTTTGATGAGCACCAGCCTGGCATGTATAGCTCTCCTTAGAGCAGGTTTAAAGACCAGTAGTAAGGAATAGGATAAAAATAAAAACTTCCAACTGAAATTCGAGGTCTTTTCTTTCTAAGATTGATTACTGAATAAATACCAACACATATCTTTGGATTCGGCCTAGAAGTGAAATTCCCTACAGCTAAACAGCTGTTTTTTAATGGCTTTTAACATGCCCTCCTGTCAAAATATGTTAAGTTAGATGACTACAATTATTATTTTAAGAGATGTTATCAATCTATTTATCTATCTTCTGGTCCATAATGCCTTCATAAACCAGGAAGGGAGGGACACAGAACAAGTGACATTTCCCTCCCGGACAACAAAATATTACAGAGAAATAAATATTTCTTTGGGGAAGATCTCTCCTTCATTAAGATAGAAGGCATAGTAATCACTGTGAACAATGAAGCCATAGGTAAGACATGCTTTTCCAGCTGATGTGAAAAGCTTCCCTCTCAAGGCGAAAGAATAAATGGAGAAGTGTAAGCATTTTAGTTTATTTAGGCATGGGCTGGGAACAAATCATCAGTGATTGTATTTAGGTGATGGTCCTAATGAGTGTTATTTTATGAAACTGCCTTCATTATCTTTCAACTTCATAAATAAATGAATTTACCATATGAAACCTTGAAAGTCACCCTGAAATAGTGGAGCCAATCTCACAGCCAGGCTTCTCTAGCCTCTTAATAGTAGGGATGGAGCTACCGTAACTCAAAGAAGCTAAAGAATTCAAGTGACATGCTATTCACTGGGCTAAAGATGCACAAACTCTACCCAACCCCACAGGGCTCTGAGTTTCCAGGACAGAAGCCCTGACCTGAAACAGTACTATTGCCAAACGTGGGAAATGCCTGATGTCAGGATGCACAGCAAGAAGTTTTAAAGTAGAATTTAAACAGAAAAAAAAATTGTCTTCTAAGTAACCAAGACCTACAATGTTTTAGAAACTCAAATCACTATTTTATTGCCATGATCTTTTTTTTTTAATGGAGGAAGGAAGCAGCAAAAAATATGAATTCCAAAAGGCAATATTAAGCATGGAGAATATTGTATTACAGTGATACCTTATGTGCATGGCATCATCTGGGAATAAGATGTTCTATATAAGTGAATTTTCCTGAGAACTCAAATGCACCTCTTTATGTACCAACATTCTAGAAGATTTTAACCATTTTGGATAGAAATCTGCTCAAATGTATTAAACATGCCCTAGTTTTCTTAAGTAGACGATACTAAATATAATCTGTATTTATTTGTTTATTCATTTTGGTGCAGGACCACTGTTAGAAATAGGGATCAGACCTGTGATTTCATTGCCACAGGCAGGGTTGTACCTTCCCACAATTTATAATCTTGAAGAGTTGCCACAGGCTCGGAGAGATTAACTGATTTACCTAACCTCATGCAGCCAGTATATGTCAGAGGTTAGACTTGAACCCAGATCTTTCTGATTACAAATGCAGCTCTCTATCCACCATGCCACACTGTCTTTCCATCATTGTAAATATTGATTGCCATGTTCTGCTATAATACAGAGAGGCCTTTACTAGTTATTGAGGTACAGAAAGGACTTTGATTCTTCACAGAGGATATTTCTTGTGCATACTTTTTTGAGTTTCCTAACTCCTCTATTATCGCTTCTTGCCCCAGTACCTGTCTCTAGAAGCTCCAAAACTTTTTCTAATTTACTGCTTCTGATCACTAGAGGTAGCTTGGTGGCGCAGTGAGTGAAGTGCTGGGTCTGATATCAGGAAGACCTGAGTTCAAATCCAGACTCAAATACCTGCTAGCTACATGACCCCTGGGCAATTCACTTAACATATTTGCCTCAGTTTTCTCAACTGTAGATGGGGATAATAACAGCACCTACCTTGCAAGGTTGGTATAATGAATAAAAAGATAATATTTGTAGAATCATGCATAAGAATGAATAGGCTTTGAATGAAGGAGGAGCACACTAATGTTTTACTGGGGGAACTGTGAATTGGTCCAACCATCCTGGACAGGAATTTAGAACTGCACCCAAAAAGTCATTACTCTGTATATAACTTTTGACCTAACAATATCATTACTAGGCATATACTCCAGAGAGATCAAAGAAAGAAAGAAAAGACCTACATATACCTAAATATTTAGGGATTTTGAGTACAAGTAGCTTAGCCTTAATAAAGGGACACCTAACGACAGGGACAGAGGAAAGAATGCTATAAATAAAAACAACACTTTGAAGTGCAGAGATGATAGACATTCTGAAGGGGGAGCTTCAATTTTCTCAATAAAGCAATAATAATAGATCATGTTTCCATAGTAGTTTAAGTTTTTATAAAGCTCTTTCCCCTTAACAATTTTGCAAGTTAGGTTTTACAAATATTTCTATCCCCATTATACAGATGAGAAAACTGAGGCTTTGAGAGTTAAGTGACTTATTTAGAGCATGTATGGTGTGGTTATCTGCCTGAAGCTTGGGGTAGAAGGGGAGTTGGGGAAAATGGGCTGTGAAAGAAGAAATGGAAACTTAAGAAAAGTGGAGAAAGTTGGAGCTTCTATGAAGAGTTTGTACTAATGCGCATCAAGGGCACGGTTAGAGTCAATGAGTTTAAAGAAGGTCCACATGTCATTCTGTGATTTTCTCCATCTATATTCTGAAATGTATAAGCAGGAAAAGAGAAAGTTTCAGGAGTAATCGGCACATAGAGGAAGGTCAAGGTGAGGGAGGCAGTTTGGCTTATGGTGTTAAGGAGCACAGGATCAGACTGCAGACTGCCACAGAAGGAAGCAGAGCTAGAGGGGACCTTAGACATCTTCCAGTACAATCCCTTCACTTTCGTTATCATTATTATTACTAATAACTATCATTTATATAATTCTTTAAGATTTACAAAGCACTTTTACAAATATTTTACCCTCACAACAACCCTGGGAGGTAGGTGTTATTGCTATCCTCATTTTTCAGATGGGGAAATAGGCACAGAAGTAAGATTTGAGCCCAGTCACACAGCTACTAAGTACCTGAGTTTGCATTTGAACTCAGAACTTCCTGACTCTAAATCCAATGCTCCCTACCTGCATTTTAGAGAAGAGAAAACCTAAGACCAGGGGGGTTAAAGGATGTGCTTGAGGCCACACAGGTAGTCTACATCACGGGTAGGATGAAGTCAAATGTAACCAAAAGGGTGAATTGTGAACGGGAGAGTCACTGGAGATCCTAATAAGGTTAAAAAAAAATAGGTTTAGTGGGGTTGTATAGGCAGGAGTCACATAGCCAGGGTGTATCAGAGGTTAGACTTGAATCCAGGTACTCTTTTTTTTTTAAGGCAATCGGGGTTAAGTGACTTGCCCAGGGTCACACAACTAGTAAGTATCAAGTGTTTATTCTGACACCTCATTTGAATTCAGGTCCTCCTGACTTCAAGGCCGGTGCTCTATCCACTGCCCCCCCCACCAAGGTACTTTTAACCACGAGATTCACTCTCTAACAACTCTGCCATGCTTTCTGTTGCTATGGACATGCATTGCCATACTCTACTATGATACAGTGATGTCCTTAAGAGCTATTGAGGTGTACAGAATTCTTTGCTTCTTCACAAAGGACTACTCCTTGTGAGTCTGTGGGTTCCATAAGCTTGATTTTTTAAAAATTAATAACTATTTCAATACAATTGGCTTCTTTTGCAATCCTATGTATTTTATTTTATGTATTTAAAACCATTATGAGAAGGGGTCCAAAGGCTTCTACGGATTGCCATAGCGATATATAACACAGAAAAAGGTAAGAAACTCTGATATAGGAGGACATGGGTCATGGGTTAAAAAAATTGTAGGAGAAGATGGAAAGTGTCAAATTGAAGGGTAAGCACCAGCTGGGAGCTCTTGAAAGTGGATTGATGTCAAAGCATGGGACAATGACAAGGTCAAGGCCTTTCTGATGGGTAGGGAGGGTGTGGCCTTGCTCAGCAGAGATGAAAGGCAGTAAGAGTCAAAGAAGGCAAGGAATAATGAGGTTTGGGCTATACAAATTTGGTAAACAATTCAGACAGTCTCATAAATTCTGAGCTCCAATAGAACGTTCCAAAATGAGTTTTCTTACTCTGATAATTACAAAAGAGACTCTTCCTATAATGGATGGGGGTTGGGGAGACCAAAGAGAGCTTTGGTAGGAAGCAGGATATTGGGATTCTTAGATTCTATCACTAACTAGCTCTGTGACCATGGGCCATTCATAAGATCGTAGAGATGGGACTTTAGACCTCACCAAGGCCCCTCCTTTTACACATAAGGCAACGGAAGCTTAAAGAGGATGCACAGCTAAGAAGTATAAAAGGTAGGATCTGAATCCAGGTCTTGCCAAGTGTTTCTTAATCCATAAAATAAACAAAATAATAACACTGTAGACTGCTTGCTTTTTAGGGTTGTTGTGAGGTTAATGCTTTCTAAACTTTAAGGCAGCATAAAACTTGAGGATTGTTCTTATTCTTTCTCTAAAGTCTCACTACAGCTAGGTGGCCCAGACTCATCTTCCTGAGTTCAAATCCGGCCTCAGACACTTCCTAGCTGTGTAACTCTGGGCAAGTCACTTAATCCTGTTTGCCTCAGTTTCCTCATCTGTAAAATGGGATAGAGAAGGAAATGGCACTCCATTATCTCTGCCAAGAAAACCCCAAATGGGGTCATGAGGAGTTGGACACGACTGAAATGACTGAGCAACAATAAAATCTTACTCTAATGTCTACATTATCATAATATGGAAGTGACTCTGGGTTGTCAAAGCTATGGGAGCAGAGGGCAAGCTCAGACAGGCCCTACCAAGCTAGAGAGAGACAGATACAGAGACAGAGAGACAGACAGAGACAGAGAGAAAGGGAGAGAGAGAGAGAGAGAGAGAGAGAGAGAGAGAGAGAGAGAGAGAGAGAGAGAGAGAGAGAGAGAGAATGCTATATGAGGAGCAAAGGGCTGAGGAATTTATCACCAGATCGGGAATGAGAGAAGAAAATTTTCTGTCATAGCAACTCATGAAGATGACTGACTACATCGTAGAGAGGATGAGATTTGCCTCGGTAGACGTATCATGCTGACAAAAATCCCAGAAAAATCAATCCAGTATTTATCATGAACCTACTATGTACCAGGCACTGTGGGAGTCACTGGAATGTACCAAGAACATAACAATCCACATGTATAAGTTTACATTCTAATGGGGGAGACAATAAGTACAACCTCAAAATGTATGCAGAACAAATACAATAGCTAGCACGTCCATAGCACTTTCAGGTTTACAAAGTACTTTACAAATGTTATCTCATTTGATCCTTACAACAGTCCTGTAAGAGAGCTTCTGTTCTAGCTCCATTTTCCATGGGAGAGGTTAAGTGACTTACAGCTAGGAAATATCTGGATTTCAGTCTTCAGACTCTAAGTCCAGGACTCTCTAGCACCATCTTGCTGGCTATATAAAGTTAATATATACAAATACATACAAAGGAGTTCAATACAAGTTGTAGTTGGAGGGACAGGGAGGAAGCATTTACAGCGAGGGAATTCAGGAAAGGCTTTGGGCAGAAGATGGTACCTGAGCTGCACCTTAAAAGCAATCAGATGAGGCAGAGGTAGGGAGGGAGTACATTTCAGGCATGAGGGATGGTCAGATGGGAGACTGCCTTGAATGAGGAGCATACAAGATCGGTTGATATTACTAATATTATCAATGACCTAATCAGTGAAATGAGACCTCTAATAAATTAGCTGCCTGAAAACAAGGGATTTAATGAGATGACCTCTTAAGGTCTCTTGAATTTCTAAGATCTATGATTATTAGGACAGAAATAAGTATTTATTGAATGACTACTATACACCAAGTATTTGCAAATATTATCTCATTTAATTCTCACAACCATCCGGGGAGGTAAAGGCTATGATCGCCATTTTACAGTTGTGGAAACTGAGGCAGGCAGAGGTTAAGTGACTTATCCAGGGTAACACAGTTAGTAAGTATCCAAGACAAGAACAGAACTCAGGTCTACCTGACTTATGCACAATGTCCCGTGCCACCTAGCTGTATCCATTGCTGGGAAGGAGCCCCTGCATTCATAGGTTCTTTCCTTTTGAGAATCCCCCAAGCAGTATATGGACTGCTAGTGCTACCAAGTACATGTGGTTATTAAATAGATATAAACAGGTCTGAATGGAATGGAGCTTCTTCCCTTGGTTCTAGAGGGGAATCCTTGGACTATCCTTGCATCATCTTCCTTTTCAGTAATTTGCAACAAGAAAATCTGCCTTCACTTTTAATTTCTTGTCTTTTGAAGTTCATTTATCATCCTAACTGTAAATCAGAATGTTGCAATCTTCTACTATATCACAGGGCCATGAAAATTTAATTTATATCATATCTTTTTTGTTAGAATCAGAAAGGGAGGTCCCATTGAGTCAGTAACTGCCATGAAGGATGGCTAAGTTCAGAATAAAAAGGAACATTAAAGTAGTGTCTGTCATTATGATTTCAAGCAGAATGTACCACCTTTGGAAGGGTTTGGGCAATAGCTGCTAAATACTCTGGGAGCCAAAGGGCAAATTAAAATATAACATAAAAGCACATGGGCAGCATGAGCCGTGAGGCAGTATGCTGATCTGTTGAAAACACATACGAAGGAGGCTGAGGGAAAGTTTGGCTTGGGAAAATCTGGATGAGGGGTGCAAATTTCAAGGTCACCATTTTTAAGAAAAAGATCAAAACTGTACATGTGAAATATAGTAACATGGATGGAAAGTAACGTGTTTTTCCCTTTGAGGAAACTCTTCAACACAAACTTTAAACTATAAAACTATAAAACATGAGGAATGGGGGCCCCCGGAATCAGGGTTGGGGCAACTTGAGCCAGAAGCCCCAAACGGCAAAGAGTTGTCTTAGGGAACTGGAGAGAGCCATGTGCTGTATTCCTGAATCTAACAAGGTTTGATTACCCCTTACATTCACATAATAAGTTCTTCTTCATTCTCAACCCCTTTTCTCATCCCTCTTCTTCCATCTGGAAGAGAAGGTAGAAATGGAAGAATGCCTAAGAAACGGTACTCACTGCCACATAGCCATAAAAGCAATCTTTCAATACCCTGAAAAGGAGGCAATATGGTACAGTGCAAAAAGCAGTCACTCTGGAGTCAGGAAATTTGGCATCAAACTCCACCTCTGATGCTTTCAATTCAAACTTTCTGGGCCTTAGTTTTGTCATCTGTAAAACAGGGAGTTGGATTAGATGACGTGTAAAGTCTCTTCTGATCCTAGATCTCAGCTCCCAGTCTGGATCTACCTGGGGTGTTTTTTACTTCTAATAGATTAATTTACAGACTTTCTCCGGCTCTTACTCAAAGTCAGCTGAGAGTAGCCAATAAGATTTCTGTAGAGATAAAGAGTCCAGTCTCAGATTAGGCAAGGTAGGCAGATACCTAGGGCATAACAACACACAGGGGTCCTTCTTGTACGTTTAAAAATTGATACTAGAAGATTCCATACTTCCTCTCACTTTTATTTCACTCAGTTCACTGGTACACAGTGGACAGAGTGCTAGACCTGGAGTCAAGAAGACCTGAGTTCACATGTGATCTCAAATATTTATTAGCTGTGTCATCCTGGATAAATTATTCACCAGCTGTCTGTCTCAGTTTCCTTATCTGCAAAATGGGAGTGACAAGAAGCATGCCAGGATTTTTCTGAGGATAAAATGAGATATTTGGAAAGTACTTTGCAAACCTTCAAGCAATATATAAATGCTAGCTATTTTTGTTATTGCTTATGTCATAGGAAAAGGCAGCTAGGTGACACAGTAAAGAGAGTACAGGGCCTAGATCAAGTACAGGGCCAGGAAACAGGAAGACTCATCTTTCTGGGTTCAAATCCAGACTCAGATGTTTACTTGCTGTGTGACCCTGGGCAAGTCACTTAACAGCTGTGTGCCTCAGTTTTATTATCTGTAAAATAGGGATAATAATAGCACATATCTCCCAGGATTGTTCTGAGGATAAAATGAGATATTATTTGTAAAGTGCTTTGCAAACCTTCAAGGAATAAATAAATGCTAGCTATGTTTATTACTACTTAGGTCACAGGAATAGGTATTGAGCTAGAAGGGGCTTTAGAGATCATCTAATCCATTCCCCTCATTTTTATAGATGAGGAATCTGAGACTGTGTGACCAAATTCACACAGGTAGTAAATAACAGAGGTGAGATCGAAGCCATGGTCTCTGACTGCAAATCCTGCTTCCTTCCCACCACACCCTGCTGCTCCCTCCAAAAGGTACCTCTTCCATGAGGTCAAGTTGGATGTGTTATAGCCGAGGATTAGGGCCTAACTTTTAAACTGGACCCCAAGCCCACAGATGCTCCTGCCCAGCTCTGGTGGGGCATCTTGAGCACAAGGTGAGGAAAAGCTCTAAATATCCTCTAGCCCTTGATATGCTGTCTTTAATACACTCTGGAGAAGTGAGGGGTCTGTCTTGCTGCCAACACAGTAATTTGTGTCATTTCCAAAGGCCCTCTGGAGCATGTACAATGCAATACCTAACAAGACTATCTTAAGTGTGAAGCTGACTCCTGGCCTATTTTGTTTCAATGAACCCTTAAAGCTTTTGTGGATGCAAATCTACCCAAGTTCCTACTGAATGGAGTGGGGGGAGGGAGGCACTGAGAAGGGGGAATGGAGTGGCAGCAAAGGAAACAGCTGAATCCAAGAGGACTCTCCATTGAGCAAACACAAGCTGCTGCCTGCAGCACCCAGTACCCTTTGTCAAATTAAATAGCACATTCTGAAAGACCACATTTTTCTTAGAATAGGCCCTAGCTCCTGGATGTTCTTTGACACCACTGCTCTGAGCCCTGATAAGATGCTATCAGCAGGGCCCTCTAAGTACTTGAGAACCACTTTAAGGAGATCACTGGGGCAATTACCATAAAAAGTGAAAGATATGGGACTTTATCGATGGGAGATTAATATTGACCACTAGGCAATTGATTTTTCCCTGAAATCTTATTTATGATTGTAAACTTGTTTCATGGCTGTTGAGATTTTCTCTGTTGGGGGGGGGGTATGAGGATTGGCAGAGGGAGGTGGAGAACAGGGATGGAGACAGCAGGGATATCTCTGGATCATATTCCTTTCATAATTTTTTTTCTAATTTTAAGTTTATGTTTAACTTTCTGTGTGTTTAACTTGTTTTCTTATTAAAAATGCAGCAATTTATGGCAAAGGGACTAGACAGAGGTAAAATTCTTACATTTTACAATATCTCCATCAACCTCAGATAAGTATGTGCATTTTATGTATTCTATGTATACATGGGTAACTACATTTATATATTATGTATATGTATCTATGAATAGCATATGTGTTCATTGTGCATATATGTATACCTATGTAGCTATCTACATAGATATACACGTATATGCATTGCTCTAAAACATAGTTGCCCACTGGAGTCAGGAAGACTTGGGTTCGAATTCTACCTCTAACATATACTGACTTTGTACTCTACAGCAAATCATTAAAGCTCTGAGTACCCTAGGAGTTCTCTAAGATTGCACTCTGAAGTATAGCTGCTCATCTGCATGGTAGAGGGAGTTTCCAGATCTATGAGCTGCCTACAATGATGGAATCCTGGATCTGAACAAAAAAAAAAAATTAAAAAAGTATTTGGAAAATGTCATTGCCAACACTAATGAAAAAAAGTGAAAAGAAAAAAAAGCTAAGAGACTTGAAATAATCTATTTTACAATACTTTAGGAGGCCAAGAAGATAAGAAAATATGTTATTTAAAAGTCTGTGACAGTCCCCTATATTATATCCTGTACCATCTTGAGCCCAAACTTTTTTTCAAACATATAGCACAGAACACAAGATCATATCACCAAAATGGAATTAATTACTAATCTGTGCCTGTTCAGTACTGAAAAGAAATGGCTATTGGAAGGGGACAAAAGAGACATTTTATAACCAGGTCAAGGGAAGAGGAATGCATGTCTGAACTTACTTATTTTTCCCTCAGAGTGCCTAGGACAAACATACATTTCTTTTTTCACATTCGGTTTTAAACTCAAGATCAAAGCATATAACATTCCAGGAAATGTGAGGTGCTCTCAAGTTTATCAGTGTGCACCACTTGTTTGACAGTTTAGACAACTGCAAGTCTTGAATAGAAAAAACAAAACCCTCTATATAAGTATGTTATAGTGAAAATACTGAAGTATATATGTATACTGTGGCTAAAATCCATCCACTGGATAATGACTACCAAATTTAATAGTGCAGTTGTATAGCTCGCTATACTTTTCAAAGAACTTTCACAAAATAGTCATTCACTCTACAAATATTGATTCAGTACATACTATGTGCAAGGAATAACACTAATCACGATATTTAAAAGCGTATAAGACATGATTTGGGTCCCTCACACGTTAAATAGTCTAACAAAGGACATATCCCCTATAGATAATTAGTTATAATACAGTATAGAATTTGCTAAAGCTATAAGAGAAAAGACAAAATTCAGCAACTATACAATCCTCCCCTCCAAAACTTCTGAATGCTGAAAAACTAACTCAAATGGCCTTGTATCCAGGAAATTTTCCAAGATTCTTGTGCTTCCTTCACCCCTCTAAGTCTCCCAGGACTCCTCATCCCTCACAGGCATTTTGTTTTATGACCTTCTAATGTACCTATCACACAATAGTTAAATCACAGCTCTTTGTTGAAGTACCTCATCCTCCAACTACACAGTAAGCTCCATGAGGTCAGGGATGGGTATTATATCTAAATTTTATGTCTCCCTCAGTTTTTAGTAAAGTGCTCGGTATGTAGCTTGATAAATTTATGCTCAGATAAGTGCGAGATTAGTTCAAGCAAGAGAGCTAAGAGAAAAGCATTTGAAAGAGATGGGATCTTAGTTGGACCTCAAAGGAGCACAGTAAATAGAATGTAGAGCTGGAAGAAACCTTCAAGATCACCTAGGCCAACCCTCTCATTTGACAGATAAGGAAACTGAGGCCCAGAGGTTAAGTGACATTCCCAAGATGAGACAGGTGGTAAACAGGATTTAAAATCCTAGGTTTAAGATTCAAACCCAAGTTTTCTGGTTCCAAATGTTTAGTTCCAAATAGTGGACTTTATATGATATGGCTTTATATGATATGGAGTTTACATGATACAGGGGAATATTATCATCCACCATTTCAATTACCATCTGTTGTTTAATTCCTAGTAAAAAAAAAAAATCAATAATGGAAAAGGAAGCAAAAGTCAAAACTACCAGTGATAAGAAAAAGGAAACCACAGTTGGCAAAATATAAAGAAGCAATGATAGAGGCAAACCTGACAACAATGTCACAGGAGAAAGGGGATATAGAGAATAATCAATCAACCAATCAAAAAGCATTTGCAAAGCACCTACTATGTGTCAGGCACTGTGTAGGTATGAGATTCAAAGACAAAAAAAAAAAGAAAGAAAGAAAAGAGAAGAATCAGCAAACTTTTATTAAGCATCATGTTCTAGGCACTGTGCAAATGTACCAGAGATACAAGCACAAAGTACAAGTACAAAGAATGAAAAAATCCCTATTCACAAGGAACACATATTCTAATGGCAAAGACGATAACTATGTATGATTTATGTATACATAGTATGACTACAGTATATATGTATATATACTATATACATGGTATGACTACAGTATATATGTATATATACTATATACATAGTACGACTATAGTATATATGTATATATACTATATGCATAGTATATATATACACACTATATATAATATGCATCATATATTACATGTATGTTGTAATATGTATATATTATATATAGTATGTATGCTATATATACATAACATGCATATATATTATAATGTGTATGTATTATATATAACATATTTTATTATATATGTGTATATATATGTATATATATGTGTGTGTGTATATGTGTGTGTGTGTGTATGTGCGTGTATATGAAAGCTTCCATAGCTTAAAACTATACTAAGACATTTTAGGACATTATATATGTGTATATACATATATGTACAGATATACACATATGCATATCTATAGATATACACATGTAACAATATAAAATTAATAAATACACATACAAATTAAATACAAGCTAGTTTGGGAGGGAGGACACTAACATTTGGGGGAAATCAGAAAAGGCTTCATGTAAAATATAGTGTTCAAAAGATCTATTTAGGAAAGAAAGGGATTCTATAAAGTGAAAGTAAAAAAGAAATATCTCCAAGGAATTTGCAATGGCCACCTCAAAGGCATGGGAAAGTAAGATGGAGTTTTGTGCATGGTCAGTTTGGCTGTATTCAAAAGTCTGGGAGGAGAAGCAATGAATATAGGATATTGTTGAACACACGCAGAGTAGCTGAATTAGTTAGAGAGGGAGCACACTTTAATTTGGATGAATCAGGAAAGGCTGGAAGACAATGGTACTCAAGTTGAGTCACTCACTGAAGTGAGTAATTCTGTGAGGCAGAGGTGAGGAGGAAGAATACAGACCCTATCATCAGTTCTAATGATAGGTAGGAGAGAAAAAGCCATAGTTGCTATTTGTAAAACAGTTATAATTAGCCAATGTTAAGGTACTGGACAGGCCAACATGAAGACCTAAGAATAATTCTCAAAGTCTAGTGATTTTTAGAGTAATAGCCAATTAGAACCTAAAGAATGTAACATGTTATTTGGATACAATCACAATGTAGAATCAAATATTATATACTATGATACTACGTGTTATAAAATACAGGTATGTGTGCTTATGTTTATGTCTATAAAGGCTTAAGAGGTTGGGTATGAGTCTTGCTCAGGGCTCACTGGTTCTCATAGAAAACAACAGACCAGGAATGAGCTTCAGCAATAGCCCTAGATAGCTATGTACTGTGAGTTTTAGGGATATCCATTTAGCAAAAAAGGGGAAGCAAATTTCTGTGGGCCACATACAGCAAACTAAGACTGCCAAAGGGAAGACTCTTATCCTCTGCAGTGGGCAGAACAGTTATGGGTGAGTTTTCCTAGGGTGTTTTTAGAGAGAAGGAATGATTTAACTAGAAGCTCAACTCTGCAGGAATTACATGTTCATTTGTAGATATTTTACCTACAAGGAAATACTTACCACACCCACTCTCTCAGGAAGGAGAAATCTAGGACCATGTATATAGTTCCATTCCCTTCCATTGTTCAATAGCAGGAAAGTATGGAGAGAGTTTGGGGAAATGGAAAGTAAAATAGTTTCCACTGGAGAATGGGGTGGTATGAAAATTAAAAGGTTAAGTGGGTCTAGAGCATGAAAGGCCCTAGATGACAAGCTAAGTCTTTATTCAGTAGATACCAAATGTTTTCAAGCAGGGAACCGACATTAACTTATTTTCCAGGTAGCTATAACAATACTTAATTCAATACTTCAGGTCTCTGAGATTTTCTTGCTCTGGGTAATCCCTACTGAAGCAGATTGCAACCTTCAACAATACAGCAACCGTCACTGAGTCTGTCGTTGCTGAGTCGTTTCTGTCATGTCTGACTCTGTGACCCCATTTGGGGTTTTCCTGCAAAAGATACTGGAGTGGTTTGCCATTTCCTTCTCCAGCTCATTTTACAGATGAGGAACTGAGTCAAACAAGGTGAAGTGACCTGTCCAAGGTGGCACAACTAGTAAATGTCTGAGACTACATTGGAACTCATGAAGATGAGCCTTCCTGATTCCAAGCCCAGAACCAACCTGTTGATGATGACTCCGTCCAGTCTTAGCTAGGCTGGTCCTCAGGCAAGAGAAGCACAATTCATCACCAGGTTAAATGTTTTGCAGGCTGGTCAGATGTGACAAATCTTATATTCTACTTGCACAGACCTTGGAAATCCAGGCTCGCCTGTACTCCACAGTGAAGCAAGAGAGGCAGATATGCGTGGAGAAGGTATTTTTAAAATAGGTTATATTTTCTTAAGGTTTTCAATTTGCTTTCCTTCCAATGGTCCTTTAAGATAGATAATAATTATTACTACAGTTATCATCACTACTTTACAAATTAGGAAACTAAAACCTAAAGATGACAATTGTCTCACTAAGACCACACTGCTAGTAATAAACAGAACCAAGGTTAAAACCCCAGTCTCTTATTCTAAGTCTGCTTTTAAACTATGCTATTTCTCAAGAGATATGGCAGTTATTATAACTCTCCTTTTAAAGACAGGGAAACTGAGAAACAAAGGATAGTAACTAACCCAAGGTAATATAGTAAAATAGTCCTAGTCAGGACTGAAACCCAGGTTTCCTGTCATTAGTCAGTAGAGGTGCCTATGTTGATGTATTTGCTCTCAACCCAAAAGTTTAGCTTTTCTATCTCCATTAAAAAGTGGCTTCATAACAAATTATTATGTGTTTAAAAAAAAACCTAAATAATAAGATAAATTTATTACTTAGGACCCTTTTTGTTCCTAAAACTAATTGTTGGCTTGGTGGTAGTTTTTTTTTTCCTAATACATTTGATGAATGTAACAAAGTCAAATAAACAAACCTTTACATAAAGACTAGACATATAAATGCATAGATGATATACTTACTAATTTTCTGATTACTGATAGGTATGAGGTGATTGACAGACACAAGATTTTGCCCACCTTTAGTTAGGATTCTTCAGGACCTAATTGAGTAGAATTATGTCCACAGCAATGGAAAGATAATTGGCAAGTTTATGAATAATAGCTTTGTTTATGCTTCTAGTCCCAAAGCTAATTATTTCAATAAGACCTTAAAAAACTGATTAGGAGTATCAGCATATGGGTCTCTGGCATGAAATAGAAATTTCTTACAACTAAAACATGCATGTCAAATCCGAAAGCATTTTTTTGAAAAATAGCCACTAATAATTGAAATCAAATCAGAATCTCTTCATTTAATAAATGCTTTTTCTTTGAAATCTGAGCATTGTCCAGGATTGGCCCTAATAGAACCATCTCTCCTTCAGAAGACTAAGGAGACTAATCAATTAATGGAGGAGATTAGGCAAGCATGACTACCTCAGAGAGTCCTACTTTAAAAAGCCTGAACTTTCAGCTAACTGAACACAAAACACTGCTGTAGCCTACTTACAACTGCTGCAGACCCCTCTCTTGACCTGTTGTTGGCTTAGTTGGTTATTTTGTTTGTTTATTTGTTTGTTTTATCCGGTCTTACTGATTTGCTTCTTTGGCAATTTCATCTCTACTCTAGGATTCCATTGTTACCTGGCTGTCCAACTTGTCCTTTTGCCTCTGGCCCTTTCCGACCCTGTTTTGATTGACTCATTGGCAATCTCTTTATTAAAAACAAACTGCCCCTCCCCTACTCTGACTTGCCACCAGTTGGCTGGTACCTCTGGAACTGAGGCTTAGGAAACAGTGCACTGCAATATATCAGCAGGTATCTTGGATGCCTCTCAGGTACCCCCAAATTCCCAGCCTGTTCCTGAGCCTTCTCCCTCTCCCAGGTGGAGCCAGGCTGCACAGGACCTACAAAAACTGAAAAACAATGAAGAATTTGCTAAATATTATTCTTCAGTCCTTCAGATTTTAAGAGCTATTTAAATACATCATTTTTATTATTATTCTTTAGCTGTGACACACTCGTGTATAATACACCTCTAGCAGCAATACAAAATTAAGTTTGGAAACCTTCCAGTGATCTTTTTTCAGGAAACGTACATTTCCTATCTGCAAAATTAACACATTACGAATGAATGCTGGACTTTGAATCAGAGGGTGTTGGTTCAAATCTTCATCCTGTCTTTACTACCTCAGGCAAGTCAATTAACCACTTAAAGCCTTAATTTTTTTATATCTAAAATGTAGACTAGATCAGATTATATGGCCTCTAAAGTCTTTTCCAGCTCCAAATCATCTTATGATATTTTCATTTATCCCCCAATACAGGAGATGTCTGAGTCATATATGTAGTATACATGTCTATGCATATACATATTTTTATTAAGACTTTAGCATATAAGAGATTTTATAACCTGATGAATACAGAGTACCCTTAGAGCCTGGAAGACCTGGATCAAACCCTGGTCAACTCTGTGAACCTGAGCAAGTCACTTAACATCTCAACTCTTTCAAACTATAAATTACTGACAAGTTATCAATCCACACCTGAGAAGAGAGTTTCAACAGGAATTTCCTATACAAATGAATCATGTCTAAACAACAAACATACATATATGTGTGTCTTTGTATGCATATATATATATACACATATATAATGTGCATAATATGTGCATTTATATACAATTATATTATAAAAGGGCCTATAGGCAGAGATTGGACAATTACAGATATCTGTCAATGAGGCAAAAGACCCTATCCCATCTGATATTTCTAAACTGTTTGAACTTGAGTAAGTCACTAGGCCTCCTTGGGCCTCAGTTTTCTAATCTATAAGATAAGGGAGTTGAACTAGACAGCCTCTGAATGTCCCTTCCAAAGCTAATTCTACAAACACCACGATGTGGATTTGAATTTTCACTGTCATTTTACAACCTATGTGATCTCAGCCAAATCATTTAATCTCTCTGGGACTCATTTTACTTTTCCCTAAGGGGGGGTGGGGTTGGACTAGATGACCCATAGGGTCTCTTCCAACTATAAAACTATGATACTAGTCAGTCAGTCAATAAACATTAATTAGGCACGAGGCCCTGTACAAAATGCTGGAGATACAAGTAAATCAAAAGACTGTCCCCTCTCTTAAGGAGTTAACATTCTAATGAGGGAGACAACATACAAACAAGCTATATGGAGTGTTGTGATTTAATATCATTCAAAATAATCAGCCTTGTTGATTGTCATTACATTTTAAAAGGATTAGCAAACTACCACCCCTGCTTTTCTCAGCCTTTCTAACAGAGCCAAGCCTGAACTCTTCCAGATACCTCCTAATGGGCTTCAGTGTATTGTTAATTATGCTTAGGTACTGGTCAGACACTGGTCACCTTTGAAATATCAACAGACCTCCTATAGAATATGTTGACTTTCCAGTAAGTTTTGAACAGCCTCTAACGAGTTCCTGCATCTCAGCAAGACTATTCAGACTATTCACACGTAGTTGCTCAAATCTACAAAAAGCCTGCTTTTTACATTTGGGCCATACCATACATGCTCTGGCATAAATGCAATTACATAGGCATAATGTGGTCCTACTCTGAAATTTCATTCCAACATGGAGATGACCTTGCATTTGCAAGGGCTTTGCCAGTAGAATGCAAGTTCTGTCAGGTTTTACCAAGCTTAAAATATGGATCTATATGTCTGTCATGTACCAGCCTGAATTCAGAAAGACTCATAGCTGGCTATTGGGTTGTTATTATTATTGTTATTAGTTGAAACAACTTAGGAAACCTGTTTCCTAAGGTATTGAATGTGATCAGAATTGAGGTAAGGAATACCCAACTAATCAAATCACAGATCTCTGAAGCATTAAAATAGTGTGTGTGTGTGTGTGTGTGTGTGTTAGTATACATCCATTTGTACTCATGTGTATTTATTTGTTAATAATATATGTGCTTGGTATGTTTATCTTGGCGGTGGTTTATACTGCCTTAATTCACATATGTGCTTTAGTTCATAACTTTTCACTCACAGCAGGACAAAGCAGCTGGCTAGAGTAGGAACATCAGTCAACAGGGACTTATGGAGCGCCTGCTCTGTTCAAGGCACTGGTTCTGTTTATTTGGTTATCATCGAGGTTGGACTACCCAGGATGACAGAGTATTTCCTCGGTGCCTTGTGGGCAGGGAAAATAGAATGGGGGGGGGGGTTATTCTGGTTTGAATTCACTCTATTCTCTGTACTCTGCCTGGCAGTCATTCTCCTACACTGGGAACACTAGCAGCAGCAGGGAGCTGTCCACAGCTGAAGCTCCTTCACGAATTTTGGCATTAGTTTGGTGCACCAGGGCTTGAAATGACAACAGCAGGATCAGTGTTTAGTAAGGCAAATTGGAAACATACCTCTTCATATAAGTTCAAACCTGTTTGAAAAATTAATATTGTCCCTTTTGCCAGATTTGCCCAGAGGGCCACGTTACTGAAATGTACTTCTGGATCTCCAACATGCCCCTTTCCTATAGCCCCTCTTTGCTTATAGAATAGCTTATAGTATAACTTTCAAACTTCAGAGCTACAATAGAGCTCAGAGATTATTCCATCCCACTTATTTTATAGCTAAGAAAGATGAGGATTCTCAAAGTTAATTGGTTTGCCCAAAGTCACGTAAATAGTAAGTAGCAGAATTGGAACTTGAATCCAGGTCTTTTAACTTCAAATGCAATGCTCATTCTACAACAGGCCACCTCATATTAGCTGCTCTGAAAACTGACCCTTTGGCTACAAACAATTCACCCCTTGCTTCTGACTCTTTAATCACAAAGACAATAAAGCTATAATACTACTCCCCAGTTCTGATCAAGTTGTCCTGCCTGTGTTTTAGTCTGAGCCATGGTTTGGCCTATACCAGACCCCAGCATTTGACGAGATCAATGACCTCACTGAAGAACTTTTTATTTCATTGACCCTTTCTCTGAGGCAAGAGGGAGGAAAATAGAAAGGCTGATACACAGAAAGGAGGAAGAATGAAAGGGAAGCAAATAGTCTCTTCTTTCCCCATCTCCTGCCTACCTTCACATCAATGGATGTGGAAGACCTTGAACTCTCAACATTTTTCCCAGAATAAGTCAGGAACAATGAGAACAATGCCCTGAAGACTTTGCTTCAAGGTTTGGCATCTTAGGATTCTGTCTACCTGCTTTGTGGAGGCTGTCCAACCCTAATTATTGCCTGGCTTATTGTATAGTTTTCTAGGATTATATCTCTAATATATCACTGTATTAGAGTCTACAAAGCAGAATTGATGACAGGTTCCCAAATTTTACACATGAAAAGGGAATTTGGTACTCTTGAACCCACAGCATGATGGCTTTTGGCAATAAAGCCTTGCTTCCATTTTCCCTGGCCATGGGCCAATGAGAAAATAGTACAAGATTTATGGATATTGTACAAAGTCTATGACTATGAAGTTGAACCACTTTCAGATGATGCGAAAAGCAGAAGAAATTTAGGCTTCAACATTTGCCCTAGGATTCAATGACCTCATTGCTTTTATGGTAAATCATACTTTTAGGAGAACAAAAAAATCTATTAGTCTGCTTACCATGGCAGTTTGTACTTTGTGGAGATGGTAGCCAAGGTATAGTGAAAACTATAAACAGGCTATTCAGTGATGTCAAATTTAGTTTAAGTATATGATTGATTTAAAACATGTATGTTGCCCAAAGGTCCCTGGGCTTCTGCAACAAAATAAAAAAATTACAAGAATTAGATTAAATTCATTAATTAGTTAAATGAATTAGATCTGCAATCCTCAGCTAATTTGGGAGCAGAATTGAAAGGCATCTCTATAGTTGGCACTTAGAGCTCTTCTCTAATAAATTATATTCTCTTTACTGGAGCATTATGTACCCCACCCTCTCTTAAGTGGTTTCAGTTGTTAACATATAGCTCTATGATACTATAAAGCCATTTAGCCTTAGACAACACTGAAAAAGAATTCCAATTGAAAACACCTTACATCTTAGCAAAATACACCATAAAAGCCTATATAAACCTCAGGGTGGACTTAGGCCTCTGCTGGGGAGACAGCCAATATTGTAGAAATTGCAAGACCAATTTTCTCTAGCTTCTCCAATTGTGATTTCATTTGTCTGAAAAATGCAGAAAGAAAGTGTCATTAACTGCCAAATGGTCTCTGGTGACAGGCAGAGTGCATGTGTTGGCCAATGCAAAAAAAAAAAATGCCCTCACAGGGCAATGCCGCAATACAAGGAGGACAAAAGAAGAGAAAAGGCTTCCTTTGCCAACAGAATTAATGTCTTTGGCTTTTTTCCGCCTCTTTCTGTAAGCACATCTAGAAGCAACTCAAGGTATTTAATAGCAATCTTTCCCCATTCTCATCAGCAAACATCCATATGTAGAAACTAAGACCCTAAAGGGATCAAAGAAAAGGAAAGTGTCCATAAGTATAAAAATCTTTACAGTAATTCTTTGTACGGTGACAAAAAAAAACCCAGGAAACTAAGGAGGTTGTGACCAATTGGGGAAGATCTGAAGAAATTGTGGTAAATGAATGTAATGTAATATTATTGCATGTAAAAAATTATGAAAAGGCCAGTTTCAGAGAAACATTGGAGGATCTGCATGAGCTGATGCCCAGAATAGTGAGCAGAACAAGGAGAATAATTTAAAGTGCAAGGATAGGATCAAAACCACCTCACCCAATCAATTAAAAGACCTTAGACTAAATGCAAAAAGTCTTTGAAAGCCATGTAATTAAGTGAAATGACTCCAGAAAAGAGGTCCATTCATTATACCCTCTGGGTTCTACATAAAAGTATCAAGCTAGTTAGAATAGTAGACTGTGTAGCTTTCTAGCAAACTAACAAGGAAGAATCACCTGGGGGTGGAGTGAAGATGGCCCTTGGTTTTGACTAATCAGTGCCCTTCCTCTTTGACCAGAAAAAGATCCTAACAGCTTCAGAAAATTAGGAGACTGCCAAACCTCCCATCTTGCCAGCAGAATCCTAGCATTATACTCCCAAAATATCAGGAAATCCCATCTTCCCAATGGTGTTCTACACAAAAGTACAAGATCATCTGGTGGCAATGTCCGCATCATTGGAAGCTAAAAACTGCTGATGGCTAACGGCCTTAGAAGAAGCCCACTAAATAAACCAAACCATCACTAGCAGGAAGTTCCTAAGCAATCCCCATTAGGAAAAAAGGACTTCCAGCAACCGAGAAATGTGAGCTTACCTCTTTGCCACATGTACTCTCTAACCTTGAGCGCACTTTCCTCTGTATATTCTCTATACATGTACTTGTGGGAAAGTATCACAAATATTTGGGGAAATGTTTTGCACAATAATTTATATTGTACTACCTTAGTCAATAACCTTTTCTAAAAGCTGCTTGAGGCTCCCTAACTAAATTATTTTCAGCTGATAATCTTGGAGAAGAGGGGAAGCACAACATTAGGGGCTTGAGCCAATGGCATTAGAGAAACATCCCTGATCCCTCAGGGTTATCTCTAGAACTCATCAGTGGAAATGGAAGTTGGAATAAGAATCCTCAGAGCTTATATAAGCTACAATAGAATAACAACATTGTAAGGATAATTTAGAAAGACTTAAGAACTTTGATCAATTTCAGCAGAGTGAAGAAACATGCTTCCTACCTCCCAATAGAGAGGTGATGGATTCAAGATTTAGAATGAGACATATGTATATTTTGGATGTGGCAAATTTGTGAATTTGTTTTGCTTAAATATAAAGTTTGTCTCAAGGGTTTGGGTTTTCTTTTTTTCCCAGAGATGAGAGGCAGAGAAAATGAATTTTTGTTCATTGAAATACATCTTAATAAAGTTGCATAGAAAAGAAACAGAAATTTGACATTAACTTAATAAGTGGTATTAAAAATACCACTTATTTAAATAATTGGAGAAATGGCAATTTTACCTAAACTAATTTATATATTCAATGCCATCCCAATCAAATTACAAAAAAATTATTTTACTGAACTAGAAAAAAATGAGAAAATTCATTTGGAAGAACAAAAAAATCAAGAATATCAAAGGAACTAATGACAAAAATGTAAAGGAAGAGGTTTAGTAGTAGCGTATCTCAAACTATATTATACAGCAGTAATTATCAATAGAAAGGTAGATCAATGGAACAGATTAGACATACAATTTAGAGCAGCAAATAAATGTAACCTTGTATTTGACAAGTGTAAAGACTTGAGATTTTGGGATAAGAATTCATTATTTGGTAAAAAAAAATTGTTGGGGTAACTTAAAAGCAGTATGGCAGAAACTGGGCATAGATCAATGTCTTACACCATTTACCAAGATGAGGCCAAAATGAATACAAGACCTAGATATAAAAAAAGAAATTACAATAAAATTAGGAGAACATGGAACACATTACTTATCAGACTTATGGACAGGCAAACAATTTATGGACAAGATATAGAGAGCAGAGTGGGGAGTAAAATGGATAATTTCAATTACATTCAATTAAAAAGATTTTGTAAAAATAAAACAAATGTTGCCAAGATCAGAAGGAAAGTGTACAATGTGGGGAGGGGGGAAGGAGTTTCATAGACAGTTTCTCAAATAAAGGTCTTATATCTCAAATATATAAAGAACTTTAAAATCTCTTAAGAACATGAGTCATTCCCCAATTGATAAATGGTCAAAGGGTAAGAACAGACAGTTTTTAGATAAAGAATTCAAAACAATTTATAGTCATATGAAAAATGTTCTACATCATTATCAGTTAGAGAAATGCAAATTAAAACAGCCTTGAGATATCATTTTGCACCTACTAGGCTAGCTAGAATGATTGAAGGGGAAAGCAATTTTGGGTTGGAATCATTATTAGTGGAATTGTTAACTGATCCAACCATTCTGGAGGACAATCTGGAATTATGCCCAAAGAGTTGTAAAACTGACTATACCCTTTGACCCAGCAATACCACTACTAGGTCTGTTTCCAAAGATGACCAGGAAAAAAGGAAAAGAACTGATATTATTAAAATATTTACAGCAGCTCTCTTTGATGGCAAAGAACTGGAAATTACAGGGATGCCCATCAACTGGGAGATTTCTGAACAAGTTGTGGTATGTGATTGTGATGGAATACAACTGTGCCATAAGAAATGATGAGCTTGATGATCTTAGAAAAACACGGATAGACTTTGCAAAACAATGAAGGGTGAAATGAACAGAACCAAGAGAATGTTGCATACAAAAATATTGTTTTAAGAACAATTTTAAGTGAATAAGTCATTTTGACTATCATAAATACTCAAATTAACTACAAAGGACATATGAAAGAAGATGCTATCTACATCCAGAGAAAGAATTGATAAACAGAAGTATGTATAGAATGATTGTATACATACACACACATATACATATTCACACACATACATATTTGTGTCTAATGGTAGCCATATCTAGGGTGAAGGGTTAAGGAGGGAAGGAAAAAAAAAAGAAAAAAATTTGTATAACTTTATTACATTTTTAAAAGGAATAGCAAGTTGTATATAATAGATTTACAGTGTCATTTGCAATCATTTAAATTATACTGTTATGAAAATGCCTATTTTATTCCATAAATTAAAAAGAAAATCAAGAAAAAGGAAAAATCAAGAAAAAATAATCAATTACTAGATCATTCAAAGGATGAGTGTACACTAAAAGAATTTCTGTTTTTCTCTGTCTTTACCATTTTGTGTCTGGAGAGCAGAGACAGAAGGAGAAATATTTCTAGAAAGATGCCATGGAAGGACTGAAAAGTATCTTGCCCTCTGTATATGTATTTTATAAATAGGTTTCTATTCAAAAGGCTCAGTGGACATTCAGGTTACAATTTCAGCCTTCAACACATGGTAACTTAATGTGTGAATCAGAAAACCTGATCCATAAAATCCTCTTAATTACAGATCCATCATTTCATTGCTGTGGATATGCTGTTCAACATAGATTACCATCCCTCCAAGTCTTTGTGGAAAGTCTTTCTGAGTTGGAAAAGGATAAGGATTGAATCTGTGTTTTCAGTGAGGAAACTCCCTTTACAACTTGTAGCTGTCAGCGAACAGTCAAGCTTTTTGCCCAGGATCACATGGGCGATGTGTGTCAGAGATGAGACTTGAACCCAAGGCTTCCTGGCTCTGAGGTGAGCTCTCTATCCATTTATGTAACAATGCCTTTCTTGTGAGTTGCTGTAACTAAAAAATGAATTATCCCTGACACTAGCTTAGAGGATAAGCCTCTCTGGATTTAGGGAGGTTAGCTCTGGGACGACAGACATCCAACTTCCCTCTAGGCCTATATTTGAGGCCACTTCAGCTTGATGGGAATTGCCAGGACTTGTGCAGCTCTGGCACAATTGTTGAAATACAAGGTCACTTTTACACTACCAGGGGATAATTTTTGTAAAGGAAAATTATAATAGTATTTTCTAGCTCCATAGGCCCTTTATCTATGAGGCTCCAAGTATTTTATAAATAATAAATTAGCTATTTAATCAAGTCTAAAAACATGTTGTGAGGAAAGGGATCCTTAACGTCAGTAAGCAGAAGGGACTGGAGAAGATTCTGGGGTACACTATTAAATACACATAAAAGATGGACATATATTCTACTTCTGGCTATTTCTTGTCAACTAATGGCAGAGAATCCACAAATGTCTAGTTTTTTGTCTGATCACCCCATCATCTTTGAATTTCCTGATCAGGTCTCAGTCTAGTCATTATCTTTATAGGTCTTTGTGGAGCAGTTGCTGGAGAGATCTGACTATACTGTGTCCTCTTCCACCATCTTGGCTGGTCTTCTTATCCTTTCTGAAAAACAGAAAGAGGCATAGGAATAGAAGATACAGTCACCTTTACCATACTGGAAGACACAAATTTCTTGATATGGGTACAAAGTTGAGGTAAGATACAGTTATTACCCTCAAAAATTTATGGTCTAATAAAGACAGAAACAGAGATAATCCATAAAGGTTGGGAACCAATCTATCTCAATTTATCCTGAATAACCTGGACTATATAACAAATCAGGGTTCTAAAACACCCACAGACTAATAAAAGTATTTTCTCATTGCCTTCCATTTTCCTCCTACTTTCATCGTCAAAAGGAAGTAACAGTGCATTAACATCCATGAAAATTTTACCTACTGTCCTGACATCATTATAATCTACTTTGTAGATATCGTCCATACAAACACAGTGGTAAAGAACTACTGAATCTTAACCCACTATGCAAAGCCACAATGACTCTGAACTTATGTCTCACCCAAAATGTTAGTGTACTCTAAAATGTACTCTAGAAGTGTGTTTGGTGCAGCTAAGTAAAGTAGCTGATACAATGGTGGACCTGGAGTCAGGAAGACCTAAGTTCAAATCTAGCCTCACACATACTAGCTGTGTGACCCTGGACAAGTCACTTAACCCTGATTGCCTTATTTTCTCATCTACAAAGTGAGCTGGAGAAGGAAATGGCAAACTACTCCAGTATCTTTGCCAAGAAAACCCCAGATAGGGTTACAAAGAGTTGGACATGATTGAATTGACTGAACAACAACAAAAGAGGTGTACTCTAAGGCAAGGAAGGGCAAAGAAGAGTCCCTAATATACATAAGGCTTCTCCTAATTGCTGCCCCTCTCCTCCCCCACTCTCCCTCCTTATTAAGCAAGATTTCCATATGCTGAGTTAATTACATAGTCTTTCCTAGCTTAGGGCTAGAAGAGTACATTAGGACAAAAAGGTGTTTTGTTTTGTTTTGTTTTTTCTTTTTCTATGATCATCAGGACTGGCTTATACCTTAAGATAAATAATCTAAATTTATGTATTTTTCAAGAATAGCTCTCTGGTTGAGATTTTTTTCTTGAAAAGCTCTTGCTATTGGTTTGTAAATATACATTGGTATTTGGGTAAAGGATTACTTCCAGAGATAGCTGAAGAGAAAACAGAACAATGACATCAAAAAGAGAGGGGATTCTAAAGCAGAAAGTGTAAACCTAATAAATAATAATAATATCATTTATATAGTGCTTTATGGATTGCAAAATGCCTTAAAATATTATTTGACTTTATACCCTGGGAGGTAAGTGCTGTTATCTCCATTTTAAAGATGAGGAAAACTAGGCAGATAGAGGTTAAGTGACTTGTATAGGATCACACAGCTAGTGTTGGACACAGAATTTAAACTCTGGTCGTCCTGACTTCAGGTTCAGCTTTTTGTCCACTGAGTATGGGTTAAGAAAAAGCTTGAGGTAAAGGGAGAGATTGGCTTCAAGCAGACGGCTGATTAAGTGGTCCTGTCTAAATCCACTTCTTCCTTCACCACCTCAAACAGCAAGAAGTGCATGAAATAGGCAAAAAGAACAATAAAAAAAATTGGCATAAGAAAAGAAATCCCTACAAGGAAAATACTACAGACAAACCATGAAAGAGATTGAGGAAACTACCTCTTAATACAATAACTAAATAGAGTAAGTAAATAAGAAATTTACGTGATAAGTTTGTTGTATATTTGAAAGGAACAGCAAATTGTACAATCATCTTTTTTTTATTGTATTATGTTAGGGAAATGTTTGTTTTATTCCATAAATTAAAAAAAAATAAATCCAACAAGATGAGAGTGAGGAGAAATTTCTAGATGAACAGAATACTTCAATACTTCAATAACAACTAGATCCCCCCAAAAAAAGAAAAGAAGAAAGGGGCTATCACAAGAACTCACAGAGTGGTTAATATACCTATTATTAATTTACCTATATGCATGCTGCAACTCCACTTAAGTAGAATGCAAGTCCCTTGAAGGCAGGAGCTATTTTATTTTGCCTTAGTATCCCCAGTGCCCAGCATAGTTCCTTGCACATAGTATACACTTACTAATGTTTGTTATGTGAAATAACTGTTGAACTGAATTGAGAAACATTAAAATAATTAAAATATTATATCAGAAGGAAAAGAATTTGTCAAGAAAAAATTTGAAAATATATTCAAGAGGACTGACAATTTAGAATAGAAAGTAAAAATACTAATAAGATATTGGTCATTGAAAGAGAATAGCAAATAGAGAACACAGAACTACAGAGTTACAACAAGAAATGTTACAGCAAAGTAAAAGACAGAGACATTAGAAGAGTAATTAAAGTTTCTATAATTTAAAGGATCTGATCTTTAAGATTGAATTAGGTGAAAGTTGGCAAAAAAGGAAAATGACAAAAGTTGAAGGACAAGTACATTAATGCACATTTGGGGGAGTTGTGAATTGGTACAGCCATTCTGGAAAGCAGTTTGGAATTATACTTCAAAAGTTCCTTAACTGTGCATACCTTTTGACCTAGCAATTCCACTACTGTGCCTATGCCACAAAGAGAACAGAGAAGGTAGAAAAGGACTCATATGTTCAAAAATATTTACAGTAGCTTTTTTGTAGTGGCAAATAATTATAAATTAAAGGGTACCCATCAATGTGGGAATCAATTAACACATTATGTTGTATAAATGTAATAGAAAATCATTGCAATGCAAGAAATGACAAAAGGGATGGTTTCAGATAAACCTGGGAATATTTATATGAACTGACGCAGAGTGAAGTGAGCAGGACCAGGGGAAAATTTTATACAGTAATAACAAATTTGAAAGACACAAAAACTCTGATCAATGCAATGATAAACTACAATTCCAGAAGACTAGAGATAAAAAATTACTGCTTACGTCCTGATAGAAAGGTGATGGACTCAAGACTCAGAATGGAACACATTTTTACAGGGCCAATACGTGGGAATTTGTTTTGCTTGATATAGATATTTGTTACAAGGATTGGGGAAGGTGGCATTTCCAATCAGAGAGTGGGAGAAATAGATGTCAAGAGAAAATAAAGGCTAGTTAATTAAAATATAAAATACAAAATATTAATTAATAGAATCAGTGGCTTCTAATCATTTATGTAAAATATAAAGTACAAGAAGGGGAGAAAAAAGAAAATAATGAGCTAGAGAAATACATTTCTCTAGAAAATAATTCTCATCTGAGAATGATTGGCTTTCTAAAATACTATGATGAAGCAAAGAGTATAAATACCATATTTCAAGAAATTTTTCAATAAAATTACTTTGAAATTATTGGCAGTAGAGGCAAAAGTCTAACTTGATATAATCACAGTCAGAGAGGAACTCCAAATTTAACTCAACCATGAATGTAGTCACCAATCTCCACAGTTTGAAGTTTAAAACTTCTATAATTAGGTCTACCCAAAACTGGAGTAAAATGCCTTGTGATACAGTGGGTTCCCCATTACTTGAAGAATTCAAGCTAAGGCCAGGTGATTACATGTCTAGTATGTGGTAGAAAGAATTCTTATTCACATGTATGTTGGACCAGATGGCTTTTTAAGTAATAGATTCTATAATTCTGTGTGATTTGGGGAAAGTGCATTAAGGAGACATAGAACCTTTTAAAGTAGCATCAAATTCAGAATACATTTTAGTAAAAATAATAGCATTTTTATATAATACTTTAAATTTTACAAAGCTCTGTTGTCTTAACAAAACTTGAGTCAGGTTGTGAAAGAATTATTATGGCTGTTAATATTATGTTAAATAAAAAGTTTTGATAACAGCTAGGAGGAAACCACTCACTTAAAAAGGAATGCCAGTTTGAATAGCTAAGGACTACTCATCAAGAATGAAAAAGGAAAGAAAACATTGGAATATGATACATCAAAGGAAAAAAGTTGAACCCAATGATAGCACATATAAATCTGAGAATATTCCTGCATGAAAAATATGAACTTTAGTAGAATCAGTAGTTTCCAATCATCCCTCTTGAGAAATGCAGTGATGAGCCAGCTGCCAATCTGCCACTCTAGAAGAGTGAGTTTCCTTAATGGAATTTAAACACACACACACACACACACACCCAGGAAGTAAATTGGAAGTGTCATCTTTGTTTTGCTGATGAGAAAGTCAAGGCAGAGATTGGTTCATTGCATGGATATATTACAGGATATATACTCTGGAATATAGCTGATTTGCTTTCACAATATCATAAGTCATTTAGATTAGGAGCCCTTACACTTTTAATAGGGCAATCTACTTTTCATTTTTGCCAAGCCTTAAAATGAAGGTATGGAAGAAAGGGCAGCAGGATAAAGAAGATATTAACAGTAAAGTTCCAAGAAAAGCAAGTTGGAGATGGTTGTCAATAACACGGCTTTCCACAACTGGAATCTTAGCAAATCTTGCAGGATGGGACATGGTGGCTGAAGAGTATGGCAGAGCATGGGGGTCTAGCAGAGAAGACCTATTGGCTTAGATGTATTATTAATTTTAAGTGAAATCTAAATCACTATCGAAATTCTAGCAGTTGAAGCTTTTTCCTTCCTTTGCATGGAATCCGCACCTGTCATCTCATCTTCAGGATCTTTCCTGAAGCTCAGGAAAGTTTAACCAGTTTCCAGACTTCTTGATGTACTGCCAAAATTCTCAACCATGAGAACAAATTTATCCTAGAGAATTTCATTTTGGCTTTCATATCGGTTTTCCTCCTGCACTACAGTTCAAAGAACTTTGAAAACCTGGCCCCAGTTCCTCATTATTCTTATAAATTTCTGTCATTGGTATATGATTACCTAAATATAGAAATTCGTGGACATACTTCAGCATTTTTACTTCTAGTGCTGTCACTAGGCAAGCGTCTTCCATTGTACCAGCTGACAGGAAATGTTTTCACTGAATCCTTCTGAAGTCCGGCATGCAAAGCAGTTCTCTTAACATGTAACTAAATGAAACCTAAAACATTTTAAAGCATTCTTGGACTACTCAATAAGCCTAAAATAGGCCAAATTTACCCTAATACGCAAAAAACTTAGGGAGTAAACTGTGCAAAAACACTTTCAAGAAGATCTAAGTAAATGAGATAGGGCTGGGGTCTTGGTATCCACCAGCATAGTGGGCCTTTTGTTTCTCACATTTGCCAGAGGTCTCTGTACTGCTACATAGGAAAATCCAACTGAAAGTCAAAATCAGATTCTTCAGAATAAACTTTTTCCATTATAATGAATTTTGGCAATATATCAAAAAGTCTAGAAATGGATAAAAGTCCTTAAAAACCTTTAGGAAATAGTCTAAAGATTAAAGGAGCACATTCAGTATGAAATAAGGAAACAAATGCAAATGTTTAAATAGAAGTAGAGTGATAGTATAAGTTGTTAGGGTCAGTGGGTCCAGATTCAGACCTTAGTTCTGTTAATAATTACCTGAGTGACCTAGGGCAAGTCAGCTCACCTCTGAGCCTTAGTATCCACTCTCTATAAAATGAAGGAGAATAGACCACTGGATGACCTCTAAGGTCCCTCCCAGTTCTAAATCTATGATCTAATGAATTGGCTATGGTGGCTTAGATCATCCCTTGAAAATAACAAAAATAGCAATTATAATATCTACTAAGCAATTGTTCTGTTTTTCTTCATGAAAATAGAATGAGGGCCATTGGTAGAAGCTAGAATCAATGGTTATATAGATCCATAAGTAATAGGAGTTAAGGTGAAGAGAGCATGCTGAGATCTAAATGAACTAAATCTTCAGAGATAGAACACTCTGCCCTGCTCTGCACAAGTATTACACTCTCTATTTCTAGGGGCTGCATTCTATGAATGACATTGATAAAATGAAGTAGATCCAGAAAAAAAGCAATACACACTATCATGCCATGCCATACAAAGATTGGCCAAGATAATTTAAAATGTTTAGTCCAGAGAAGGAACCATTTGGGCATAGAGAAAAGAGGGAGAATATTATAAAGCTATGGTACTGAAACAAAATTATTAAATATAATGCATTTCTATTAATTAATTAATTAATTAATGCAAAAGGGATATGATGATAGGGTCACCCAGTCCCATCCCTCATGTCCAGAATTAACTACTTCTGTTTTGATATCTGGGATATTTGAAGCCTAAGTCAACACATAATATCAAACTTGTGAAACCAAGGATGTTTCTTGAGTCACATGAAGAGACAGGACATTTTGATGATATATAGACACCGCATATGATTCAGCTGTCTTATCTAAGGATCATATGAATGATACTAACAAGGGTAATGACAGTTTCCAGCTTCACAAAGATGTTTTGGAGATTAAATAATTAATGATTATAAAGTGTTATATGTCATTAAGATTATTATGATCATTAAGTTTTTATGATGGAATGATAAATCTTCAGGCTTGATACTCAGTAGGTGGCGTTCTTCCCTTTAAATCTATAATGACACCCACTCACATCCAAAGGGATGTCCCTGGTTCCATTTTACCCTGAGAATTTAACTCAGTAGCATCCATTAGGATTTTCCTGCGTCCATTAGGATTTTCCTGAGAAGCAACCTACTGGCCCATGAAAGATTTAGGAAGAAAAAATATATATCTGCATATGATTTGTCCATTATTTACATGTATCTTTGTATACCTAGATAGATGGCATCCTTCAGCGATAAATGGATTCTTTATTGCCAATAGCCTGTAAGACATGTCTACCTGGATTTCAAATCATAAGTGCAAATTGAGCATGTCCAAAATAGATCTTATCATCTTCTCCCATAAAGCCATCTCAAACCTCCAGACTTCCTTATTTATGCTGAGGTCACTATAATCCTCTCTGTCACTCAAGTTCATAACTTTGGAATCATCCATGATTCTTGTCATTCTCTAACTCCCTCACCATGGCAAAGAAATAGAAAGTCTTACTGATTATTCTTTCACAATACCTCACCCATGTCTGTACTCTACTCATACTGTTAACAATCATATCAAGCCCTCATTTCCCCTCACCTGAAATAACTCAGTGCGTGACAAATAGTAGATACTTAATAAACATTTGTTGATTGATATAGTGTAAAATTAGGTGCATGAAAAATTTACAAAAACATCCATGTTTTAATATTTAACATTTTCTGTTCAAACTGTCATCTGGTATGATTGTCTACTTGAGATTCCATCCTGAAACTATCAATCAAAATTACCAAGTTATCAAGTTACCATCTCAGGTGTTGCTTCCTACACAAAACCTACCATGAGGAGAAGTTGCCCATACCCTGCTATCCAGAAAGAACTGTGCATGTAATTTGTATATATTTTGCATGTTCTTCTTAATATAAGTTCCTTTAGGGCAGGTACTATTTGTCACTGCCTTTGTACTATTAGCACCTAGAGTTCTGCCTGGCAAATACAAGGGAGGTATAAATGAGTCTTAGTGAATACAGCCTCCTAATTGGTTTCCCTACTTCTTACCACTTCCCATTTCCAATCCCTCCTTGACTTAGTGACTAAAGTAATCTTCCTGAGGCACAGATCTGACTGTGTCACTCTCCTGCTTAAAAACTAGTAGCTCCCTTTTGCCTTAAGGCTCAAATATGTACTCCTCACCTTGAAATCAATACTTTCTATAGTCTTGTTGGAACCTACCTTTGCAGCTTAATTTCACATTACTCTTCTTCACACATTCTATGTAATAGTAATAATAATAATAATAATAACAGTAATAATAAATTTCTCTGTCATGCTTTAAAGCTTACAAAGAAGCAATTCACACATGCTATTTTATTGTGTCCTCCCAGCAACGGTGGGATTTGGGTGCTATTATCAACTCCATTTTACAGATGAAGAAACTGAGCCTGAGAGCAGTTAACAGACTTGCCTGGGATCACAAAGCTTATAAGCACGTGAAGAAGCATTTGAATTCATGTCTTTCTGTCTCCACTTCCTAGTGCTCCATCCACAATAGCCAAATTGTAACAAAAGGTAGAGAACCAGCTGTTTCCTACGTGTGGCATTCCTTCTCTCATTTTGGTGCATTCACACAAGCTATTCCCCTTGTCTCCCCAACACCATCTCTCAGAATTCATATTTTCCTTCAAGCCTCAGTTCAGGTGTTCCCTCCTCCATTAAGCCTTCCCTGATTCCACTCCCTATTGTTCTAGTTCTCTGCCTCCCTAAATTATATCCATATTTGTATTTATTTGTATATATGTTTATATATTTGTATATACATTTGTTATCCCACCTACCCTGCCACGTAGGAGAATATCACTTTTCACCTGTATGTGCCTAGCATATAACAGTTACTTAAAAACCCCATTGCATCGAATATCCCACTCAATGAGTAGCCGTGAACAAAAATGGTAGTGAAGTTCTAGCCACCATCAGGAAGTAGAAAATATTGGCCTGCCTTTGCACTAAGTCCTGGTATGTTTCCACTTGTAATACCACTTACTTCCAGTAGCACCTTCAGAAAGTTTAGTCCAGGGGTGGGGAAGCTGCGACCTCAAGGCCATATATTGCCCTCTAGGTCCTCAAGGGTGGCCCTTTGACTGAGTCCAAGTTTTACAGAACAAATTTTTTATGAAGGGTATTTGTTCTGTGAAGTTCGGATTCAGTCAAAGGGCTGCCCTTGAAGATCTAGAGGGCCACATGTGGCCTCGAAACCACAGGTTCCGCACACCTGGTTTAGTCTGACCATTCCACCAGATCAGAATCTATCTAATGGTACCATCATCTAGCCCACAACTTCCATCATATACACAAGAATGGTATGAGAAGATTTGTCAAAGAGGATTTCACTACATGGCTGCTAAGGTCTCTTTCATCTTTCAGATTCTGTGATTGTATGATGCTAGTTTTGCTAAGAAATCTAAATGAATTATATGCATGACATTCCCTTGATCCACTGGCCTAGTAACCCTGTCAGAAAAGGAAATGAGATTAGTTTGGCATGACTCATTTGTAAGGAAGTTATTCTGACCCTTTGTGATCACCATTTCCTTTCCAGGATATTCATTAACAACTCCTTTAATAATATATGTTAGAATTTTACCAATAATTGAAATTAAGCTCATTGGCCTTTTTTTTTTAAATGGGGAAAGTATTTGCCATTTCTCCAGGCCCATAATACCTCTCCTGCTGTCTTCCCATGATCTTTCAAAGATCACCAATTACAATCACAACAACTAGTTCTTTCAACAGCCTCCAGAAGGGATTTAGTTCATCTATGCTTCGTGATTTAGAACTCCTCAAAGGAAGTTAGGCGCAATTTTACCATCTCCCTACTTATCTTTGGTTTCAACCCCCTTATTTAGCATTTTTATTCTGGTCTTTACAATTCAAACATTATTCTTCTTTGCAAAGAAAACAAATTAAATATGAGTTGAGCAGCTCTGCCTTTTCCCTATCATCCCTTATTCAATTCAACAAATTACTAAGCACCTACTACATATAAGGCACTACGGATTCAAAGGCAAAGGCATCAGGAGTACAAAGACAAAAATGAAACAGTCCCTTGACATAAAGGAACATGCATTCTGCTGGGAAGCGGGGATTGAAGGAAAAGAATATTTATGCAGGTAAGTAAACTCAAAATATTCCAAGATATTTTGATAAGGAAGGATACTGTCCTATAGAAGCAGTCCTATTACTTCTGAAATTCTTCTTTTTGTCTGAGTATAACTTTCTCAATGTCTCTTTTTTATTGTTCTTAGCATTCCTCACTGATGTTAGCTCATCTCTGAGGTAGTTCTTACACTATTCCAAAAGAACCATGCCATGGTGTTTTTCGCATTCACCTTTCATTATCTGCCACAGCTTCCATATTTTGTATATAACTTTTAAAAATCTAAGTCCTCTTTATCTCCTTGTTGAAATTGTTTCTCTTCATGTCTTCAGATTTTTTTCCTAGTGCATCCCATCCTTTCTGTATTGACTTCCCATACGAATTTTTAGTTCATGGTATTCTACCTGTCCTTTCACTGAACTATGAAATATGACTTCTTCCAACCTACAATGCACATCAAACAGCTCCCCAGTTTCCTCCATTCTCTGTCACAAATTCCACAAAACTTTCCCCTTAGTTCTACTTCAAAAATTCCAGGTTAAAACAGTCAGTGTTGGAAGCATTGTTTGAAGACAGGTACCGTAATGCATAGTTGATTAACCTATGAATTAGTATAACTATTCTGAATGGCAATTTGGAATTATGAAAATAAAATGGCTAAAATGTCCATGCCCTTTTGACCCAGAAGATTCTACTAGGCAGATGCCTCAAGGAAGTCATTGACAAAAAGGAAAGACTCCATATACACCAAAATATTTATAGAAGCATTTTTGTGTGGTACCAAAGAATTTGTTTGGCTTTACTATGCTTATTTATCACAAGAGTTTTGTTTTTCTTTTTTTTATTGGGAAGGCAAAAAAAAATGTGAGTTAACTGAAAATAAAACGAGTTTTGTGTATGTAAAAATATTAACTCAGGTCCTTTTTTAGATTCTTTTTAGTATTCTTCTGATGGCAATTGACTTGTCAGTTAAAATTCTCTGCAGTGGATGAATACCTTATGAAGACAAGATGGAAAACTTCTATATTGTTACAGTCAAGTTGACAGATAAGTACCAACCACAACTACTTCTCTCTTCTTCCTCTGACCCTAACTGGAGGATCTCTAATCCTAAAGCACTGGTAGATTCATTTTATTATTCCTTGGAACACAAGAAATCATTTCTTCCACAGAGGATCCAGCTCCTGGAAAGAGCCTCATGTCTATTATCTACATGAGTTCAGGGGTCCTTCTTTAATTTCTTCTGTGTCATTCTTTCACCTTCTAACCTCCTAACAGATGAGGTTTCCCTCCCCCTCCTTTGCCTTTTCCACCTCCTCTTCCTTTTCTTCCTCTTCTTCCTCCTATTTATTTCTTTTTTTGAAGAAACAGAAATTCTTTACCAGCTCCCTTTTTACTGATCTCTTCTATTTCCACATGCTGCCACTATTATCTCTTTGTGGCTGGCTCTTAAATCTATACCTTCAAACCTTAGACATAAGTCCCAGATTCACATCTTCAATAGCCTACTGGGCATTTCTCCCTGGATGTCTGGTTAAACTGAAAATCTGTTCCTATTCCTCCTCATTTCCCTCTTCCTGTTAATGGCACCATTATTCCCTTCATCCACTCTTACTACCATGAAGTCATCTTTGACTCCTCCCTCTTCCTCTCCCTCACATCTAATCACTAAGTCCTTGCTGAGTCTATCATCTCAGTATCTCTAGAATGTCCCTTCCTTTCTTTTTTCAACACCACTTCCTTAGTACAAGTCTTTTATGTTCTTTCAAAGGATCAGTGAAATAGCTTCCTAACTGTTCTCTCTCACTTCCAATCCAATTTATTAATCAATCAGCTAGTATTTATAAAATACCCACTATGTGTTAGGCACTGGAGATACAAAAACAGAACTGGAAAAAGTCCCTGCCTCCAAGGGACTACACACCCATTCATTTGAAAACATTTACTATGTGAAAGGCACACTTCTAGGTCTGGAAATACAAAGACAAACATGAAACAGTTCTGGCCCATAAGAAGTTTAGATTCTACTGGGTCAGAGGTGAGTGGATAACGTGCACAGATACATAAATACAAGCATCTACAAAGTAAATACAAACTTTTTTTGGCAAGGTCGTGCAGGAGACAAGCAACTGGCAGGAGATTGAAGTGAGGCCTCTGGTAGAAGGCAGCCCTTGAGCTGAGCCTTAAAGGAAATTAGAAATTCTAAGAGGAGGAAGCGAATATGCAGTACATTCTAGACATGGAGGGTGTGGGGTAAGACAGAAGCAGGGCAACAAGAAAGTGACCACTTTGACTGGAATGCAGAATGTAAAATAGGAAATAATGTGAAATAATTCCACGAAGGTAGACTGGAGCCAGACTTTTAAGGGCTTTAAATGCAAAAGAGAAGAGTCTGTACTTTATCCAAGAGGCAACAGGGAGTACATTGCTGCCAGGTTAATCTTTCTAATTGACCAGAGAAGCAGGACATCTTTAAACTAACATATTAAATTTATTACATACTTTTGTAAAACCCAAGCTGTTCATAATAGAGATTTGCATTTTCACATATAATCCTCTTTTTCTGTTCTATTCTGTATAAGAAAATGTTCTTTTTCTCAGTGCTTGTTAAATTCACAATTTTTTAAAATTTACATTTTCATAATTCATAATTTTATTACATCACTTCTCTGTTTGAAAACCTTTAATGGTTCTCCTTGTCTACTAAATAAAGTCCAAATCTTTTTGGAATAGCATTCAAAACCCTCTAACATGCATTTTCAGCTTTATCTCACGCTACTAAAACCTTTCAGGTATCTTAAGCTCCAGCCAAATTAGATTACTTACCATTCCTCAATGCATACCATACTTTCCTTGCCTCAGTCCTTTTGCTCACAGCATTGCTTGTTCTTCTAATACATTCGCCTCCTCCCCCCACCTCTTGCACTTCTAACCTAGTTCAGCTCCTGACTTTCTGGACTTTTCAGCTTTCCTCCTAGCCACCTTCTCATGCTGGAGATGCCTCCATCCTTTTTCACCTCCCCAAGTTGTTGAGATTCTCCCCCAAAACTCCATTTGAGGAAGTTCCCACACCTGGCATGCTCACTTCTAACCTGGCTCACCTGACTTCTTTGAGAGCAGGGCCTAGCTTTCTTTTTGCTTGTATTTGTATTCACAAGACTTAGCACGATGCCTGGTACATAGTAAGGGCTTAATAACAGCTTCATCTAACTATCATCTACCTATCTATCTACCTAGTAAATATCCATCTATCTGTTCCCATATCTTCTGGTTGAAATTGTATGCATTCTTAAATGCCTAATGCCAACGCTGCCTTTTCAACTCCAAAATGATATTTCCTTCCTCTGAATTACCCCAGCATTTTCTTTATTTCTGACCTTTGCACCTATCATATTCTGCTTTGTAATGGAGTAGGAACAGCAAAGACCTATTTTTCCCCCAGAGCAGTGAGACCCCATCCTTTCCCTATATCCTAATTAGGAAACCCTTTGCCCTATATTCTTAGCCCTATATGCTGAGCAGACAACTACTTTGCCATATGCTGAATAGGCAACCTCACCACTCCATAGCCCACCCTATCACCAGCAACCTTGTGGTCAAAGGGTTTTCCCAAGACCACGCATGCAAAATAAGACTCCTCAATGCCCTATAGTAACTTATGTGATGTCAAAGCCTCCATTTACAGATTATGAATATGGTAATGAAGGGACTCTCGAGAGTGAAAGTATGGCTTTTTCAAGATAGCCACCCGGAAGACCCATACCGCGCAGGTGCAGGTTGTTGTTGGGTTTTTTTGCTTGCATAGCACAAAGATTATGCCATAGCAAATTTCCTTAACTTACTGCCCCTTCAGCTCTGATATTCCCCTTCATTCCCCTTCCACCCAACCAACCAGTATCCTGAGCTGCTTGGTTCCATTTGCTTTTGCGACAATAAAGCCCTGCTTGGAAGGACTCTGGCCTTGGTTTTCTTACCGACTCCTAACCAGCTCTCCCACTACATTAATAATATAAGCACCTTGACAAACAACTATCTTATTTTGGCCTTTGTATTCCAAGTGGCTACCACAATGTCTGGAACTTAATAGACACTTAATAAATGTGTCAAATTGAATTGAATTATATTTATATCTTAGTTCTTCTATCAGACTGTAAGCTCCTTGAGGCAAGGATTGCATCTTATTCATCTTTGTATCCTATTACACAATGCCTTATAATTCCTAGGAATGCAATAAATATTTAATGAATGAATGAAAATCACCAAAGATATGGATAGGGTAAGAATGAACCTACTTATTTACCAGTATCCATAATACACCCTAAAAGATTGTACAGATGAAAGAAAGCACGTAAATAGATTCTAGAAAAAGTTTAAATAGACTTAAACAAGCAGATGATAGGTTCTTAATCCCAGGACAGGTTGCTAACCTTTGAGGTTTAATATTACTGAGAGTAATTTTGTAATGCTTATGATTTCATAAAAATTGTTATCCTTCTTATGACTCTAACCGATGAAGTTATCTCTGCACATATGTATTTCTTAGGATGAAAAAAATATACCATGTAAGTGAACTAAGGTAACTATAGTATTATTTTTGAAACTGAATAGTAACTGAATTGTGACAACTATTTAACTCTCCCCAGATGCCATTATGATGGTTTATGTTGCTATGATATATGACAGTGTTTTCCTAAAAGATATCTGATACCACCATAGTTTTTTAATACAGTTCCTCAAAATGAGGTCAAGTTGACCATAAACAGTCGTCAAGCTGGAGTCTGACAAAGCATTTGGGAAAGTTCTGAAGAGGATAAATTTTCACTGGACTGGATAAGCCTGAAAGGTCTTTTTGTCTCTTAATTGTAGGATCCTATGACAAAAGCCTGAATTAATCTACCTATGCTTTTTAGGCACATTTCTAAACCACACAGAGTTTGTTTATACTCTCAGTAGTGATAATAGGTCCTAACAGTAAAAATGAAGGGGGAGAAGCCAAGCAGGGGTATCACTAATCCTAATCCTCCTCTTGATTCTTCTTCTTTAAAAAAAAAAAGTAGTATGAGTTCATAACTGGCAAAGGTCTTCGGAATACAAAGGCACTACTGTGTCTTAATATTTGATACTTGCTCCCTACATAATCTGTTGCCCTATCCCTTAGTGCCTTCTGAATATTATGAGAATGGATCAATAAAGGCCAGCCTTACAACATATCAAATAGATGGCCAACATGAACATGGTGAGATCTGATAGACATCCAACAATATTATCTTCTCACGAATCTGTTAGGGTGGTTGAAATGCCTACATTAGTCAGTAGTACTCTAGGTTGAAGTTTAAAAGATCCTAGTTAGTCAATTAATCAACAAATTTATAAATTTTATTAAGTGCTTAGTATGTGCCATGAACTATGCTAGATGCTGGGAATACAAAGACAAAAATGAAACAGTCCCTGTCCTCAAGGAGCTTAGATTCTAGTATGGGAGACACAATGTACATATATCGGCCCTCCAGATCAGTCCCTGAGAGAGCAGCTGACTATTTCTCCTAAATTAGGTTATTACCTCTAGATTCTTGAATAGCTTGGGGGTTGGGGGGAGGAATCTCTAATACTGTTGTTCATGAGCCCCCACTGATTCTCTAGTTCTCATTGATTACCTAATTGATATAAATTAACCACACAGAGTTAACTAACATTAACTAAATGTTGTTTGGGGATATTTACTAAGGTGGTATAGTAAGAACAATTGATATAAAATATTCCCCTTAAAAGTCTGGGATTTGCTCTCCCACGAGTATATATAGAATCCAGGGGGGAAATAGTTTCAAGGTTAGGGAGCACATGTGGCCACTAAATAACTCATTGCACAGTTCTTGGTTGGATGGAAGTCCTTTTCTTCCTTCCTAGCATCCTCAGTAAGCTCCGTCTTAGCATGTGATGTTATCTTTTAGGCATAATAAAAAGAATGTTGTTTTAATCAGATTGGTTCATGGAATCATACATAGCTCACCTCTCAGACTCTAGGTAAGGCTATACTTAAACCATCCAAGAAAAACAGATATCCATTTTGCTTTTAGAATCCTCTAGATTAGAGGCGTCAAATGTGCAGCCTTCAGGCTGCCTAAAGCCCATAGCACACCCAGGTACTACCTGAAACAGATTAAAATGTAACTAGAAATATTTAACAAAATAAAATATAATACCATGTAGATAATGTTAATTTGCTGTTTTCCAAGTCAATGTGTGATCTACAGGGATCCCTGTTCTGTGTGAGTTTGATATCACTGCTCTAGACTTCACATTTGAAATAGAGGACTGGCCACTGAGCCTACTCTTTATGAGTATACACAACGTGCATTTGATACAAGTCTACATATGGAAAAAATCTGGAGACCTTGCTCCCTGGAGAGTCATGACTACCTGTAATGGAAGTGACTTGGAGAGACTTTGGAATATACATAAACTAGTTCATGTCTGTTCAATATGTATTTTCAATATATAACCATGTATTGAATAGGAACATCTTGATTATCTGTGACTGCAGAACCACAACTGGGGTAGGGAAGGAAGGATGCAAAAGACCTTAGTATCCTCTCTTAGTTAGGACTTCTCTTGGTTTTTGGTTTGTTCCAGCATCTGGTGAGAGACAGTACTGTAAGGAGAGAGACCTTGGGCCTTCTCCCTATGATGCTAACATGTAGGCCCCATGGATACAGGCCCTCCAGTTCTTTGCCTAGATTTTTGGCTCTTTCATTTTAGAAGAAGGAAGTTGAAAATAGACTTTACAAGTTTTGAAAGGTCAGGGGAAGGAGCCACCCAAGGCCCAAGAGTCAGTCCAGGTTTCTGAGAGTAGTCAATGTTGGGTCTTGCATCCAGCCCAGCATCAATGCTCTGAGGATCATCAGATCCAGCCCAGCTATAACTGAGATGTGGATTCACCCATCAATAATCCCCCATCTCCATGTGAACTTGTTTGGACCAAACTGTGCTAAGTATGAGCTGACTTTCCCCAGAAACCAAGGTAGTATAGGGGAGAATTTGCCCCTCAGGTGTTCAGGAGAAACATCTGTACTTTTGTTTTGTTGTACTTTTGTTTGAAGGAAATTTCCCTTTGTAAAGGCTTATTGATATTAAATAGTTAAATAGAATTGAGGCTGCTAGTCTCTAGTGGCTAAAGATGGAAAAAAACACACCTGGAATGGAGGATCAAGCTAATAGCATTAGAATAGAAATACTCCAACTTCTCAGGAGTATCCCTAGAAAAAGGAGTATGTGTAACAACCAGCTCTCAGGGGGGAAAAATGCACACTTTAAAATTTAACACTCACTATTAGCATTTCTCCATCACTTTCTTAAATTTATTCAATTAACAAAACAATAAACCAAGCCTTGATGTACAGTGTTTGCCAGTTTCCAGGATGTGAAGGTTCAGAAAGAAAATTTAACAACAGGCTGTTAAAAATGAATCTAGCACGCCGGTTAGAACCTGGAGCAAGAGATGTGGCAGACCTAGGTCTGGAAGAGTGAGGGCAGACAGAATACTCACTTCATCATCTTTATCATCATCAACATCATCATAACAATAACATTCATTTAGTACTTTAAGATTTGTAAAATAGTTTGCACTTATTATCACATTTGATCTTCATAACAGCCCTGTGAGATAGGTGCTGCTATTATCCCCATTTTACAGATAAGGAAACTGGGGCTGTGTGAGGTTAATTGATTTGCCCAGGGTCCCACAACTAGAAAATATCTCAGGTGGGATGGAAACCCAGGTCTTTCTGACTCTAATTCCAGTGGTCTATCCACTAACACCAATCTGCCTCCCTACACTGGAGTAAGCAAAGATTCTAGGCTATATGATTTTCACTATGTAAAATATCTAACTAGAGCAGGAAAAAAAAATTGGGGATTATGGAGAGTACCCTCTTTCATATGTATTTCATTTAAATTTTTAATTTTCAAATGTTAGACATCAAATTTTTTTCCCTGATTCCAGTTTGCATGCATGTAAAATTTCATTCAGTCACAAAAGTTTGACATGAGCCTTTACTCAAGGGGAAAAAAAATCTGTAAATGACATTTATCATCTCTGTGACTTTTAGTTCAAATTAGTTCAGTTTTGCAAGTTAAAACACGACTTTCCCAACTGCCAACACTGCAAACCCAACCCGAGATCTGAAAACCCAGTGGTGTTTTTCTGCCTCTTACATCATTATTACCAGCCAGAAAGATTCTGCAATCAAAAGTTAGTTGACAATTGAGTACCAGATGCTCACGGCAAAATATCATCCAGCTCATTCTCCCACAGCTGCACCTCTCCTGCTCTTCCAAGGCAGGAGTAGAAACTTGTTTCTGGTGGTGAAGTTGGAAGGTGTGACTCAAAGATAACTGAGGTCCCGCTAAAAATCAAAGGCACAGTTGCTCCTTTCTGTATTTAGTCTCAGCTAATTCTTGTTCCACCTCTGAATTCCTGGACAGCCTTTGCTTTACAAAAAAAAAAAAAAATCAATTTAACTGAAGCATGATGCCTTAGTTTTCTCATCAGCAAAAGACTGGAGAGATAAAACAATAGGCAATCCTCAGCCAACATAAGCCCCCAGAAACTGAGTGATGGAGTCAGCCCCTTGTTAAGGAATCGGTTCACCTTCTTTTGACAATGGCCCTGTTGTAGAACGAAAGCATGATGTAATTCTGCGTTACACTGAGTCAAAATGTGTTCTTAATCAGGGCAATTAGGCCTAATTAAACTATGTAAACTGCCACTTTATGTAAATTGAACATTTATGGGGTGTCTACTGGTGATAAGGCAAACTACTCAGAATTTTCGGCTTCAGAAATATGCAAGCCCTAAAAAAAAAAAAAAGAGTGTCCTAAAATCTTTGGCAGGCTAAGAAAACCCATGATTTATACTGGCTCCTTTTCTTCCCCAATCCCTAAAGTATAAACATCTCATTTAGTCCTTGGCCCTCTGTTCTTTGCTCTTAAAATTCTTTCCTTTGGAGAGCTCATTAATTTGTACCTCAATTTAAATCAACCAACATTTGTTAGATGCCTACTGTGTGCAAAGTTCTCTCTAACATTACCAATAAAGAGAAAAATCAGCCTGTGCCCTAAAGCAGTATAAAGCCTACAGGAAAGATATCAGCTGTACACAGATATGTAAATGCAATATAATTTGAGAGAGAGAGAGAATATTAACACCTGGGGATTTCTTGAGCCATGAAGGAAACAAAGTATTCTAAGACACATAGGTGAGGAGGAACTATATTCCAGGACCGGAGGACAGCCCAAGCATGTAAAGACATGCAAGTGGCAAATGGACTGCTGGTATCGCAGAAAGATCACTGGGCTGGGGTCTGCTTTGGTGGTACACACCTAGAAGCTACTAGGCTGAAGCTGGTAGATCTCTTGTACTGGGGAGTTGTGAGCTGCAATAATACCAAAGCCAATCAGGTGTCCACACTAAGAACCACAATGTGGTGAGCCAGCCCCTGGGAGTAATAGGCCTCCATGCTAACAGAGATGGGGCAAACCAGTACATGTGGGAAACAGAGGGGATCAGAGATCTGTGCTGATCCGCAGTAGAATCAGGCCCATAAATGGCTGCTACACTTCAGCATGGGCAGGACAGAGCCCCAGTTTCCTTAAAAAAAATAACAACAACATAAAAAAATAAGCCACTGGCTCTTTGAATCAGAGTGCCTATGTGGGTTCATGTTCTGTGTAAATGTGTAAAATGAGGCAGCTGAAAATGAACTAGGTCCCTTTCAGCTCTAAATATGTGGTCCAAGGTTGACTTCAGGGTATGTGTTAGACAAACTTGACTGAAGTGGAATATCTGACAAGGAGACTGGAAAGGCAGGTAGGAGTCAGATTGTGGAGGGCTTTAAATACCAGACTAAGGATTTTGTATTTTAATCTGTAGGCAATAGGAGTCAATGAATATATTTACATAGTAGACCATGTTTTAGGAATATTGTTGTGGTAGTTATATGGAGGATGGATTGGAGAAGGGAGAGTCAGAAATCAGAGGAACCAGGTAGAAGGATATAGACAGTTCAGATGAATAGTGATAAGGGCCTGAGCTATCCAAGTGAATAGATGGTAGGTGTCAACTGTGAGATTTGGGGCGGTGACAGAATAGACAAAACTTGTCAACAGATTAGACATAAGGAGGAGGGAGAGGGAAGAATTAAGGAAGACCCTGAGGCTGTGAACTGGGATGTCTGAAAGAATGGTAGTGCCTTCAACAAAATATGGAAATTTGAAGGAGTGGTAACTTCAGGGGAAATGGTAAAGGATAACTCAGCAAAGGATACTGAGGATAAATCATGATACAAGTAGAAAAAGAACCAAGCAAGAGTAGTGTCCTTTACACCAAGGTGGAGGAAAATATCAGGTCAAGGGGTGAGGGGGAAAGTGATTAACAGTGACAAAGACTTTGGAGAACTAAAGTAGAATGAGCCTTTATAAGAGTTTGTTGGCTTTAAAGGTTAAGAGATTCTATCCATTGATATTTTTTAAAGCACCTACTATGTGGCAGGTACCTTGTGGAAAGCAGCTTCAGTTAAATGGCAGGGTCATAAATTAGGCTGCGTAAGTGAGAGATGAAATGAATATTGGGATAAATCTGACAAACTGAAATTCAATCAAGATAAATACAAAGTCTTGGACTTGGGTACCAAAAAAACCATCTTCAAAGGTATCAGATGGAGGAAAATGGATAGATCTGGGTTGTTCTGAGAACTGAAGGTCTTAGTGGACCCAAGCAGAACATGAGCCACCTCTGTGATGTAGTATCCAAAAAATTAATGTGACCTTGGGCTACATCAAGGGGGGCATGGCTTCCAGGAATATGGAAGTGATGGCCCCATCATACTTTGGCCTCATTAGATCCTTTCTGGAGCACTATACTTAGCTTAGGGCACAGTGGTTTAAGAAGGACCTTGATTGGGAGGGTAACCAAGATGGTGAAGGTTCTTGAGTTCATGTCGTTTGAGAATTAATTAAAGGAACAGGCATGTTTATCCTGCAGAAGAGAAGACTCAAGGGGTACATGATCACTATCTTCAAGCATGTGAAGAAGGGACTAGACTTGTTCCATTTAGCCCCAGAGGGCAGAACCAAAAGCAATGGGCAGATGTTGCAAAGAGGCAAATTTGGGCTTGTTTTCAGGAAATGCTTCCTAACAATGAGAGCTGTCCAAGGGTGGAAGGGGCCCCCCTCCTTGAAGATTTTCAAGCAGGGACTGGATAACTATTTGTCAGCTATGTTACCTTGTGTTTCTATCTATGTACGTGTTGGATTCTCAAGTTCCATTATTTCGAAGAGAAGTAGAAGACTACTGGAGTGGTATATTACATATGATGTCGTGCTCAGTAGTTCCGTTTTGCTTAACTTTTTTAGTACAAGGAGAGGCAAGGAAATGGCTGCTATATTTATCAAGAAGACTTTTTAAAATTATATACTCTCCTCTGCTGGGTCTAAATAATATCTGTGGTATTCCAAAACCCATATAGTGACTTGCACCATGCTAAATACATTCACTTGTCAATTGATTTAAGGATCTTATAAGATCAGAGATTTAGATCTAGAAAGGACCTTAAAATCCAACCCTCTCCTTTTACAGTTAGGAAACTGAAGCCCAGTGAGGTTAAGTGACTTGCCTAAGGTCACACAGGTAGTAAGTGGCAAAGCCAGGTTTAGAACTCAAGTCTGATGACTCCACCGTCAGCATTTTTCTCACTGAGCCACTCTGCTTCACCCAGGTTTGTCTGACTTGAGGTTCAGTCATCATTCCATTGTTCCGCACTGGGGAGATGGAAGCAAAATCAATTGCTTTAGGAATGGAATTTAAGACAAGAATCATTGTCACCAAGGCTACTCCTTGCAAACCCTCCCAAACTGGCAATGAAATAGGCTAAAGCTGGAGGCAGTTAGGTGGCACAGTAGATAGAGCACAGGCCCTACATTCAGGAGGACCTGAGTTCAAATTCAGCCTCAGACACATAACACTTACTAGTTGTGTGACCCTGGGCAAATTACTTAACCCCATTGCCTAGCCAAAAAATCAAAAAACGAAGTAGGCTAAAGCTGATGCTTAGATGACCAAACCTTCCTAATATCTGACAAATTGCATATTCCATCTGAGACTGAACCTGGAACACCCACTCCATTAAAACCCAGCCAATCTGCCACTGCATTCTGGAACCACCTATGAACATCTAGTGCTCCTGAACCACAGTGTATGGCACTCCAAAGGATGGAGGAAATTGGAAGGAGGAAGGGACTAGAAGGGAGATTAATAGGAAGAAGGGAATGGGAGAATGTAATGTTCCAGGGTAAGGTAATTGAGTCCTGGAAGTATAGTATATCCTAAAAATTCTGCAAATAAAGGTTCTCAGATATAAAAGAAAAGCCTAGTGCACCAGGTTCAGTAGGCTACCAACGTAAGAATGAAAGAATGACTAGCCCCACTAAGCATATAATAATAGCATGAAGCTCATGACTTGAACATTTATTGGGGAGACATAAATCATTAGTTGTTTGCAATTCATTTTACAGCTCACTGCCAGTCACTCAGAATTCTTCTGGACTGCTCCTCCTCAGATGAAAAAAAGGTTCCAGAATGGTAGTTTCCCCTGGGTTTCTGCAGAAAGCTAAATGGCTCCACTGGAGAGGGCAGACTGCATGGTATGTGATGCCTAGCAATGTGAAATTACAGGAATGCAGCCATTGCCTTCTCAACAGCACTGAAAGTGCTTTAGGAGATGGGCACCCACTAGCACCAGCAGAGTAAGAGTTGTGTCTGTTTCCATTTTCAGTTCTTGGACTGTCATGGCCTGTGGGCCAGTCCTCATTATTTTCTCTTAGTCAAGTTATATCTTGTACACTATTTTTTTTTCTATTTCATGCAAAACTACTCAGGGAGTTGAATTGCTTTATTAACAAAGTGTGGTTTGTTGAGTTTGAAAATATATTGTTCTTTTTCATTTCCCAAGGAGACTTTAAATTACCTTTCAGACACACAAAGTTCAATCCCTTCCTTGCACATGCAGCATTCTCACTGAGGGGGTCACTAGAACTAGGAAAAGAAATTCAGGGATAGAAGTAGAAAGAATCATTAATAGCATTAATATCGTTGGAAAGAATGTAGGTATGCCAAATTCAGTTCTACTTTATTGTTCTTATTTGTTACAAGGGATGGGTCAATAGAGGGAAGGGGGGATAAATCAGAGAATTATTGTGGTATAAAACCAAAGGCATCAATAAAAAATTTTAAAGTACTTAGGTGTGCCCCTTTAAGATAAGCAGAAACTGAAACTCTGACCAGTTAAAAAAGACAAACCTAAGAGAGAAGGAGGACTCTAGGAAAGAAACCAAGCCCTAAAAAGAAAAACAGAGATCTTTACAGGCAAAACAGGGGAAATCTTTCTCCTGTCACGGGAGTGAGAGATTCTGTATCAGGAGGACTGACACAACTGGGGCCTTCCCCACTCAAATTAGAGCAGAGCCAGACTTTATACCCAGAGCAGGGTATAAGGGGCTCTTATACCCCAACTAACTTACATACATCTTTAGAGGCACATGATGAGAAGGTCCCCAAAAGGCACTTTAGGCAAGTGAAGAATTTGGCATCAATTCGCTATGGGACAAATGGGCTAAAATGAGAAAAAGGGATTTTTAAGAAATTTTAAATTACCTGCATTAAAATCTTACTCTGTAGCCTCCCTATTAATTAACAAGCCTTTGTTAAGTGCCCATTATGTGCCAGGCACAGAGGATACAAAGACAAAAAAAAGAAAAATTTTCTACCCTCAAGAAGTTTCTGTTCTATTAAGAGACGTGTGTACACATACAAGTACATATAAGAGGGATCTCAGATAGAGAAGGGACCTCAAAAGCCATCTAATCCAACCCCCCCCCATTTTACCGATGAAGAAATTGACGCTCAGAGAATTTAAGCGACTACCCCAAGGCCACACAGGGAATAAGTGGTAGAATCCATCCAAATTCATGTCCTGCAGTGTTCTCATCATTGTGCCACACTTTTTAGTGCAAGGCATGAGGAGCTGGGGGCATAAGGAAAGATGGAAGGAAAGGATGCAGCAAGTGGTGCTTTTAGCTGAGTGTGAAAATGACTGTGTTCTCAAAGTCTAAACCAACAGTACCTACCAAGCTGGAGGGGCTGCTAAGAGGGACCCAAAAGCATGTCTGTATGTCTACAATCCAAACATCCTCTATGTCTACAATCCAAGGTTCAGCCAGCTAAGCCTGGTAACCTGTTTATGAATTATTTTTGGCCACACATATAAAAAACGGCCTGAACAACCCTGCTAAGGTATGGATAGGTTTAGATCTGTGTTCAACGGAGAGAGTATCCAGACCAACGAAATCGTACATCTTTTAAAGAGCTGGAAGTAAAATTATTTTTGTAGAAAGCCTCATCTACTGACATAATTATAGTGGGATAATGTAAAGGGTACACTCAGTAAACTCAGTACATGCCCTTCGCCCTCAGGTAGACACATGAACATGCCATTTGAAAGAGGAAGCTTTCAGGATGGCTAGTCTGAATTTCAGAAATATCCCATTAGCCCTGAAGGGAAGTGGGTATTATAAGAATTTAAAACTTCTGACCAGATCATATTTACTGATTTTTTTCTCTCTTTCCTTATACTCAAGATGGATCACTAGTTACAGACATAAATGGTAAATCTACGCAGTAAATGTACTTCAAGGAAGTTGGAATTTGAGAAAGTACATGAGCAGCCTCTTAAGGATGATTTTAGAGGGGTACTCATGCCTTTCCAGAGTGTGCCCTTGGTGTCAGAGGCAAAAACAAGGAATTATTATGGATGGATCATGGTGGACTTGATTCTAGGTTCTCGAAGGCTATCGCAGAGGGTCTTAGCTAGATACAAAGGCTTGAATTACGGACCAAGTGATCCAAAGACTAGCAAAGACAAAGTCAAGACTCATCAGTAGATGTCAAGTGATAGATATTCTTAGCCACAACTCATTATGAATACCAACACTAATGTGGACTTATACAGAGGGATTCAGTGTTACATTTTATTGGTTCAAATGTGGCAGCTGACATGTCACATTTTTTCAAAGCTTTTTAAGTTGATCTTGACTGTGGTGTTGGCCTAGGAGGAGAAAAGTGACCTACTATAAAAGGGGTTCCTAAACTAGGGTCTGTGATTTTTTGAAATATTTTGATATTTGCTTTTTAAGATAATTTGTTTCCTTTGTAATCCCATGTATTTTCTTTTATTATTTATAAACATTATTCTGAAAAGAAGTTCATAGAATTTACCAGGCTGCCAAAGGGGTCCACAATACAAAAAATTAGGAAGCTCTGTACCATGACAATAGATATTCTTATAACTCACATATTATGGCTCATAAAGGATAGAGAAGAGATGTTATTTGTGTTTATCCAGCAATTTTGGTAGCAAAATCAACACCAGATCTCTTCTTTCCTTGTGCTTTAGACACTACCTATAGATAAAGAATATTTTAATCTAGATATAAAAGTCAGCATACATCTTAATATCAGATATTAAAATTCCCCAGTAATAAAATGCTACTGTCCCAGCCAAGATAAACTCAGAAAGCTCCCAAAGAATGTCCCCTGACATGTTAGTTGGCTCATCTGAAGAAACCTAACATCGGGTACATCAATATGCCCTGGAACCAGGTGTTTAATGTTGTTGGTGATATCTGGAAGAAGTGTGTTCTTTACTAACTACCTAAAGAAGAAATGTATGACTATTACACATGCATGCATGCATATACATATATGCACACATTTATTTCTCATGATATTTATAGGTGTAGCTACAGTACAAGGTAGAGTGGAAGTCTGGCAGTCATCCCTGCAGGAAAGGGATTCTAAACCTATATTGTAAACTTTTTTTTTTGTTTTTATCTATTCTATTTTGTTTGGGATATTTTGATAACTGTATTTCAATATAAATCATGTTCTTGGTAATACTATTAATTTTATTTTGTGCATTTAAAAACATTATTATCCCTATTTTATATATAAGAAAATTGAATCCTGGAGAGAGGTTAAGTGACTTGCCCAAGGTCGTACTGCTGTAAGTGGCAGAACCAGGACACCAACCTAGTTCCATTTAGTTAGGTCCATGACAGTTAAACTGGTTAAATCAGACCTGCTGTGAATCCTTTTGTTGACTATCTGCCAGACTGCCAAAGAGGCTCATGACCGAAAAAAAAGGTGAAGAACTCCAGCTGGTAAATAATAGTTCCCAACATGCGGCCCATGGATCAATAGTGGGTCTCTGAAATGAATGGTCTCATCTCCTTTATATTACTATCTATGAAATGAGAACAACTGCCCTTGTTTCTGACATAAACAATTTATATATTCCAACTTATAAAAAACGGGCACTATACTTCACTGTTGTCTCATCAAAAGTGGCACCAAACAAGAGAGGGAAGTGGGGATGGAGAGAGAGAAAAATTTAAAACTCAAAAGCTTATGGAAGTGATTGTAGAAATTCAAGATAAATTAATTTTTAAAAAAGAAAAAAAAAGTGGCACCAATCATTCCACTAACACATCAGGTTTTTTTTCTCTTGCCTTAGCAAAAAGGAATGGGTATAAATTGTCTTTGTCCCACAGAAGCAGGCTGTTTTCTAAGGATAACTGTCTTAACTAATAAAATTAGGAAATTCAGTCCCCAAAGTGATAAGTAAACTAAGTGGCACCATACATAAATTGCTGGACCTGGAATTAAAAAGATCTGAGTTCTAATCTGGATTCAGGCAAGTTACAAGCTATATGACCCTGGGTAAATCATTTAACCACCATCTGCCTCAGTTTCTTCATCTGTAAAATTGAGACAATAATAGCGCTCCTCTTTTAGAATTATGATGAGAATCAAATGAAATATTTGTCAGATGTTTTTTGCAAACTTTAAATCTCTGTATAAGTGCTATTAGCATTATTTTCTATAGGTAAGATTTCAAAGGATAGGCCAAAAAAAGTATTTATAGTCAGTCTGATTTAACCAGGTTAACTGTCATGGATCCAACTAAATGGACCTAGGTTGGTATCCTAGTTCTGCCAGTTACAGCAGTATGACCTTGGACAAGTCATGTAACCACTCTCCATGATTCAATTTTCTTATATGTAAAATAGGAATAATAATGCTTTCATTACCTACCTCACAGGTGAGAAAAGTTCTAGTATATTTTCAAATACTACAACAATATGAGTTATTATATCTAAAATACAGTATCTTAAATATGAGTCACATCTTAAAATAAGCAAAACTTAATCACAGTCATCCCCACGTCATTTTGTGTAACAGAGACATGGCTAATTTTAGGAAATTTATAGCCTTCAATGCCCTGTGCCCAATTTCAGCCTACAACTTTTTTTTTAAGGCAACTGGGGTTTAAATGATTTGCCCAGGGTCACACAGTTAGTAAGTGTCAAGCGTTCGGTCTGAGGCTGGATTTGAACTCAGGTCCTCCTGACTTCACTCTATCCACTGCAGCCTACAACTTCTAAGGAGATCACATTAAATTTTTGCTCCCATCTCTCATTCCTCTTAGTCTGTTAAATGTTTGGCTGTCCTCTCTCCACTGTAGTAGCAATCTGAGTTGTAGGGAAAATAAAGTGTTCCATTTTTAAAAACGATAAAAGGATTTTAATGTAAAAACAAACAAAAAAAGGATCTGAAGAAGCAGAGGGGAAACTTGATCCTTGTCAGGACCTTGAAGAATGGCAGACTATGCCACAGAGAAGAAAGGAGAGAAAACACTGAACATTTTGAGCTAGGTCCCAAAGAGGAAAGAGCTGGATGCTTTGAGAAGAAAGCATCTATTTGTCCTCCAAAAAAAAATGATGTGGACACACAGGTACGGTCAGGTGAGACAGCATCCATTAAAGGTCAAAGGGAAAACAGCAGAGTAGTGGCAGTTGATGGATGACTCACTGCTAACGGGGTATTGAGGCAACTATTTGTCAACCTGATAACAGCAGAGAAGTATATTGTCTTCTCAGGGCACAGATCCATTATATAATGGAGACTCTCCCAAGACTTGTAAAACTGAGTAACTAGAATCTACTTCTGCTGATTGACATAGACACAAATTATACTGCCAGAAGAAATATAGAAAGCATTGCTAAAATTTATGATGTTTGTAGCAAGAAACTAAAGACCTTATTAGGATAAGTGATATTTTCATCACTGTTTCCAATTAAAGGGAAGGATTTCAAAAGATAAAGGCAGACATGGGAGATGAATTGTTAGTTGAAAATGTGGTGCCTGGACTATGGCTTAAAATATAGTAATGATGGGGACTTGGCTTTTAAAGCTGTTTAAAAATAGAATGGGGTTTAGTGGTAAAGGGCTGAAAAAAAAAAAGGAAGGAAGTGACCACCTACTGAGGAATGGCTTTTTTAAATGGTATATAAATATAATGGAATATTATCGCACTGTAAGAAATGTTGAAGAGGGAGGTTGCAGAGAAACTTGGGAAGACCTGTATGAACTGATATAGACGGAAGTGAGCAAGCCTAGTAAAAACAATTTATACAATAAAAACAATGTTATAAACAAAAATAATTTTAAAGCCTTAAGAACTCAGATCAATACAATGATTAACAACAATTCCAGAGAACTGATGATGAAGCATGTAACAGGCTCAAGATAGGGAATAAGACAAATATTTTCTGATCCAGCCAATGTAAGAATTTGTTTTGCTTCACTGCACATATTTGTTAAAAGGGCTTTGTTTTTCTTTTTTCTTCAATGAAGGAAGGAGATATTTAGAAGAGTGGGGAGAGGACAAGAATAGGGTAACAAAAAGAAAGAAAGAAAAGGGTCATTGACAAATGCAAAGAGGGGAACAGAAGGAAGCACAGACAAGTAGGACAACTTTGAAAGCTACATGTTGGACTTACATTTTTAAAAGAAAAGCATAATCCTAAGGAATCAGCAAAGAAACTCACTGAGACAATATCTCGAACAAATCTGAAGATTACAAAATAAAATCCAACAATTAACAATATTTCTGTATGATAATAATAACAAAATCTAAGAGGCAATAATAAAAAATGGAAATACCACTCAAAATAACTGTAAAATACAGAGAATGTTGAAATGGCAGAAGCTGTTAATAAGAATGACAACTTACATTTATATGCTGGTGTATTGTTTACAAAGCTGTTTCCTCACAACAACTCTGTGAGGCAGGTAATGCAAGAATTTTTATAGCCATTTTGTAGATGTGGAAAGCAATAAAAAAGACTGTGTCAGTTATTTGCCATATTGAGTAAGAGAGAGAATAATGCAATGGTAGAACTTGAATGAAAGTCTTCTGTCTACAAATCCATTACTCAGCCCATATACCACAATGCCTCCTAAAGACAGGACAGGGTTAGAATCAATATCAAAGTTTTACCAAATTGGAAAAAGATTAAATGATGCATCTCTCCAATAGAGCCAAAAATATGTGAACATTAATATTAACCCATGATTACTGGGGAATGTTACAATTATGTTTTTAATACAGAATATGAAGTTATATCTTGCTTACAATATGAGCGTGCCATTTTAACCTTAGTTAAGTAATTGATAAAAATGTCAAATAACACACAGTCAAGTATGGATCCTTGGAGACCTAAAGACCTCCTGCCAAGCTGAAATTGAATTATTAACTCTCTGAACCTAGTTCTGTGATCAGTTGTGAATATGCCTAACTGTATTATTTTCTAAACTACTTTTCTCCATCTTTTACATAATAATGCTATGAGTTACTTTATCATATGTTTTGCTAATATAAGGTATTGCCTTTTTAAGTCACTGTCCTTACCCATATGAATCAGATTAGTACTGAAAGGGGCAGGAAAACTACTTTTGCATAAAGAAAAACTTAATTGAGAAGAGAATATAAAATATTTCCTCTCTCATAGATGAACATTTTTATGTCTGAAAGAAATTTTAAAAAGAATTTTGGTTTAATAAATAGTGTTAATATACATATGTGTATATAAACAGTTTTCAGATAGGATTTGAGCAATAAGAAAATGAACTGTGGTTTGAATCAACTTGTGAAAACTGTAGAGTTATGCTTCATTTGTGTGTGAACAATTTTGATGATTTAAAGGGCAAGTCACTTAATCTCTCTTTGCCTACTTCATAGGATTATTGTGAAGATCAAATGAGATAATAATTGTAAAGCATTTAACATGATGCCTAGCACATGGTAAGTGCTATACAAATGTTAACTATTATTATAGTAATAGTAGTAGTAGTAGTAGTAGTAGTAGTAGTAGTAGTAGTAGTAGTAGTAGGTAGTGGTGGTGATGGTTGTGATGGTAATGGTGGTGGTGGTAAAGGGGCAGAGAAAGAACTTTTATTTATTAAAAATTAGAAAAATTGGTATGGTTAAAAAGTTTCAAGGACACAAAATGAGAAGGCATACTATGTTGAGAAGTCAGACCTTCAGGGCATTATGATTCCCTAGTTCATTTGAATATAACTGTTTTAAGACTTAAGAGGGTCACACATGTACAAGAATATTTATAGCAGCTCTTTTTGTGGTGGTCAAGAATTGGAATTTGAGGGGCTGCCCATCAATTGGGGAATAGCTGAATGAGTTGTAGTACAGGAATGTAATAGAATACCATGGTTTCATATGAAATGATGAGCTGGCAGACTTCTGAAAAACTGGAAAGACTTGCATAAACTGATGCTGAGTGAAGTGAGCAGAACCAGAAAAACCTTGTACACAGTAACAACAACATAGTGAGATGACCAACTTTGACAGACTCAGCTCTTTTCAGCAATGCAATGATCTAAGACACTTCCAAAAGACTCATTATAGATAATGCTATCCACATCCAGAGAAAGAACTATGGAGCCTGAATGCAGATTGAAGCAGTGTTTTTCCTTTTTTTCTTTTTTGTTTTTTTTTTTCTTTTTCACGATTTTTCCATTTGGTTTTAATTCTTCTTTATGACATGACTAATGTGGAAATATGTTCAATATCATTGTACATGTATGATCTATATCACACCATCTTGGAGAGGAGGGAAAGGAAGGAGAGGGAAAAAATTTAAAATTAAAAATCTTATAAAAGTGAATGCTGACAATTTAAAATAAATAAATATTTTAAAACAAATAAATATACAACAACAAAGGCTTAAGAGGGTCAAAAAGTATCTTTTGATTTCATAGGGAAAATTTGATGATTTGTTAGCTTTTAACAAAGGGTTATGTATTCTTCAGTACCCCTTTAGCTTTAAAGAGGTAAAGCCTCTCACAAGTGTCTATTGTTGTTTGCAGCCCCCTCTCTAGTTTCACAGGGAAAAGCAGAAAAGGGAAAGATGGGTTTTGTGACTAGTGAATATGAAGGAATATTGAAATTTAATTGGATACAGAATCTTGGTGAGTAACGAGCTGGCTAAGTTCATTTGTCTTGCTCAGAGTAAACTTAAGCTATTTTGCTGTGAGCCCTATTTGCCACAATTTCATTGGACAACATAGCATCCTGGTGAGTAAATAGCTGGCTGGGATTGGTCTATAGTTACCAGAGAGAGCCAGTATGATAAGTTTCACAGTTCTCTGGCTTAAACGGAACTACTATGCACATAAAAAGGTAATACTTTCTCAATGTCCTCATAAAGGCATTATTTTTTTTAAAAAAGCTTATAAATGTTATATCAGTTTAAGAATACAAGAGGATTTGCCCAGCTGGAGAGTAGTGAAGACCAGCAGACAAACTGTTAGCAGATGAGGAATTTTGTGTAGTGCAGATGTTCCTGAATGGACCAATGAGTTACCAAAAACCATGTAAGTTTTTCCTCCCTACTGTATTTCCCCACCAGGTTTCTATAAATGTATCCCTACTCTCCCTGATAAACATTGAGTATATTGGTTGGAAAGTAAGAGCCAGGTTTATCTGTAGATTGTGATATATTTTATTATTCACGCATTTGCTCTAATGTATAAGTATCTATGATATTATTATTTCCTTTGCCTTATTACTAACTAAACTTTTATATTTAATACCTAAAGGTGTCAATGTTCTGACTTACTAGCTTGTGTAAATGGAAAAACGCTAGTGTGGACTCATGAGTTAAAATGACAAGTAAAAGGAAGAAAACAACCAGGTTATCCCTAGGACCCTGAGAAAATCTAAGTGGCAGCATCTCTTTCTAGGAATCTAAATCTACCTATATAAAGTCAAATTAAAGTAAATGAGACAGCCCAGAAAGTCATTAAGTATCTATATGTCCAGGATGATGTGTAACAATGAATGGGAGTACAGACTCCACAACATCATTAAGCTAAAACCTTAGTAAACTATAACCTTCCCCTGCTCTATCAGTTTAGGTTTGAATTTGGTTTATTGAGGAAGTCCAGACCTGTGGTTTCACTGATGTAGGGAACTTTTGTCAAAGAAACACCCTCTACCCAGCAGTTCAGCATTTTTTTTTTTGCAATTTCTAATCTGAGAGAGTTACCTGGGGGCTTGTTGTTTATTCATCCTTCATTCTGAAGAGGACTAATGACTACACCAGGGTGTCTTGACTTTTACCTGAATTGTGAATTTTTGTCAAGGAAACACCCTCTACCCATGCAGAGCAGCAATTCTTTTGCAATGAGGTGATCTCTTACTTTCTCCTTAGTTTTCTTGGGTATCAAGTCCCTGTCAGACATTCTTATTCTGTCATTTCCAGTGAAAAAGTCATTCTACTTAGAAAGGAAAAGAGATGCAAAAATAAAAACCAAACCCTTCTCCCTTTTCTCTGCTATCAATTATCATTATTCAAATACTTTGGTAGATAATGAAAAGTACACTGCAAGAGAATTTTTTAGTATAAGTAAAATCTTCCTTCCCTTAAGAAACTTAAAGTCTAGCTGAATAATAGAAGGTGAAATCATCTCCAACTTTATATTTATGATGAAAGCATCATGGAAAGACTAAAAAGATATTTACCAGAGGACTTGACTTCCTTCTGAAGTCAAAACAGGGGTGTTGCATCTATTTTAATTCATTAATCATTTGGTGGTCATTAATATTTACCATTAATACTATGATTGGAAACTGCTAATTCTAGGTAATATTTTGGTAATATTTTTAAAGGTCAGTTTGCCAAAGGAATAAGTAAGTTCTAAAAACTAATTTCAAATGCATTTCCTATCATAACTCTTTTTCCAAAAGATAAAAGCTTTAAAAATAGAATTTAAAAAAAAGAATAGGAAGAAAGATAAAAAGAACTCTTTGAGGAGAAGGAATTAGTGAGGCATGTACAAGACAAACTGTCAAAGAAAAAACTGAAAAAAGAATTATCTGGGACGCTTCAGTTTGGGGTTTGTTTGTTTTGAGACCTACTACTTGTGATTGCTTGACTGCCAGAAAAAAAAAAAACTCCTCAAAAAACTGGAGTCAGGAGGACCTGAGTTCAAATCTGGACTCAGACGCTTGACAGTAGCTGTATGTCTCTAGGCAAGTCACTTAATCCCAATTGACTCACAAAAAAAACATAATAAATAAATAAATAACTTTAGCAGGAGTTAATTTTAGGTTTGTATGTTTTATTATGCAAGCATTTAGAATAGTGCATAATATAGTTGTGGTACTGATTGGCTAAGTTACACTTATATGACTGGTTCCATAGTTAGATATTCTTGGTATTTTAATCCATTAGACTAGATTAGGAAAGCAGAAGATATTTAGAATAGTCAGGAATGGGGCAGGAGGCAATTTGAAACACAATGTGCAAGAAGCACTTTAATCAACTTTAATAGGTCTCATCTATCACATATTCTTGGATGGCTCAATGTTTATGAATGAATATATATCACATTAATTCCCCATCCCTCGCCACACTTATACATACATATGCATACATACACTGCATTTACAGTATTTGTTTTCCATGTCATCTTATTTAAGACAAATTTTAAAGCTTTTCTTGACACTTTCCCCCCAAGGATAATTAGCACTAAACCCAAGCACTCACTAATGCCCTACACACCACCCTTATATTACCACCCTTATACTGTGCATATTTGGCACTCGATCTAACTAGTTCTAGAAGAGCAACACACCTGCCGAGCCCAACCTTGAATGACTGCAGCCCATGCAATGACTTCAATCTAAAATCCTGAACCTCAGTGTAAAGCAACACAATATTCTAATGGCATGCCTTTAAAAAAAAAAATCACTGCAAAATCTGAAGATACTCATAGGCTCATGAAAATATTATTATCTAGTACTTTATTCTAGTACCTTACAGTCCCTCTGGTTACAAAACCTCAAGCCACTATACCAAGGCTTGCTTCACTGTCACTCAGGGGTTGGAGGGGCTGGGGTAGAAAAGAGAAGTGGTAATTATTTTCAATGTTTCTTGATCATTATTCATTAGAACAAGTATTGTTAACCTTGTTTTACTAGAGAGAAAAATGCAGTTTCACAGTAATTCATCTACCATGAATGACATATCTGTCAAAAGTGATATATTTATGACAAAGTCACACAAGAAGTCAGGAGTACCACTAAGAAAACTCACAAGTCCTGAAAGCCAGACCTTCCTTTGGTTCAGCTATATTGGGAAAACCTATTATCCATGTGTACTAGACAAAATCACAAGCAACCTATAATGTCATACAAAATTAGGGATGGGAAAGACTTCCAGAGATCATTCTTTAGCATCCCAGAATGTTGCACCTAAACTATTTAAGATAGATGTGCCATTTATATTGTTGCTAAAGATTGCCAAAATGAATAGCTCACACTCTTTATCAGTAACCAGCAAAAGTTGCAATCATGGCTATCAAAGTTCTTTCTTTCAGCTAATCTAAATTCCACTTATTCTAATTTATATTTATTTCTTCTTGTGTTCTTAATGAAAACAGCTGATAATCACATGGTATATAATACTCCTTAGTTCCTTGAAAATATCTAGGATATCTTTCAACCTTCTCTTCCTGTAAGAAAAGCACCCCTATTGACTATTCTTTTAATTTCTCTCAAATGATCGTATGATCCCATGATTTTTGAATCATGTTTGCTTCTCTCTAGAATTTCTCTAACTTTTTCACATTTCTCAAGATGTGGAACCCCAAACTTACCATAAGTACATTTTTTTTCAGATTGACAAAATTCTTTAATCAAAATTGGTTGTTTACATTGACACTCTGGATTAACTACAATAAATCTGATTTTTTTAAAATTAAATTAGGAGCAAACTGCTAATATTACTGGCATATATAGCAGAATTCCAACAAAGCAATATAATAGGTGATACTCTCATTTGTACCTTTTTGCCTCTTGAAAGTAGATCTTCTAAATCTATACAAGTTAACCAGTTTGTTCAAGCTCCAAATTTTGGAAATGTCTACTAAAAAATTTGGCATGCTTTCTAAAGTAATTGAGAAATCCTGAAATACATGTATGTAGTCAAAAGTATACAACCTAAAACATGTATCTGTAAATGCTGCTGTTGCTTAAACTAGTGAACTAATATGCTTCATACTTTACTAGTAATTTCTCCTCATTCATACTTGTACAACATGAAGTGCCTTTAAGTTTTCTACATTAGGGGGCATATTTACACGTTAACTGAGTTTATATAGTCAATTCTTCTCTTTAAAATTGCTATTATTCAGTTAAATCTGCAACACTTCATATCTGAGCACTTATTTGTAACCTTTTATTCCATAAAGGTAGCACTCCCTATTTTAAGTGGCTCCAGTCTTTCCACATAATGGTAAGGTGACAAGAATTCCATAGATTTGACTACGCTCAGTAGCCACCATTAACTTTCTAGTTTGCCACTTCCTTACAGAGTAATTAGTAACCCTATTTATCCAGGTTCATTCATAAAGCTGTGCCCAATTACTACCAAAAAAGGAAAGAAAGAAAGAAAGAAAGAAAGAAAGAAAGAAAGAAAGAAAGAAAGAAAGAAAGAAAGAAAGAAAGAAAGAAAGAAAGAAAGAAAGAAAGAAAGAAAGAAAGAAAGAAAGAAAAAAGAAAGAAAGAAAGAAAGAAAACATGCACGTGATTTTTGCCTGTTGAAAAACAAAGTTACTACTTCCCAAATTGCCATTTGGGTCACCCAACTGCTTAAAAAAAATAAAGGCATCACAACTTAGATTGTTTCCAGTGGGAAAACTTGGCAAATGAGATTGGGAAGGTTAATACTAATTTCTACAAAAGGGAGGGAATGACTATTCTTGTACAGAAGTAATATTTTAGCTACTATAAAAAAGCTTAACTTCTACAAAAACTACAAACAGTGAAAAGACAATACAGTAAACATAAGATTTGTAAAAACTACGCACAAAAGAATACAAAGTATTTAGGATCATGGGAAGGGTTTATACAGGTGGCAGTTAAAAAAAGTAACTCTTGACCACCATTAACTACATATAATACAATAATCAAATACAATAATCAAAAAATATACTACAACTATAACTCTTAAAAAATAAAAGCAGTTTAACATTTTCTAAATGGATCTTTCTCCCCCAAAGACACACACTTTTACTGTGTATGTTGTGGTTAATACTGCACAAATACAATCAGCAAGAATGTTTACTTCATAAGTATTTTTAACAAAAATTCTTTCAACCTTAACCTTGAATTCAAGGTTTTATAAATATCAAGGAAATAATGATAATAATAATTGACATCTATGTGTTACCTTAAGGTTTGCAAAGCATTTCACATACACCATTTTATCTTCACAACAACTCGGCATCGCCAGGATACTATAGTGTTGACTATTCCCATTTTACAGATGATGAAACAGAGGATTAATGCAATTAAATCATTTGCCCAAGATAACACAACTAGTATTTATCAGAAATCAATAGTTATCAGTGTCTTCTCATATTTAAGGTAGTCATATTGTGAAGGGCAGTTGTAGACAGTGCAAGAGAAGACGTGTGTAAGATATCCAGAAATTTAGGACAAGAACAAGAGGTAGGCTTGTCAAGTAGTAAGACTGAGGAATAACAGATAAATAACTAATATATTACATTGATACCCATGAAATATTAAGTATTCCAATAGAATACCCTTTGTTCCCTAGTAGAGGCTTTATAGAAATTTGAGAGGACACAGAAAAATCACACAGAATGAGAAGTTGTGAGTGGGTTGAAATCTGCCCCTCTGAATAAAATATGTAAACCCTGAGAATATACATCCATTGAAGTATGTTGGCAGACAGCAGTTTGTTGCTAGCCTTTAAGTCAGATGGAGAGACCTAAGTCCTGTGTTAATTCCATAGCCACCAATATGGCAGGGACTTATTCATCATTTGTTTCTCCTATCTCCATCACCAGAAATAAAGTAGTCACACTGTCCTATGTATCCACAAAATAAGCTCACTTTATTCTATAACAGTAAGTATCTAGTGGTTTTACACCTTCTTTAGCACTTTTACACTGATAAGCTAGCCCATCAGGCTAACACAAATAATGTATGAACTAAGTTAACCCTCAGATAGCTTAGAAAATGTTTCCCCCCCCTTCCTAATCCCTCATCCCCCATTTCCAGTTAAGATGGCAAAGTGAAGCATGTTGAAGAGCTTCTTTCTGTTTCTCTTTCCCCCACCCCTCTCTGTCTCTGTCTTTCTCTAGTTAAGAACTGCAGAACAAGACAGGTAGAACTCAAGGGACACTTAGAAGAGCAAATGTAAGAGCCCAAATAAACAGATCTGAAACATGCAAGCCTGGAAAAGGAGTCAGACCTGGGAAAATATGAGTAAACAAATGAAAACACTAAACACAATGAAGACTAGAAACCTAAGAGTTAACAATCCCAGATAAAAAGTTATTTCATAAATAGTATAAGAGTCATAGATGCCCCCCAAAATAATCATTGGGCCTAAAAGACTACGAGAATGGTTGGAGGAAATGAAGCAAGAGACACAAATGAAATTAGAATTGAACTAAAAGGTAAAGGATAAAATATTGGAAGGAGAATAAATCATTAAGAACAAAAAGTAGAAAACCTTACCCAAAGGCAGGTTGAACACACACATATACACACCAAGGATTTGGTATCAAAATACATGAAATACATTAAACTCAATATGGAAACAGGGGAAAGGGAGGGTTGGGTTTAAGGAAGAGGCAAGATAAGGGAAAGGACTATCACAAACAAAATAAATATGAGCTTTAGAGGGCAAATCATAAATGGGAGATTTAAAAAAGGACAAAACCAGAGATCAAGGTCTAGAAGCTCAGTAGAGTAGGAACTGACTCTTTCAACTATAAAGTATAACGTTGATCAGATTCCTTCTATTTTTTTCACTCAATTCTTCACAGAAAGGACAACAGGGGGAAGAGAGAAATAAAAAATATGTGATTGAGGGAAACACAATTAACAGTCATAACCATGGATGTGAATAGGATGAACTCATCTATAAAATGGAGAAAGATAGCAAAACAAATTAGACAGAAGAATCCAATAATGTCATTTGCAAGAAATGCATTAGAAACATACAGATTGGCACAACTGAAATAAAATGTTGGAGCAGAATTTATTATGCTTCAGTTGAATTTTTAAAAACAGGGATATCAATCATAATCTCAGATAAGGCAACAGTAAAAATAGTCACAGTTAAAAGAAGGAAATGATATGATACTTAAAGGAACTATAGATGAGATAATATCAACACACACACACACACAGAATGGAATAGCGTTACATGAAGGAAAAGCTACCTCTGTTACAGGGAGAAACAGCAAAATTATAATAGTGGAGGATCTCTAAGTGCTTCTTTGCACTAAACAAATACAACAAAAAGGTTAAACAAGAAAGAAGTTAAAGACTCAAATAAAATTGTAGAATTAGATATAATAGTTCTCCTGTGATTACTGAATACACACAGAAAGGAATATAGATATCTCTCAACTGTCCATGTCACCTTTATCATGCGCTAAGGAATAAAAATCTCATAAACACTTATTTAAAAAAAACAAAAATATTAAATACATACTTTATTGAGCATGGTACAACAAAAATTATAACAAATAAAGAGCATTGAAAAAAGAATAAATGGAGACTAATTAATTCTACAGAATTGATGCATCAAAGAACAAATTGTAGAAACAATAGACAATTTCATCAAGGAAAATTACAATGAGACAATATATCAAAACTTTTAGTTTGTAACCAAAGCAGTTTTTAAGAGAAAACTCATATCTTTAAACACTTTCATCAACAGATCAATGGACTGAGTATAAAAATAGACAGACAGATAGACAGATAGATAGATAGATAGGTACATAGATAGATAGATAAACAAAACAAACATAAAAAATTCTAAAAAATCAAAGAATAAACAAAAATTTTAAAAAGGCATCAAATTAATAAACTAGGAACTATTTGTAATTTTAAAAAACAAATAAAATAGATAATAGCTAATTTTATTTTTTTTAATTTTTATTTTTTTATTAATTTATTTTGATTTATCAACAATCACTTCCATAGGGTTTTGAGTTTAAAATTTTTCTCCCCAAGATGGTGCACAATCTGATATAGGCTATACATTTACATTCCTATTAAACATATTTTCACATTAGTGAAGTTGTAAATAAAAATTAAAACCAATAGGAGGAACCATCAGAAGGAGGAAACAAAACTCAACAGAAGAGAAAAAAAAAAGATAGCGATTCAACTTTCACAGTTATGATTAGTATCTGTGTCTTTTTCTCCATCCTTTCCCCCCTTGTTTATGTTTTTCTTTCTCCTTTCCCCCCCCACTAGTGTTTTGCTTTTGACCACCGCCTCCTTCAAAACCTCCTCCCTTCTATTATCCCTCTCCCTTTTCTTCCCCTTTGCCCTCACTGCTTCTTCCCTCCCTTCTATCCCCCCTCCCTTTTCTTTCCCCTTTTCCCTCCTACTGCCTATAGGGCAAGTTAGATTTCTATACCTAACTGATTATGTTATTCCCTTCTTGAGCCAAATCTGATGAGAGTAAGGTTCAAACAATGCTCACCCCCCTCCCTTCTTTCCCTCTGCTATAATAGAATTTTCTGTCTTTTCCTGTAATGTAATTCACCCTTGTCTGCCTCCTCCTTTCTCAGTACATTTTCTAAGATCAGACCAATCCACTTACTTGGATCCATTTAACCCACTTGATTAGATTTTTTTTATCATTACATCAAAGTCAACTAATATCCACCCCCTTTATGTATACTCCTTTAACATAGTGTAATGACAACACAGTTGTCAAGAGTTGCAAGTGTCATCTTCCCTTGTAGGGATGTAAACAGTCCACCCTTATTAACAACATTTTGTATCTTTCTGTCCCATTTACCTTTTTATGTCTTTCTTGAATCTTGTACTTGAAGATCAAATTTTTTGTTGAGCTCTGGTCTTTTTATCAGCAAGGTTTGGAAGTCCCCAATTTCGTTGAATATCCATCTCCTCCCTTAAAAAATCATGCTCATTTTTGCAGGGTAGTTGATCCTGGGCTGCAATCCAAGCTCCTTTGCCTTAAGGAATATCATGTTCCATGCCCTGCGGTCCTTTAATGTAGAAGCTGCAAGATCATGTGTAATCCTGACTGTGGTTCCATGATATTTAAATTGTTTCTTTCTGGCTGCTTTCAGCAACCCTCTTTCATGTGGCAGTTTTGGAATTTTGCTATTGTATTCCTTGGCATTGTCAATTTGGGATCTCTTTAAGGTGATGGCCATTATTTTACCTTCTTTGGTTATTTTACCTTCTGGTTCTAGGACTTCTGCACAATTTTCCTTTATGAGTTCCTGAAAGATACTGTCCAGGCTCTTTTTTTCAACATGATTTTCAGGTAGTCCAATGATTTTTAAATTATCTCTCCTGGATCGATTTTCCAGGTCGGTTGTGTAACAGATGAGGTATTTTATGTTTTCATCTATTTTTCATTTTTTGGTTTCTGTTTAACTGATTCTTGCTCTCTCATAGAGACTTTAGTTTCCATTTGTCCAATTCTAGTTTTTAAGAGATTAGTTTTTTCTGTTAGTTTTTTTACTTCCTTCTTCAATTGGCCAATTGTGTTTTTAAGGGATTTGTTTTCTTCAGTGTACTTTTTTCCAGTTTGCCAATTGTGTTTTTTAGGGACTTGTTTTCTTCAGTGAGTGTACTTTTTTTCCAATTGGCCAATTGTATTTTTTAAGGACTCTTCTACCTCTCTCATTAGACTTTTAAAATCCTTCTTGAGCTCTTCTAAGAAGGCTTTTTGGGCTTCAGACCAGTTCATATTCCCTTTTGATGTTGCAGATGTGGGTTTGTTGACAATGTTGTCCTCTTCAGAATTTCTGTCTTGATCTTCACTCTTCTCATATGAATCTATGGTACGTTTCTTTTTACTCATGGTTTCTTTATTCTCTGGCCTTTAAAGAGATTGAGCTCTCCTTCTGGGGAACAGAGGGCACTGACCCAAGCTTCTTGTGTTGGGAGCCTAGCTCTTGGTCACTGGCTTTGTGTGCTGGGGCCTCTTATGTTGGCAATTGGAGGCTATAGGGTTTTGGCAGCTTATCTCATGTTGAGCTGGAATCAGCAAGGCTGGAACTTTCAGTCAATTCTAGGTTGCCTTTCCTTTAGCTTTCCTCAGCTCCTTTTAGATGGGTGCTGCAGGGTGTTTATCTGCCTGGGGTCCCTTGCAATGCTGCCTACCTCGTTTCTGCTAATGCACTGGCAGATATCTTTGCCATACAGTGCCAAGGCACCTGGTGGTTTTCTGAGCTGGTTTCTACCATTTCCCTCACCCTCACTGAGGCACTTGGAGGTCCAGGTGTTGGTATTTGCCTGCTCTACCACCTGGGCTGCAGGATCTCCTCCTGGTTGACAGCTGGAGGCTGTAGGGTTCTGACAGCTTACCTGGTGTTGGGTTAGAATCAGCAAGGCTGGGACTTTAGGAAGACTCTAGGTTGCTTTCTTCAGTTCCTTTCAGATGAATACTGCAGGGTACTTATCCACCTGGGGTCCTTTGTAGTGCTGCTTCCCTTATTTTTGCTGAGCCACTGGGAGACCCGTTTGCTGGGCTGCTGTACTACTGTTCTCCATCTTTCTTCTAGTTCAGCTGTTCCAGGTTTTTTTTTTTCTGGGGTGATATTTTCTGGGTTTTCAGAGGTTGATAGGGGAAGGTGAGAGCAACTACTTTTTTACTCCACCATCTTGGCTCCTGTAAGGCTAATTTTATTTTTTAAAAAAGAAAAGAAAATCACATTTCCAATATCAAAAATGAAAAATCACCAAAAATTAAGAGGAAATAAAAAAACTAGTTTGCCTTATAATAATATGACCTAAAATATAATTCATATAAAATTAATGTATATTTACAGTGATATAAAATATATACATTAATATAACAAGTAATATGCATTTTAAATAATCAAATATCAGAAAGGGCACTGAGCAAGCCAAAAAGGAATTTCTAATTTTAAAAAAAAATCCAGGCCAGATGGATTTACAAGTAAATTCTTTCAAACATTCAAAGAAAAATTGATGCCAATATTACATAAATTGTTTGCAAAAATGGGAAAGAAGGATGCTATCAAAATCCTTCAATATAGTTTCAATACCTAAATGAAAAAAATGGAAGGAATGAAAAAGCATGCATTAAACACTTGTTATGTGTCTTTCACTGTGTTAAGCATGGAAGATACAATAGAAAAAGTGAGACAGTCCCTGCTCTGGAAGAATTCATGCTATAATTGGGGGAGACAACACATAACAGAAAGTATGGCAGCAGGTCACATGGAAAGGCCCAGAAGTCTTAGCAGTATGGCTACTGAGCACATTGGATGATAGTTACATCATCTAAGTAGCTCAAATGACAGTGCCAAGAGATTGCAGGGCATAGTAGCAGGGCAAATGGTAAGACCTGAAAGACCTTTGGAGGCAGTGGCAGAATAGCTGGCGGGAATAGAGTTATTGATTCCCATCTCATCTACGTCATATACTAAGATGAGTAGCCCAGGCAAAGGGCCCCAGGCAGAGGGGAGGGCTACAGAAGGAAATGCAAAAGGGAAGGGCACGCCTGTGGTGTTAAGTCTTCCCACTACCCAGCCATAGTAGGTGAATTCAGGGACAGCTTGAGACTGATACCAAAATTTTGAATAAAATATTAGCAATGAAAATTATTGTACCTTAAGAAATAATAAAAGAAATACTTTCAGGGAAACCTAGGAAGATAAAGAGTGAAGTGAACCAAACCAAGAGAACAATTTATACAATAGAAATACAATTGAAAGACTTGAATATTCTGATCAATACACTCACCAACAACGAAACATAGATCTGATGATGAATCTACCTATCTCCTGATCAAGGTAACAGATGGTACAGACTAGGACATTTTTTTATATGACCAGCAGGAATTTGTTTTGCTTGACTAGGTATATTTGTCACAAGGATTTTGTTTTTCTTTTTTCCCCCCAATGAGGGGACAGGAAGAGGGAGTGGGAGATAATAAAGTTTTGTTAATTAAAAAAATCATTTTGATTCGAAAAACCATTAGCAAAGAGTTTACAACATATTAAAAAGATCATTTACTCTAACTAAATTGTACCAGAAATACAAGGTTGGTACAATATTAGGAAAACTATAAACACAATAGAAATATCAAGAACACCAACAATTAAAATATTATTATGTCAATAGATGCAAAAAAAAGCTTTTGACAAAATACAACACCCCTCTGTGTTTAAAAAAAATCTAAAAGTATAGTAACATATGGATGGATCTTTTCTTAATATAGTAAATAGTATATATCTAAAATAAGAAGCTAGCATTATCTGTAATAGAGAAAATGCTTAGAGGCCTTTCCAACAAGATTAGCAGTAAAGTAAAACTGTCCATTGTTACCACTATTGTTTGATATAATTCTAGAAATTATAGCTGTCGAAACAAGACAAGAAAAAGAAATCAAGAGAATAAGCAGAGACAAAAAGAAAACAAGACTAATAGTTTCTACATACGGTATAACGGTTTACTTAGAGAACTCTAAATATTAAACACATTAATTGAAACAACAATTTTAGTGAAGAAACTGGATATAAAATAATCTCACAAAAATCATCAGTCTCTCTGAATATTACCAACAAAACCAAGAAGGAAGAAATGGAAAAAGAAAATCCTTTCAAAGTAACTACACAACGTACAAAATAATATCTGGGACTCCTCCTACCAAAACACACAGGAATTATATGAATATAACTACAAAACATTCTTTAAAGAAATTAAGACAGACAAATAATTGGTGAAATTCATTAATCAAGGTTGGATCATAATAAAAAATTATCATGTCCTCTAAATTAATTAGATTTATTGCCATTACTATCAAACTATCAATAAGTGACTTAGAAAACCAGGAAAAAAAATAACAAAATTTATCTGGAGGAACAAAAGGTCAAGAATCTCAAGGGAAACAATGAAAAAAAGAAGGAAGGAAAAGGGCCTAGAAGTATCAAATCTCAAACTATATTATAAAGTGGTAAGCATCGAAACAATTTGGTATTGATTTTAAAAAAAATAGAAATCTTGATCAATAGAACAGATTAAGTACATCAGTCTGGAGCAATCAATCACACTAGTGTTTGATAACCCTAAGGGGTCTAGCTTCTGAGGCAAGGACTTCAATAGAAATTCCTGGGAAAGCTGGCAACAACTAGATTTTGACTAAAATTCAAGCCATATACCATGTACCTACCATATACCATATACCCCAGATGAATACATGACCTTGATCACATCATAAACAAATTATAAGAGCAGGGGAAGAAATGCCTGTCACAGCTATGAATAGGTTTAGAGTTGGCGATCAGACAAAGAATTTAAAGGACCCCAGGAAATAAAATGAACAATTTTGCTTTACTTAAAATTGGAAAGTGTTTGCAGAAATGAAAGCAACGTACTATAGTTAGAATTAGAAGGGAAGTAGTTAATTGGGGGGGCTTTTTCTCGTGAAGTTTTTTTTATAAACATGTAATATCCAAGCCATATAGGGAATTGATTCAAATATATAAGAAAAAGAAACATATTCCAATAGATAAAGGGTCAGAGGCTGTAAGTATGCACTCCCCAAAAGAAGAAAGGAAAGCTATCAACAACTGTATGAAAAAATGTCACAAATCACTAATAATAAAAAATTAACTCTGAGGTTCTACCTCATTGCCACTAGTTGGGGGGGGGGGGAAATAACAGTTGTTGGAGAGTCTTGGAAAAACAAGCACACTAATGCATTGCTGGCAGAGCTGTGAATTGGTCCCATCATTTTGGAAAGCAATTTGGAAAGCAAGTAAATAATGCATACCCTTTAACCCAGTGAAAGAGGGAAATGACCCAAATGCATGAAAATATTTTGGTTATAGCAAAAAAATTTGGAAACAAAATGGACATCCATCAACTACAGTGACTGAAAAAATAGTGGTAAATGAATACATTGAATATTATTTTGCTGTAAGAAATGACAAAAGGATTTGTTATTCAGTTGTTTTTCAGAATTTTGTATCAGTTCATGTAAGTCTTTCCAGGTTTTTCTGAAATGATCCTGCTTGTTGTTTCTTACAGCACAATAATATTCCATTGCAGCTTGTTAGGTCTATATCCCAAATATATCCAAAAAAAGTGGGGAGGGAAGGACTTATTTATCCAAAAATGTTTATAGCAGCTCTTTTTGTGGTGGCTAAGAATTAGAAGTCGAACGGATGCCCATCAGTTTAGCTATGTTTTGAGTTTATTCAGCTTCCAGAAACTGAATTTTAAGGGTTATACTGAGCAGTTGGACTTAGTGTTTGTATCCTGAATTGTTAATCATGGCCAGGTAACATCACATTGATATTTAACATAGGAAATTCACAGAAAGCTGGGGTTTAGATGAGATCTATAATTCTAAGATTTCGAACAACTTTCTTATAATCATTTCTTTATATATGAGGATGTAAAGAGAAAGGGGAAGGGGCAGATGAAAACATTTATTTCGTGTCTGAAACAATGCATAGTGTGCTGTCAATAATCAATAAATGGAAAAAAAATATTATTAAAAATAAAACAAAGATTTTCTACTAAAGAAGAAGATGAAATTTTGAGGTCAGAATTATCCAAGTTGACTTTTTATATCAGTCTAATCTACTTCATTCTGTCCTGCATATTCATAGCTACATTTATATTACCAAAAAACCACACAATTAAAAATAATCCATCCAATGATTTCCAATACCTTAAATAATAGTGGATTTCATTCAGAGCACAAAAACCACAGATAGGCAGCTTTTTTCCTTTCTCTAGACCAGAAGCAGCATGGTATAGTGGATGGAGAGTTGATCCAGAGGCTGGGGGAACCTTCATTCATGAAGGTCTACTATGACCTAGGCTTACTGTGTGACTCTGGCTAAGTTTACTTAAGTTCTCAATTCTTTTTTTTTTTTTTGGTTAGGCAATGGGATTAAGTGACTTGCTCAGGGTCACACAGAAGTTCTCAATTCTTCAAGGAACTCTCAAAGACTACAAGTTACAGAAAAGGTGCTGACCTATACAGGTAGAGTTTCCTCACCCTGGAGTTCCCTATTCTAATGAAATTCTCACATCCTTTCTCATCCCCCCTTTTTTCTCTAAGCTGTCCATAAACATGCATAAATCTTGTGGCTGTTCTCAAATTTCAATCATATTAATATTTACACCAAAAAAATTAGGAGCAAAAGAAAGTGAAGAACAACTTCCCCAGCTTTAAACGTTTATAGTTGAATAGGAAAGAGAGAAAGAGACAAAGAGACAGAGATAGAGAAAGAGGAAGTGTGAAACAGTGTAAAGAACACTAGCTCTTGGAATCAGAAAACCTGGGTTAAAATCATGCTTCTTATCCTTAAAACCTATATGACCATGGACAAGTCACTTTACTGAACCTCAGTTTCCTAATATATAAAATGAGGGGATTGGATTAGATGTCCTCTGAGGCCCCTTCTTATTCTAGAGCTATGATGCTATGAAATTGTTGTTGTTCAGTCATTTCAGTTGTGTCTGACTCTTCTTGACCCCATTTGGGGTTTTCTTGGCAAAGGTACTGGAGTAGTTTGCCATTTCCTTCTCCAGCTCATTTTATAGATAAGGAAAGTGAGGCAGATAGGGTTAAGTGATTTGCCCAGGGTTGCACAGCTAGTAAGTGTCTGAGGCCAAATTTGAACTCAGGAGGATTCATCTTCCTAACTCTAGACTTAGTGCTCTAGCTACTGTGCCAATGATCCTATGAAATATACATATTTAAATTCTGGCCCACAAGACCAGGCCTGAAGTTAAAACAAGCAAGCCAAACTAAAGAGGAAAGGAAGAAAAAGGCAGTGGCCAGGAGGGCAGGAGGCAGTTAGGAATCAAAAGCACAGTGACGCCCACCAGAGAAAGTAACGGCCCTAACCACTGAAGAAATTCAGCTATAGATTTCTCTGCTGCTACCAGAAAAAAGAAAGGGAGGGGGAAAAAACAGGCTAAACTAGGAAATCATACAGCTGAAAAAGAAAAGCTTAAGAGGAAAGGAAGCTTGAATTATAGTCTCTTGGTGGTCAGGATCAAACTAGGAGGTAAATCCCACAGTAACTTCAAACAAAGCTGGGTTGGAGAAATGTCTTGAAATGGTCAACATACAGATCAAATCTACCATGTTACCAGTCAAGATTTTACTGCAGAAAAACCACAATTAGAAGCTATATTGTGTTATTATAGATTTCGGTTACACCACACTGAAAAAAATTACCCACTGTAAGCTATACTTGCTTGCTTTTTCTCAGGTAAATGTTGTGATTCCCGAATAGGAGATTATAATGGAAAATTCATTTTAAAACCTGCTTAAGGAAGAAAAATAAAAATACTTGGAAGCCTTTCCAATGTTTTAGCGACTGCAAAGTTTATATAACTTGATTATTATGAGAAAAGTAGAGTGATCTCACACTTAATTATATTTCTCCTATTAGGCGTGATTTTGAAATTCCAGCTAGATTGATACAAGTAAAACAAAAGAACCATGCGAAGGTTGGACCAGTCATTTCAGCCATTCTAGTAATCAATTCAGATCACCACATGATAAATTAAGCAATCTCCATCAATCACTCAGACAAGTCCCAGGACTAGATCAGCTCTGTGGCAATCCAATTTGCTGGCCACACACTGACATAGTATCATCCAAGGAACTAAAATTTGACAAAACAAATGGAACAGAATGAGAGGTGGGGGAAAGCAAATAATAAGAATATAAGAATGACCACAGAGGGTCAGCCAATTGTGCATCCAGCCTCGTCTCTACTTAACCTCCAAAAATGGCACTGTGAGATGTTGTTTGAACATGTGATTCCTAATTTCTCTGTATGAAGTTATCTTAAAGGGTTAAGGATGACAAAAGGAATAGTTTCATAGAAAGAAAGTTTCATGGGAAGGCTAATACAAATGATGCCCAATAAAGTGAGCAGAACCAGAAGAATAATGTATGCAATCACAAGACTGCAAAAACAACCAACTTTGACAGACTTAAGAACTCTGCTCTACATAATGACTAACCATGGTTCCAGGAAATTGATGATGAAATCTGCTACCTCCTGACAGAGAGGTGGTGGCTTCAGGATGTAGAATGAGACACATACTTTCTGATATGGCCCATGTGATAATATGTTTTTCCTGAACTATGCGTATTTGTTACAAAGGTTTTATTTTTATTTTTTTTCTTTTCAGTGAGTGATAGGGTAAGAGGGAGAGAAAATAAATGTTTACTGATGAAAAATAAAATTTAAATAAACAAAAGCTTAAGGAAATACTCCTACATTTCTGTCCTTTGAGACTCTGTTCTTTCTGAACATCAGAGTTAAGTGTGCTTGATGTGGCAGTAGATGCCTATAATCTTTGCTATTGGGGAGACAGGCTGCTGGATCACTTGGGCTCAGGAGTTCTAAGCTGCAATGGGCTAAGCCAATGGAACGTCCATGCTAAATCTAATATCGATATGGTGAGCCCCCAGGAGCCACCAAATATGTAAGGAGGGTTCAACTAGGCCAGGTGAAAAACAAAGCAGGTCAAAGCTCATGTGCCAATGAATAATGGGATCAGGGACAGTGTAGCTCCAACCTTGGAGGGGGTGGGGAGTGAGAGAAGGAGGGAAGGGGAAAAAAGAGGAAGTGTTCAAGGACAGCAGCCCAATCCTGGAAAAACTGGGCAATTGAACAGGAAGCCAAATCAGAGAGGGAGGAACAAAGAAACAAGACAGTGACATAGTTATTAAGACTAGGGTAGAAGGCAAGGTTTCTGTTGTTTTGCTTTTTTAACATCTCCTGTTTTTAAATCACCTTTATATTTGAATATTCCTCCTTACTTCCCAACTCAGTAAGACATCCCTTGAAATAAAAAAAAAACAATTTAAAGAAAAAAAACAGTTCAGCATAACCAACCAAAATATTGATAATGTACATGATATTGTACCTCCACAATCTCCCACCTCTGCAAATAAAAGAAGGATCTACATTTTCTTAATTTTTCCCCAAGTCTAAGCTTTTTGGTTATTTTACTTATGTAGCATTCAGTTTGAGGTATTGCTGTCATTGTTCTTTCCAATTTTATTGGTATAACTATCGTATATATTATTCCTCTAGCTCTTTTTTATTTCACTTGGCATCAGTTCACATGTCTTCCTGTGATCCTTTATCAAAGGTTCCCAAAGTGGGTGATGCAGTCCTGTGGGGGACTCTGGAATGATCTGGAGGCAGTAGCAGCTTCAGGTGCAATTGGGGGGCATTGAATAAAAAATAAGGGGGAGATGGAAGCATAAGGAAAGGAGAACATAAGAAAATTTTGAAAAACCATTTGTACATGTTTCATCTGTTGTATAACAGAGGTAAAGTCATAGTGATTACATTATTTTCCAAATGAACACACAAAATTCAAGTTATAACCAATCAGTGGTCGAGTCCACTGACAAGTCTTAACAAGAAAGTGTTGGCAGGTAAGCATGTTGTACATTGTCGGGAGGTCCCATATGAATTGGCAGGAATATGTGCATGTAATGACTTATTTACAATATGATACTATAAAGTTACATGATGCAATATTGAGTCATCAAAATTTCAATGCAGGAAAAAAACACAAATTTACAATAAATTATTAAATTTAACATGCATCATTTTAAAAAATTTATTCCATCTATTTTTTGAAATGATGCAAATTTCAAAAAGAAACCATTAAAGCATTAAGGAAAGTAGATTTCCAGGGTGGCACTGAGTGATTTTTTTTTAAAGAGGGCAGTAAGGCCAAATAAGTTTGGGAACATCTGCTCTAAATCTTTATATTCATCATTTCTTCTAACACAGTAACATTTCATTATATCTTTGTCTTATAATTTGTTTAGTCATTCCCCAATTGGTAGGCATCTACTTTACTTCCAATTATTTGCTATCACAAAAAGTCTCTCTATAGATATTTTGGTTTATATGGGACATTTGAGCAAGGCTTAGTTTTAAGGAACAAGGCAAAAGCCCAGCTGTAACATGAAATCAGCAATGAGGCTGACTTGATACTGAGCTCTCTAGACCTATTAACTGATAGCATGTTTTCCTTCTTTTGGGATTAAATTGCTCCCTGAGAGCCTCATTTCTAGGAACAAAAGGGCAATAGGGAACAGGGAATCAAGGCAGTCATTATACCTTTACTATCAGAAGAGTGAAAGTCATGTACCTTCCTGGATATATAGGGGAGACAAGTTGCTCCAGGGACTGAGGTAATTAGGTGGCATAGGGGATAGAGAATGGGACTGGAGGTTACTTCAGGTGCTTGATACCTGTGCAGCCATAGGTAAGTGCCTCAGTTTAATCACCTATAAAATGTGAGGGTTAGAATTGATAACCTGTAAGGTTTTTCCCAGCTTTAAATGCAATGCATGTTCCTATGATTCTCCCCACCAGGTGAGACAATGCATAACCTTTCTGAAGGGAAAACTACCAGCATCCTGTACTTTTACAATATCAGCCACTATACTAGAAAAAAATGCTCCCTTTTAGCAGCCATCATGAAAGCCTATATTTCTAGAACACTTAAAAAGTTTACAGAACATTTTCTTCACAGCTATTCTATGAGATAGATTTTTTTCAGTCATTTTCTGTTGTGTCTGACTCTTCATGACCCCATTTGAGGTTTTCTTGGCAGAGATAGTGGAGGGTTTGCCATTTTCTCCTCCAGCTCATTTTACAGATGAGGAAAAAGAGGCAAACAGGGTTAAGTGATTTGCCCAGGGTCACACAGGTAGTGTTGGAGGCTAGATATTCAACCTTGTTTGCAATCATTCCTATAACATAGACAAGTATTACTATACTTTCCCCTTAAGAGACAACATACTTGAATGGGATAAACACTAGTTTTAAAATCAAAAGATGTGCAAATTCCACTTCTGATGCTTACTGCCTGAGTAACCCTGGGAAAGTCACTTAATCTCACCTCACCTCATTTTCCTGAAGGGACTGGAAAAGGGGTGTTCTAAGGGGGCTTCCAACTCTAAATCTATGATACTTGAATAGGTAAAGAAGCAAAGACTTAAAAATTTAAGCAACTTTTCCCATAGCTAACCATTAATGCAATCACAATTAGAACACGGAATCATTTTCAATAGGGCATCAGTTAACAAAATGAAAGTAAAGGGGTAGAGTGATTTATTGAACATGGGCCTCCAGTTCATCAGTTTCAAAGCTTAGCAGGTTTTAACACTGGTTCAACCTGTTGCATTCAGGCAGCATACACATAAGCAAACTAGAGAGGCAGAAATCTGCCATTTTCCCCACAAAGTAGAAATCCAAACTCCAGGTTATGACTACCCTCATGCCTATAAAACCAGTTGAAAAGCGAACATTTGAGTCAAACTGTGTGGTAATTTTTCCAAATATTTTTACTCTAGTGAAAATATTTTAACTGAATTAGTTGAATGAATCATGTTTATTTTGGTATCATATAGACCTAGCCTATTGTCTCTCCAATGTCCCTGAAATTTTCATAGTTTATTTTATTATAAGGAAATATGGCAGTTTGAAAGTGGTTCCAATGCCAATCAGCTACAATTCCATGTTATTACTATCATTATATTAATAATTAATAAAAATAATTATGATAATGGTGATGATAACCATCATAATAACGAATTATAGAGCACTTCATATTTGCAAGGTTCTTTACAATCAGTTTTATTAGGGCAGGTCCGGGCAAACTTATACACTCACTTTTGCCAGAACACTGAGGCAAAAAAAAAAAGAGATCTTAATTTACCTAGATTTTTCCAGAATCCCACAACCTAGAATGTTAGCAAAATACCACATGGCAATAACCCAAAAAGCTCCCTGCTCTTGTCCTTAGGGGGGCAGCAGACACACCACCTGCATGGGTGGCGTCATCCTAAGCAACCAACTGCCTGAACCTGCCAAGAAATGCTAAACTGTCTCAACTGAACAGGAAAAAGAATTGTTACTCAGATTTAAAGGTTGTTATGGGAAGAACAACTGCAGCCAGCAGATCTTCAACCTTCTGAAAAAAAAAATCATCCCTATAGCCAAAGGAGCATTTGAGTTTGTTCATGGGTCAAAGAAAATCTAGTTGACAATTTAATTTCAGCAGCAGTAGGTGTCCTAATTCTATGAAATTAACCACAGTTTGGGCTGTTGCTTTTTCCGTCTTTTGAAAATGCAGGTGTTCCACACCAGGAAGTTAGAAGAGTTTTAAGGTAAATTCAAAAGCATTGCCTATGAGAAAGATTCACTGCCAAATCCTGGGGCAGAAAAAAGCTTACCTGCTCACTCAAGCCAGTGTCTAGATTCTGAAGTCACAGAATTATAGACTAAGAACTGGAAGAGACCTTAGTGGTCATCTACTCCAACTTCTTTATTTTACAGATAAGAAACTAGTCCCACATTGTCTATGTGGCTTGAGCAAAGCCACACAGGTGCTAAGGGACAAAGACTGAATTCAAACCGGGTCTTCTAATTCCAAAGCCATTGTTCTTTCTACCCCACCAAGGTGGACCAATACTTAATTTCATTCAACAAGTTTGTATATCCTTCTTATACACCATCAGCATCAGAAACTTATTGAACATTTGGTGTGTGCTAGACATTGGGGAATGAAAGAAGAATAAGACAAGGTTCACACCCTTGAGGCACTGTCAATCATCTTGGGAACCAGGACACATCTACAATGTAGAAGAAAGAACACTAGACTTGGGAGTGAGAGGACTTGGGTTTGAATCTGAACCTCATCCTTTTTTGCTTAATGGGGCATCCAGGGTGTTTAGTCCTGTTTCTGTCATGAATTCGCTTTAATCAAAAGCACTTCACCCTTGTCAGCCTCAGTATCCCTGATCCTACTGATGAGATGTGGCTAGGTGATCAGTAAACTCTCTTTCAACTATCCCATTCTACGAACATGTTCAATAAATACAGGATAAGTAGCGTGAAAAAGTTTATGCATATAGCTGTTTAACTGTATCAACAGCATTTTGTAACGATCCACAATGGATAAAGGACAGAATGCACTTTTCAGCTGTTTTTCTATTCTAGGGTCCTTAATTCACATGCAATAATCCCACTAAGAATTCAATATCAGTGTGATGCAGGTCATATTAAGTTTCAGATTATGTAGATACAGAAGAAGATGGTATCATTCAAATGCATTCATCAGAGGATAGAAAGTCCATGTCAGAATCAATATGGAGATTCTATCTAAACAGATGTTTGGACACTATACAATCTTGGAGAAATTAACCAACAAGTATTTATTGAGTACCTACTATATACTCAGCACCATACTAGTCACAGGGAGAGTGGGGGAAGTTTACAAGGGGATTAAGAAGAATATTTTAAAAAATTATAAGACATGGTTTCCATTCTCAAGTAATAAGCAATAAAATAAAAGATTGCCATTTTATGAAATAAATGTTACTGGTGCCTTTTGTTTGACATCATATCAAAGAATCTTAAATTTAGAGCTGGAAGGGACCTTAGAGGTCAATTACTCTAGCCCTCTCCTTTTACAAGACACTAACATAATAGCCGTGTGATCACATCTAAGTTTCTTAGCCTCTCTGAGTCTTGATCTCATCTAAAAATTTTGGTTAATAATACTTACACTAACTACTTTACGGGACTCTTGTATGCTACATAAATGCAAGTTATTATAGTCAGGACAGACCATTTATCGATAAGGGAAAGAATGAAAGTTCACCTTGAAGATGCAAGTTCATGTGGTGCTTAAAGAGAAATTTGAGGATGGGACATTCTGGAGAGACCGATACACATGAAAAGAGATGTATGATCGATTAGATTTAAAACCTATACAAACTAGTTTGTGTTATCCTGGATCAGGAGTCAGGAAGACCTGAGTTCAAACCCCTCCTCAGATATTTACTAGCCATGCGACTCTGGGAAAGTCACTTGACCTTTCTTTGCCTCAGTTTCTTCAACTATAAAACGGGGACAATAATAGCACACACTACCCAAGTTTGTAATGAGAAACAAATGAGACAATATTTGTGAGTGCTTAGCTAATCTCAAAACACTATATAAATTCTAGTTGTTATTATTTTATTAATATTATCTTGCCCAAACCCAGCATCACAGAATCTTAATCATCATCTAGTCCAACCTATACCTGAATGATTTTCCCTTCCATAAAACATCTGACAAGTGGTCATACAATATCCTTTTTAAGAGTAATGAGAAGAAAACCACTGTTTCCCAAAGTAGCTTTGAAAAAGCCACGAAAATTTTCAGGTCTAAAAAAGCATGACACTCTTCACTATAACTGAGGACTTTAGCTGAAGCCAGAAGCAGAAAGAAGCTTCATAATCCCATGCCTAGGGGAACCTTGCCTGGCTAGCTGAGACAATGTGTCTAGCAGAGTAGTATCTGACAGGCTATACTCTGAATGGAGACATTGACTTCATATGGAGACAAATCACTTGTCAAAGGCTAGTGGGTTCAAGAACAATTGAAACAGTAAAATGCCATCACCAAAAGATAGAGACAACCCTCTAATAGTGGGAAACTGAGCTGTCATATGCCCTGCCTACATGTGTTTCCTTCATGTATGCCCTATGAGTACCCTTCGCATTGATGGTAGGCTTATTTGTGGGAGAATAGAACCCAAATTTAGGGGAAAGTATTTTATTGATGCTTTATTCACTATGCATTTTCATTAGACTTCTTTGCTTTATCTATTGTGTCTTCTAATAAAAAATAAACACGTTGGTAGGTTTGAGTGAATTCAGGTCCATAGAGTACCTTAAAACTGGGTACAATTTTGGCTAGAGGATTCACCGTGCAAGTTGAAAGGTATCCCTGGGTCCTTCATAATCAATTATTCTTGCTTTCTAGCTAGGTGCTAAATTTGGTTGTTTCTACACTACCGAAGGACTGCAAGTACCATCAGCACATTAAATTTCTACACCCTTGTGCAGAGCTCCAGTTGCCTCACCCTTGTTGCAATTCTGCCTCTTGGCTTTGCCTTCTGGGGTCAAGTAGAACAAATCTAATCCATCTTTCACATGGAAGAAGCCAAAATAAATCAGCCAGGACATGACTGAAATTAGAAACTAAAGAAAATCTCCCTTGAAATTGTGTCTCTTTCTCAGATCTTTTCCCCCTGTATTTTTGTTAGCAATTTATGTAACTGGAGACAGTCTTGTACTGACTATATTCAGGTCAGTGCTTATGTTCTCTCCTCAGTACTAGTGGGCTACTATGGCTATAAATGGTGGAAAAGACTGTTTAAATACGTTTTAAAGACAGAAGAGGAACAGATTGGTTAAATATGGATGAGGCCAACACAGAAAATGTTTTATAGTCTAGGGGCCTTTTTTTCCCAAAACTATCTGTAAGACTTGGATTAGCAGATAAAAACCTGGGAGCTGAAGGAGGGGAGCAGAAGAGGAAAGAGATAAGAAAGGGGGAGACAACTCAGTGGGAACTGGAACCTAAACACAGAGGCTTCTCATTAAAAGTTTTTAAACTAATGATTGCTGTTAAAATCTACACAAGAGAATTATGAGAAGCACTTTGTGATTTCTGAAGGAGAGTCAGTATATCATGGCCTCCTGGTGCCTGGTATACAGAAGATAAAACCACAGCTAGTAGTAATACTGCTGGGATTAGAAAACAGATCCCTTCAAAAATAGCCCAAGGGTCTATCCACAGGGCAACACTGAACCTCTTGTGGTAATGAGGTTTGCAACTTATGCATATCTACGTAAATGACTGCACAAACAAAAATGAGTAGGGGGGACTTGTCAATGCAATTGCTCCCAGGCTATCAATTACATCAGACTCATGTACCTCACCAGGAAAATTCTGAGACTATAAAGAGTGCTGAACAGGTAGTTGGGAGATTGGGATTCTAATCCTGTTTCTGCCAGAAATTTGCTGAGTGACCTTCGGCAAGTTAGTTTTGGGACTTGGGTTTTTTTGCATCTTTAAAGTGAATGGGTTGGATTAGATAATGAATCTCTCAGGTTCCTTCCAGACCGGAATTCCCTGATTCTGTGATACGAATTGAAGATGTCTTTCTTTAATCTCCCTGTGCCTTAGTCACCTCTCTTGCAAAATGAGATTAGAAATATATATCTATCTCCCAAAAAAAAGCATGATTTATGTTTGAAAGTGATAGTGCCAATAGTGTAGTATCATTGCTAGAGCAAGAGCTAATGTGCCTCCTTACATATCACATTTACTGCTACAGAGTGACAAGCATCGAAGTCAATTGGGAGCAATGAATGAGTGCTATTGACTGCATTTCTAATCTGTCACCACTCCTCCTCCTGTTTAGTGGCAAGTCAATTCAAGAAGTATTTTATTATGTACCTACTATGTGTCCAGTATTGTGCTAGGTTCTGCAATGACAAAGACAAAAATGGTCCTTGCTCTCAAGCAGCTTATATTCCTAAGCATGAACATAGAAAAAGAAATACAAAATGTACACATTTTCTGGGGAGAGGATGAAGGTTTAATACTGAAGGCACTTTCTTAATCAGAGAATAGAGGTTTCAGGGAGCACAATGGAAAGGTAGCGCAGAGTGGGATAAAGATAAGGAAGGGATGGGGATGTATAGTGGGGAAAAAAACTGAGTATCTGGGAAAGGAGCTTGGGCCTAGGAAATCAATAACTCAGAACCACAAGGATTCCAAGTGGATACATAAAGCAATGAAGATAGGGTAATAAATATTTAACAACTGGCTTTCTGGAGGTGGGGGAATGTAAGCCCATACACTTTTAAATTTAATTTACATTACTCACATTTTCTCCATCACTCTCTTTAGTCTAAATAATGAACAAGGTAATAAATTGAGACCTAATTTGTAGCTTTTGCAGATTTCTGAGGAATGAATGCTCACACTGAATATTTAACAACACACCGTCAGGAGCTGGTCCAAGCTTGCTCTGATGCACCCCTGAATGAAGGACAAGACTATAGTATAGCAACTCAGCAGGCAAAGGCATGTCTTCAGAGGGAGAATCTCCATGCACCATAAATAGAGCACTCACCTCTGCTCTGTCACAGCTAGCTGAGATACCACCGATGAACGTGGCTTCCCATCCACCACAATGACCTTTGGGGTTTGGTCTACACACCAAAGAAAACAAGTAAGAGTGATAACAATGATTTAAATAATATTTCACTTTTATAAAGCAATTAACAGCTTTTTTTTTCTCACACCAACACTGGGAGTTAGGGAATGAAAGCAAAAGAAAGAGTCAGGCTCCAACAAAAGGGCTTAGTGTTGCTGCTGCTGTTTAACAGACTTTTTATTCTATTGGTCGGGTGGTCTTTACCGACGCACATCTGTACCTTATCTGAAATTTATAACCACAGAGAGTAGTCTGGGACACTGAAGGGTTAAACATCACTCAATCAGAGGTGAGACTTGAACTCAAGTCTTCCTAACTCTGAGATCAGCTCTCTATAGGAATTGGAAAAAGAGAAGAGATGGATATTGGGAGAGCAAGATATGGAAAGCCAACTGAACTGGATATAAAACAGATGGGCAAAGGAGAGCTGGGCAAGAGTCTTATTTCTGACACTTCCTGCCTGTGTGATATGGCTTCTCTTGGCCCCAGCTTCCTCATCTGTAAAATGATAGAGGAAGGGAGAGACATTAAATGATTTTTTTTTAATTTTTAAAATTTATTTGATTTGTCAACAATCACTTCCATAAGCTTCTGAGTTTTAAATTTTTCTCCCCTCCCCTCCTGACCTCCTTCTCCAAGATGGCGTGCAATTGCTATACATATACATTCCTATTAAACATATTTTCACATTAGTGATGTTGTGAGTAAGAACTAAAAACAATAGGAGGAACCATCAGAAAGAGGAAACAAAACACAACAGAAGAAAAAGAATAGCAAATAGTATGCTTTGATCTGCATTCAAACTCCACAGTTCTTTCTTTGGATGTGAATAGCATTTCCCATCATGAGGCCTTTGGAGATGTCTTAGATCCTTGTATTGCTGAGAAGGGTTAAGTCTATCAATATTAGTCATCGCACATTGTGGCTGTTATTGTGTACAATGTTCTCCTGGTTCTGCTCACTTCACTCAGCAACAGACCATACGAGTCTTTCCAGGTTTTTCTGAAGTCAGCCTGTTCATCATTTCTTACAGCACAATAGTATTCCATTACATTCATATAGCACAACTCATGCCAATTGAGGGGCATCCTCTCAATTTCCAATTCTTTGCCACCACAAAGTTAAATGATTTCTAAAGACTTTTCAGCTGTGACTTTCTGAACTTTGGTAACATTGTGAGAGAAAAGGAAAAGGAAAATAAAAGGAAACAGGAGGTAGAAAACCCTGAAATGGCAGGGAGTCAAGAGAGCTAAGTTCTAGTTCTAGTTCTAACAGTAGCCCTAGGTCTCATTCTAGTTCTAGTTCTAACTCTAGCTCTTGTTCTAATTCTTCTAGTTCTAGTTCTGGTTCTAGTTCTAGCTCTAGTCCTACCTCTAGTTCTAGTAGTAACTCTAGTTCTAGCTTTAGTTCTAGTTCTAACCCAAGTTTTAGTTGTAGCTCTAGTTCTGGTTTTAGCTTTAGTTCCAGCTTTAATTCTAGTTGTAACTCTAGTTCTAGTTCAGCTCTGGTTCTATCTCTATGTTTTAATTCTAACTCTAGCTCTAGTCCTAATTCTAGCTTCAGCTACAGTTCTAGCTCTAACTTTGGTTCTAGCTGAAGCTATAGTAGCTCTAACTCTTGTTCTAGCTGTAGCTATTGTTCTAATTTTAGCACTTGTTCTAGATCAAGTTCTAGTTTTAATTCTAGCTCTAGTTCTAGTTCTACTACCTGCCAGGTGTATAACTTGTAAAAGTCACTTAGTCTCATGCCTTAATTTTCCCCAACTTTAAAAGAAGAAATTATTAATGACTTCAATAAAGGCCTCGAAATAATATTTATCGAACTTGTGGAGGACATAATAGAGAAAGAACATATAACATGATGGATGACAGAATCAGGATCTAAAAAGATCAAGACAGGCCAGAACACTAGGATGAATCCAATAAGATGAAAGAGAGAGACAGACAGAGAGAGAGACAGACATAGAGACAGAGAGAGAGAGAGAGAGAGAGAGAGAGAGAGAGAGAGAGAAGAAGAAGAAGAAGAAGAAGAAGAAGAAGAAGAAGAAGAAGAAGAAGAAGAAGAAGAAGAAGAAGAAGAAAGGGAGAAAGGAAGAAAAGAAAGAAGGAAGGAAGGAAGGAAGGAAGGAAGGAAGGAAGGAAGGAAGGAAGGAAGGAAGGAAGGAAGGAAGGAAGGAAGGAAGGAAGGAAGGAAGGAAGGAAGGAAAATCTTACACTTGGTTTCAACAAATCACCTTCACAAACACAAGGTGGGTGAGGCATGTTGAGTCCTCAATTCATCTGAAAAAGACCTGGGAGTTGTAATGAGGCAGAAGATCAATATGGGTCACCAATGTGAGGTGGTAGCTCAATAAAATTAATGTGGCTTGGGGCTTCATTATGTGGTGCAGTACAGGTCTGACTACACCTCAACTATTGTGTTCTGTAGTGGGCTGTTGTTCTTCTTTTTCATTCTTGAAGAGGACCAATGACATCACAAGGGTGATGTCTTGACTTGTGCATGAATTGGATATGAGTGGGGAAGAGCTGTGCAAAGTCATCAGCCTTGTTGTCTCCTCCAGTGTCATCAAAATCCAGTGGCAATACAAAGGTCAAGATGTCTGGTAATGGCCTGGGATGCACAAAAAAATATGTTATGAAGTGTCCAAGGGCCTAATATGCAATGGCTACATGATCTCATTAAAGTGCTCATTTATCCTTCCGGTAAAACATTTTTCAGCATCTAATCCTTATCCTATGTGATTCTTGTCAGTGACATTTGGAAAAGCTTCCAAAGACGACATGCTAAAAGCAATGGAGGTCTTCCTGTTGTTCTTGGGAAGGACTTTGATAATAAGTGGAGATTATCTCTAGATAATATCTCTGGGGATTATCCAGAGAATGACAACCAGGATTGTAAAGGGTCTTGAGTATAGACAATATAGAACAGATTGAAGGAACTGGAGATATTTAACCCAGAGAAGACTAAGGAGTAATATAATAGTTACCTTCTGGTAATGACAGGTTGTCATTGGAAAGAAGAATTATACTTATTCTGTTTGGCCCTGGAAGAAAGAATGAGAGAAAATTACAAAGTAGCAAATGTAGGCTTGATGTCAGGGAAAAAACAAAAAAACTTTCTAACACAGACATAGGTAAAGGGATTTCCTCCACTGAACTTCTCTGAACAGAGACTGGATGGCTACTTATCATGTATGTTATGGTGGTGATACATTTTTAAAGTACACTTTGAACTATATAGGTGTTGAGGTCCCTTGCAATTTTATAGTTTTATGAGCATGTGTGTAGGGGAGTAGGGGAAAAGCCAGTAAGTAATGGCTGAACAAGAGAGAGGGATAGAATGACTGAGTAATCACCTACTATCCAGAGCTGATGAGATCAAATGAGACAGTTGCAAGGCACTTTGCAAACCTTAAAGTGCTGCTACTGCTGCTGCTGATGATGATGATGATAATGATGATGACGATGTTGATGATGTTAATGATGACTGTGTAGGCTAAATGATAGAAGCGAATGACGTCAATTCTAGATCAAGTTAGAACTGGGATGAATGGCCAAACCCAAAGAGTCTGACCATTAAATGTTCTGATGTCAACTTGAAATCTGTTCTTGAACCTGTGCTATTTTATATTTTTATCAGTGACTTGGGTAAAAGCATAGATAACATACTTATAAATCATAAAGCAGGGTAGAATAGCTAACACAATGGACAATGAGGTCTGAATTATACACACATATACATACATATGTGTGTGTGTGCATATATACATATATGTATGCATGTATGTACAGAGAGACAGACAGAATAGAGCTTTAGGTCATGCCTAATGAAATGAAATTAGTAGAAATAAATGTAAAGTGCTACAGTCAGGTTAGAAAAATTAATTTTGCAAGTAGAAGATGATGGAGGCATAGCCAGACAGAAATTTATCCCAAAAGGATCCAAAAGTTTTAGTGATCTCTAAGCTTCATAAGAGACAAGATAAGAGCCAAAAATACCATTGTGATATTAGGCTGCATTGAGAGGCTGCATTGAGAGGTATAAAGTCCAGGATTCGGGAGATGACTGTCCTATTATGTTCTGGTCAGACCACATCTAGAGAATTGGGTTCAGATCTGGGCAAAACATTTAAAAAGGACACTGATAAAGTAGACAGTTCCAGAGGAGAATGACCAAGGTGGCAAAAGTCCTTGAGATCATACCAGAGAAAAGACAAAGAGTCTGTGGATGTGTAGACAGTTGGTCAATAAGCATTTATTAAGTGCCTACTGTGTGCCATGCACTGTGCTAAGTGTTTGGGATAGAAAGACAGGCAAAATACAATCCCTGCTTTCAAGGATCTCACAATCTAGTAGGAGAGACAATGTCAAAACAGCTATGAACAAACAAAATATGTACAGAATAAATTGGAAATAATCAATAGAGGGAAGACACTAGCATTCAGGGAGTTCAGGAAAGACTTCTTGTAGAAAATAGGGATTTTAGCTGGGACTTGAAGGAAGCCAAAAAATTCAGGGAAGCCAAGAAGTAAAGATAAGGAGGAAAAGTATTCCAAGAACAGCCAGTCAAAATGCCCAGAGTCTGGAGATGTAGACAGAATGTCTTGTGCGAGAGATAGGAGATAAATGATAACTGTCATCAAATATCTAAAAAGCTATTCTGTAGAAGGGGGATTGGATTTGTTCCATTTGGTACCAGAAGGAAGAACCAGGAATGGTGGCTCAAGTTGCAGAGGGGCTCATATAGGCTTTAAAACTTCCTAATTCTTGGAGTTATTTAAAAGTGGAATGAGCTGAGTTGAGGGGTAGTGGTTCTCCCCACCCTTATCAGAGGAAAAGGAAAAGACTGGATGACCACTTGTCTGGGATGTTATCAAGGGGATTATCCATCAGCAACGTCTTGGTCTAGATGGCCTCCTAGAGTTCTGATTCTGTGAAATCTAATTCCGTCTAGAATTAGAATGTCATCTAGAAATTTCCAAATCTAGCACAAAGATTTGAAGCCTGGGAAAAAGGAAATTTGATTTTGCTAAAGACAAGAAAGTATCATGACTTTAGAGCTGGAAAGGACTTTAGAATCCTACCCCTCTTCTTAAAGCTAAGGAAATGGAAGCCCAGAAAAATGGAATATCTTCCCAGGTCACACAGGTAGCATACAGCAGAGGCAGGATTTGGGCCTCAGTCTTTTGACTCCAAACCCAGAACCCTTTCCACTGTGCCATGCTGCTTCTCCCAACAGAACTACAAGGTTGGACTACAAAGGGCAAACAAGGCTTCCCTGCAGCCTTGTGGACTAACTCACCACCTCAGGGTTATGATGAGCAGCAGAGTTATGGTGAGCGGCAAAAGCACTTAGCAAATCCCAAAATGGCATCCTCTTGATGGCTTTTTACTTACAAATACAGACAAAATAAAAATATTATTCCCTTCCTTTTTTCCAATTGTCAATTCCCAACCAGTTTGCATGAATTCCCTTGTCTCCTTCAACAGCCCCTACTCAGGTGGTAGCCCTGATTATCCTACTGCATGGACAAGAGTCCTAAATTATAGCTGACTGAAATCATTAATTACATTTACTTCTCATTTAACCAATGCATCCCAGTGTCTCTGCTGCAGCATATCAGTGTGATCAAACATATTTATATCACATGCAATTAAACAGGAGTGTTAGTCAGGTGCTGCTTTTAGAGGAGTTTGAAGATGGTAGTGGGTTAACCACCAACGGAAGCTCAAACTTCAACAGGCTTTATTAACTCTGCAAGGGTTTCTAACCACAGCCATCAGGATAAAGCAAGGGAACTTCTTTAAAGGAACTTTCCATTAGTTTCTCTTGGACCCCAGAGCTAGTATTTAGGAAGTCAAAACTGTTGGTGCACCTGTGTACCTCTTATGTGGCTTCCACTATCTACCATTGTAACCTCTTTTCCCTTGACCCTTTTTTTCTTCTGCCAGAGGTAAATGATTTCTCCTGTGTGTGTATAATTTCCAACAGCAAGTACAGATTTTTTTAATAACTGCACTTCCCTTCTCTGAGACTCATTTCCTTGTCTGAAAATGTGGAGCTTGGACCACATGATCTCTTATGTCACCTTATGACTGTGCACAAATCATTTCCCCTCTCTTGGCCTCAGTTTCCATATCTGTAAGATAAGGGGGTTGGACTACATGTTCTCCAAAGCCCCTTCCAATGCCTATAAGGTCTTTTCCATTTCTAAATGTTATAAGGCTTGTACTGGTTCCCCCAGTCATTTCAGCCTCCCCCTCAAAAGTTACCTACCTCCTACTCTGTACCTTCTGTATCTTATGTTCACCTAGTTGCTTACATGCTGCCTTCTCCATTCGAATGTGAGCTCCTGGAGGGCAGGGGCTGTTTTTCCCTTTCTTTGTATCCCCAGTGCTTAACACAGTCCCTGGCACACAATAAGCAGTTAGTATATGTCAATTGGTTTATTCTGATTCTATCTAGAACTCTTTTAAGCACGTGATACATGAGTTCAGTGTGATGGAATAGAAAGAAGAGCAGAATGAGAAGTAATTCTGAGCTAATTCTAGTTCTAGCCCTAGTATTTAACTAGTTATGTAACTGCTGCAGCACTCTGTGGTCTGGACAAGATGTTTCCTAAGCTGTATTCTAACTCTGAAATTCCAGGATTCTATGAATTTCCAAGTGCCTGATAGACATCTTTCTCCTGAATATCTCTGACAATTCAAACTTGGTTCAGATCTGCACTCATCCTTTCCTCAAAATCTGTCTTTTCTCCTTCACTTCTCTCTTTATTACCTTGATGGAAGCTCTTTTCACCCAGTCACCCACACTCGAAATCTTGTAGCTAACTTAGACTTTGACTTTTCCCTTCCCATCCCATTCACCACATCTAATTAATCATTCGCCAAGTCTTATCCATTGTCCTTCTACAAAACTCTCACATTCATCCCCTCCCTACCACTCCCATTGCCACAGAGTCATTCTGGCTTCCATTACCAATCTGCAAAATTATTCTCAATTCTTCTAAATGGACTCTTGGCCTCCAGTCTCTCCTTTCTCCAATCTATTCTTCATACAGTTTCCAAAATAATCTTATTAAGGCACAGGTCTGATCAAGTCATTCCCCTGCTAATAATCTTCAGTGACTCACCATTGCCTACAGAATAAAATAAAAACTCCTTTGCCTGGCATTCAAGGCTTTACACAATCTAGTTTAAACCTTGTCTCACACCCCTTCTCTTCATGTACTCTCTATCACCAATTTTATCCTGTTCTTTCCATTTTCCTTGTATCCAAATATGCTATCTGTCATGCCTACAAGAGAATTTTTATGAATCTCTGCCTATTGGTAGTACAATATAGTATATAATATAACATATAATATAGTATATCAAGAACCCTGTGAGGTAAGTAGCATAAATATTATCATTCTTATTGTACAACTGAGAAAACAGAGGTTCTAAGAATCTAAGTGATCTGCCATGATCACACATAACTAGTCAGTGTTAGAACTAGGATTAGAAATCTCTCAGGATTAAAAATCCAACTTTTTTTTAATATTGCGCCATGTTGCCACATATGCTTATGATAATAATAATAGATTATATTTATTCAGTGATTTAATTAACTTTTCAAAGTGTTTTCCTCATAACAACCTTGTATGATAGGCAATATTGCTATCTTTATTTTATAGATGGGCAAACCAAACATAGGGAGGGTTTGTGTTTGTTTAGGTTTTTTGTTTTGTTTTTTTAATGACTTGCAGTCAGTGTCATAGCAAGGAATCAAACCCAAGCATCCTGATTTGAAATGCTATGAACTTTTCATTATACCATATTTTAGCTCAGCTTCAAAAATAAGTTAGTGGTCTTAAAAGGCAGAGATGAAGAGAGGAGGGAGTGTATCCTAGGCATGGGGGTATAGCTTGTACAAAATCAAAGAATGGGAGACAGAATGGAATTTGTAAGGAATTACAAAAATGCTGGTTTGGTTGGTCTGAAGGGTGCATAAAGGGGAGTACTGTATACTAATGCTGGAAAGGTAGGCTGAAGCCTGCTTGTGAAGAAGAATTTATATTTGGTCCTAAAGGTAATTGGTAGCCACTAAAGTTTAATGAATAGTGGCATGGTCAGACCTATGCTTTTGGAATATCATTTTGGAAGCTGTGTGGGAAATATGTTGTAGAAAGGAGAGACTTGTATCACAGAAACCAATTAATATGCCATTATGACAGTCCAAGCAAGAAGAAATGACGTGGTGGCAATATGAATACAGAGAAGGGTCAGGAAGCCTGAGATGTTACGGAGGTAGAATCGGGTGTGCTGGAGATAGTTTGAACCAACTGAGAGAGCCAATTGTTAAATTTTCAGTGTGAGCATTTATATCTTGGAAATTGGCAAATGCTACACCTCTAGGCTTGATTTATTGTTTTGTTGATTATCTCAACTTGAGAAAGTGATAAAGAAAATAATCACGTAGATTAAATTTACAAGTGTGTTGCGTATATTTTTTTTGGAAAGCTCATTGTCAAGCATTTATTAGCCTATTGCCAGATAGAACTGACAGTACTTAGTAACTTATTGAATTGGGGAGGAGGGGAAAGAAGCAAGAGTTAAGGCTAACTTCAAGATTCCCATTTGGGCCTCAGTTTCTTCATTTAAAAAATGAAAGGGTTGAAATACATGACTTCTAAGTTCCTCTTTTCCTCTAAATCTTTGATCCTATGATCCCTCTTCCATAGAATCACATAGAATTTCAGGGCTGGAAGAGACCTCAGCAGTCATCTGGTCTACCTATGCCAGGAAAAGAATCCCCATTATAACATACCCAATAATTGGTCATCTGACTTTGCTTGATGACCTCCTGATGAGGGGAAACCCTCTACTTCTTGGGACAAACCATTTCATTTTTGCTGTTCTTTAGTCATTTCAGCTGTATCTGCCTCTTCACATCTCCATTTGTGATTTTCTTCACAAAAATACTGGAGTGGTTTACCATTTCCTTCTCCAGCTTATTTTATAGATGAGGAAACTGAGGCAGACAGTATAAAGGAACATGCCCAGGGTCAAACAGCTTCAAATCTGAAGCTGGATTTGAACTCAGGTCTTCCTGACTCTACTTTATACACTGAGTCACCTAGTTGCCCTTAATTTCAATTTTAGGTAGCTTTAACGGTTGAAAAGTTTGGGTTTTTTTGTGTTTTCCTGACATCTTCAATGGTCACATACCTCATCTCCTATATTATTCACTTGTTCAAAAAACATTTAACATCTATTAAGCCCATATCATGTACAATGCACTGTATTGAGGAATGGGAATTGTAGACCCCTTGACAGCAGGCACTGTCTTTTATCATCTTTGTATCCCAAGCACTGAACACCACCTTGCACAGAGCAAGGACTTATTTGAATCTTCTAGTGGATTATTGAAATAGCCTTCTCATTGGTCTTCTTGACTTCTGTCCCTTCACTGTCCGATCTAACCTTGATACTACTGCTAAAATAATCTCACTAATGCCTAAATCTCTTTCTGGCTCAAAAATCTCCTGTGACACCCAATTGCCTTTTGTATCGAATATAAATGCCTTACTCTATCATTGAAGACACCCTCGAATCTTGCTGCATTTCCAAGCTTTTGTCACACTACTTACTCCCCTCACAAATACCATGTTCTAGTCACACTGAGCTATTAATCACTTCCCAGTCTTGTCCCACATAATCCTGCCTCCTCACATTTGTGCATAACATTGCTCACACCTAGAACATACTTCCTGCACACTTTTCTGTGCTAAAATTTTTTCCATCCCTTCAAGGCCCAGCTTTCAAATGCCACCTCTTCCATAAAGACTTCCCTAGGGTGTAGGGGCAGAGCCAAGATGGCGGAGTGAAAGCAGTTGACTTGCTTGAGCTCTCCCCCACACCCCTCCAAATACCTATAAAAAATGGCTCTAAACAAATTCTGAAGCAGCAGAACCCACAAAAAGACAGAGTGAACCAAATTTTCAGCCCAAGACACTCTGGATGATTGATCGGAAAGGTATATCATGCTAGGCTGGGAGAGGAGCTCAGTGTAGCGTGGGCATGCAGGCCACAATGAATCTGGAGCAGTCCTCAGAGGACTGAATCTTGAGCAGCTGTGGCGGCTTCCAGACCTCTCAACCCACAAACACCAAAGACAATTTAGAAGGTCGGTGGGAAAAGTCTGTTTCTACAGTGAGAGAGGAGCTAGGGCAGAGCCAGTTCCAGAGCACAGAGTACTGGCGCCGGGACGGTGGCTGTGTTCTGAGTTTCCGGCCCACAGACTGAGGGGGAATCCAGTGGCTGATCAGAGGGGGATTGCAGGGATCTCTTTGCCAGTGCTAAGGCAGGAATAACTTGCTTTGCCCATGCTTGGATCTGGGTCACAGTTCTGGGCCACGGGTTCTGGCCTGAGGAGGGGCACTGGTGTGGTGGAGCTTGTAGTGGCAGTACAGAGTAAACCTTCCTCACAGTTCCAGGACAGGAAGGAGTGCTTGTGGTCACTAACAGACCACAGCACAGGTCAGGAAAGGAGTAAACACCTTGCCCCTTATCATACCACCTTGCAAGAACCGAAAATTTACAGGTCCCTGCAATTATCTCTGAAAACAGCTGTACAAACCCCCAAAGCTTGGGACAGTACATTCTCCACATTGGAAGCAGACTCTTACCTTAACAAAGAGTTTAAAACTCAAGTAATTGTCCGAGATCATGAGCAAGCAGTGCAAAGAAGAGTCAGACTATATTATATTACTTTGGTGACAAAGAAGATCAAAACATAGAACCAGAAGAAGACAACAAAGTCAAAGTTACTACATCCAAAGCCTCCAAGAAAAATATGAATCAGTCCTAGGCCTTGGAAGAGCTCAAAAGGGATTTTGAGAAGTAGAGGAAAAACTAGGAAGAGAAATGAGAGTGATGCAAGAAAAACATGAAAAACAAGTCAACAGCTTCTAAAGGAGACCCAAAAAAATACTGAAGAAAATAACACTTCAAAAAATAGCCTAACCCAAATGGCAAAAGAGGTCCAAAAAGCCAATGAGGAGAAGAATACCCTAAAAAGGAAAACTGGCCAAATGGAAAAGGAAGTCCAAAAGATTACTGAAGAAAATGCTTCCTTAAAAATTAGAATAGAGCAATTGGAAGCTAGTGACTTTATGAGAAATCAAGACACTGTAAAACAAATCCAAAAGAAGGAAAAAATAGAAGACAATGTGAAATATCTCACTGGAAAAACAACTGACCTGGAAAATAGATCCAGGAGAGAGAATTTAAAAATTATGGACTACTGAAAGCCACAATCAAAAAAAGAGCCTAGACATCATCTTTCAAGAAATTATCAGGAAAACTGCCCTGATATTTTAAAACCAGAGGACAAAATAGAAATTGAAAGAATCCACTGATCTCCTCCTGAAAGAGATCCCCAAAGGAAAACTCCTAGGAATATTGTAGCTAAATTCCAGAGCTCCCAGGTCAAGGAGAAAATATTACAAGCTGCCAGAAAGAAACAATTCAAGTACTGTGGAAACACAATCAGGATAACACAAGATTTAGCAGCTTCTACATAGAATATAATATTCCGGAGGGCAAAGGAGATAGGATTACAACCAAGAATCACCTACCCAGCAAAACTGAGTATAATCCTTCAGGGAAAAAAAGGTCATTCAGTGAAACAGAGGACTTTCAAGCATTCTTGATGAAAAGACCAGAGCTGAATGAAAATTTGACTTTCAAACACAAGACTCAAGTGGAACATGAAGAAGTAAACAGGAAAGAGAAATCATAAGAGACTTATTAAGGTTGAACTGTTCACATTCCTGCATGGAAAGATGATATTTATAACTCATGAGACCTTTGCCAGTATTAGGGTAGTTGGAGGGGGGATAATTATATGTATGTAGATAGATAGACAGACAGACAGACAGACAGACAGACAGATAGATAGATAGATAGATAGATAGATAGATAGATAGATAGATAGATAGGTCGGTAGGTAGGTAGAGGGCACAGGGTGAGTTGAAGATTAAGGGGTCATATCTGGAGAATAAAATTAAGGGATTAGAAAGGATTATACTAGGAGAAGAAGAAAGGGAGAGGTAGAACAGGGTAAACTATCTTACCAAAAAAAACAGAAAAGAAAAGGCTCTTACAGTGGAAGGGGAAATGGGAGAAGGAAGGTGAGAGGGAATGAGTGAATCTTATTCTCATAGGACTTGGCTTAAGGAGGGAATAACATACACATTCAATTGGATATGGAAATAGGGGAGAAAGGGACAAGAGAGCAGGGGGATGATAGAGAGGAGGGCAGATTGGGAAAGGGGGCAATCAGAAGCAAATACTTCTGAGGAGGGACAGGGTCAAAAGAAAGAACAGAATAAATGGGGGGGCAGGATAGGATTAAGGGGAATAGAGTTAGTTTTTCACAACATATCTACTATGGAAGTGTTTTGCATAACTGCACATGTATAACCCATAGTGAGTTGCTTGCCTTTTCAATGAAGGTGGGTGGGGAGAGAGGAAGGGAGAAAATTTGGAACCCAAAGTTTTAAAAACGCATGTTTAAAAAAAATGTTTTCACATGCAACTGGGAAATAAGAAATACAGGAAATGGGATACAGAAGTGTATCCTGCCCTGCAGGAAAATAGAAGGGGAAGGGGATAAGAGAAGGGGGGGGAGAGATAGAAGAGAGGGCAGACTAGGGGAAGGGGTATTCAGAATGCATGCCATCTTGGGGTGGGGAGAGGGGCGAGATGGGGTGAAAATTTGGAACTCAAAATCTTGTGGAAGTAAATGTTGAAAACTAAAAAAAATTAAATTAAATTTTAAAAAAAGACTACCCTAATCCTCCCCCCAAAAGTAAAATTGATCCTTCCTTCTCTAAATCTTTCATGCCTTTCTTTTTGAGTTCTCTCATTCACTTACGTTAGTCTGACATTACAATTATTTAATTATGTGCTTCAATTATATCGCAAGTGCCTTTAAGATTGGAACTAAGGTTCTTTTAATTCTTCTCTGACATGGTAATACTTTATAAGATCTAAGATCTCATGGACATGGATATTTACTCGAAATGATTACCACCCATCCATATTGGCTCATCTCATGCAATTCTTGTCCATGTCTTCCCATAAATCTATGAATCCAACATCCTTAGGGTCTCACTCCAGGACTTCATGTCACTTTTCCTGTGCAATTCTTAATTGTATGGTTTTTCAGTCTATGCACATACAATACACATCTTGCCATTGCACTATGGCTGATCTTCAATCTCAATTCTTCAAAGGCTGTGGTATATCATGTTTTGCAGCCATCCAGTATCACCAGATTTTTTTAAGATGGACCTTTGCTTCAGGAAAAAGTTTTAATTCATTTTAAAAAAAACAACACTATATGACTTCTCAGAGGAAATCCAGATGGCTTCCCTCCCATTCAATTCTGAGTTCAGTTCATTGTCCATCCACAGTGTCTGTCCAAGATGTATATACTGATGGATCAGCTGCCTGTGTGGGCTATCCCTCCAATTGCCTACATTAGCCTAAATGAAAGACATTCTTTATCCATTTGGCTTTGCCTGCCATGGAGAGATGAACTGAATTCTTGTGGGTAGTTACAAATTTCATTTAGGAAGCTCTGCAATATTCCAGCGGTTGAGGTAGTCATGCAATACCTTCTGCAAACAGGAACATCATAATGACTTCACAATCCTTTTTTCCACTTAGACCTCGTATTGAACATCCTCCACAACAGTGGCAAGCATCCCTGTTTTATGCTTCACTTGATGTGAATAGGCAAAGGACTGTCACACAAAGTTATCTCTGTTGTTTTCTTTTATTAGGGCTTTTATCCAAGGTGGGATTTGAACTCAGGTTCTCTGACTCCAGTCCCAACGTTTTTCTTTTCTCTTATGCTGTATTACCTCTCTCGCTTCTTTGGATTATTCTGTGACTCAGCTCCATAGTGCCTCAAAATTGGATCACCTCCAGCACCATCTATGAATTCTGGTCATATAGCAGACCAGGGACTATGAAGTCCACTTAAGATAGTTCCACTATCATTGATGAAGAAAAGAGTTTGTAAAAGAAATCCTGGCAAGTCTTTCTATATTTTCATCCATCTTTTGTCTTCCTTCCAGTTTAATCCTTAATTGCCCTGACAATGATCTGGCTTAGCTGGGTCTTTCACCATACTTTCTTAAACTTGTCTTTTCCCTCCATTGGTTTTCATTGCTTTACGAGGGATACTGCCACATCTTCTACCATCCTCCTTCTTAGGCTTTTACAAGTTAATTTATACGCTAAAGCAGTGTTGCTCTTGGCTGCCATGGCCCTCTGCTTGGCAAGGAGATCAAGTGTTGTGCCAGATATAAGAAAACAGGCAAAGGACAACCAGACCTTCACATGATTGACCTTTACTGTTAAAGACTGATCTGGACAAAACCCCATTGCAGGATATATTACAGGAACTCAAAAGTAATAAAATAGTAATGGCAATACAAAACAAATTAAAAACTCTAATAATGCACATCCCGGCATATGTAAATAACGTCCCTCCCAGTTTCATTAATAATCTCTCCAACAAAAGAGTACCCCAGCCAAGGCCACCTCTATGTCGTGCTAATGTTAAATACCTCTACTTCAGCAGTGGTGGTCAGAGAAAAAAGGTTTTGCAACCGCCATTTTCTTACCACTTGTTTACTCTCAAACCTTTACCATCCCATCTGGCTTCCATCCATACCATCCAATTGAAACTGCTGGCTCCAAGGTTACCAATCATCTCTTTATTGATAAATCCAATAGCCTTTTTTCATTCCTTCTTGAATTCTCTGTGGTATTTGACATTGTTGATTATCCTTGCTTCCTAGATAATCTCTCCTCTATAGATTTTCATGACACTGCTCTATTTCAAATTTCCTCCTACCTATCTGACAAATTTATATTTCCTTTCCAGGATCTTCACCCATGACCTAACCCCTTCACATGGGGGTACCCCAAGATATCGATCCTGGGCCTTTTCTACTCTATACTTTCTTTCTTTAGTGATTCCATCAGGTCCCTTCCATTCATCTATATAATTTCTAATAATAGTAATCACTAATATTTATAAATTGCTTTTAATGTTTGAAAAGCACCTTACACAAATGAAGTAAATGATGGCCCTTTTTTAGAATTAAAAATGTGTGTAGAAATAAGTGGAGCAAAGCTGTGGACTCGAGATGGACCTAGAAGTACTTTCAGCCATTTTCAAAAAGACCCAGAAGAACTGCTGAGCTACCAACGTCAATGATCTTGTAAAAAATATGGGATGTAGGAGAGGTACCACAAGACCAGAGACAGGAAAATGTGGTCTTGATTTTGGAAAAGGAAAATAGGTGGACTCTTTAAATTGGATTTTTCTCTGACTCATGGAACATGCAGAATATAAGAATATATAGAATATATTCTTAAAGGGATGGTTAGAATAGGGAATAGTGATCACTAAAAGCTAGCATGGGCCCCACAGTTCAAATACTGACTTCATGACCGTGGTAATATCATGTGAACATTTGTCAAAGCAACTAAAAATATTTAATGTAAAGGGGGAAAGATGTTTGACAACTGTCTTCATGTATCTAAAGGATTTTTATGTGGAATCAATTAACAAACTTTTATTGAATACTTACTCTATGTCAGCTACTGGGATACAAAGAAAAAGCAAAAAAATTCCTTCGCTCAAGGAGTTTATATTCTAACAGGGAGACAATGTGTACATGAAGAGGTATACGTAAGAATCATAATAATAGCTAACATTTATGTAGTACTTACTATGTTCCAGGCACTATGCTAAGTGCTTTACAATTATTATCTCATTTAATCCTCATAACAACTCTGGGACATACATGATATTATTATCCCCATTTTTCAAATAAGGCAACTGAGGTAAACAGAAGTTAAGTGACTTGCCCAGGGTCACACATTAGTAGGTGTCTGATACCAGATTTGAACACAGGGCTACCTCAGTCCAGGTCTGGCAATCTAACTGTCACACCACATAGCTGCCAATACGTACAGAATGTATGGAAGGTAACCTTCAGAAAGGAAGGCTCTAGAAACCGGCGGAGCTAGGAAAGCCTTTCTGCAGAAGTAATTATTTCAGCTCGGTCTTAAAGGAAGCCAGGGATTCTGGATGCGGCCTACAACTTATTTTGTTTAGACCCAGAAGTTACAAGTGGTAACAGTGGAGAGTAGATTCAGAAAGGCAGACTTCAGCTTGAAATAAGAAAAAACTTCCAAACAATTAGAACTATCCACACTTGAACAGACTGAGTCATAAGGTACCAAGTTCCCCATGACTAGAGATTGTCCACTGGAAATTGGATAACCACTTGCTGGGGATGCTATAGAATCCTAGTCAATGATACGGTTCAGTAAGGGACCTCTACATAAGTGGACTTTCAATGATCCCACAAATTCATCAAAGCTTAATCTTGGATGAAACAGGGACCATGAGGATCCTTGATATTATCACCACTGACTGTCAGGAGCACAGAATAAAAAAGTTCAAGGACTTCTCTTTTGTTTAATTCAAGGAGGACAATAGTCCCTGCATATGAATCCCAGGAAGAAAGCTAATTAACATCAAACCTTTCTGCAGGTTCCAGATCAGCTGGGTACCAATGCTCAGGTTATGGGATGGAGGCCACAGTCAATTAATCACTTAGCAATAGAACTTGAGTCAAAATATGCCTCCTGTGCTTCTCCAGCTTATTTATAATCCTATCTTTGCCTCTAGAAAAGATGTTATTTTGGATATTAAGAATAAGCAATAGATGAGCAGGCTTTCACATGACTGGCTTTTCTTGTGGTAAAAAAAAAAAAAAACTACTCTGGGCAAAAGCCCATCCTAGAAATCACTTCAGAATATATTTATTGGAACATAAAATAACAAAATTCCACTATGCCTCCTGATATAAAAACATAGCCCTTCCCCTTGTCAAATCTCCCTTTTATGTCAATTTTACAGGTGAGTTCAGGCTTAAGACTGAAAGTTTAGGAATCAGAGCTAAGAAAAACAAGAAAGAATCCTCAGCAAGGACAAGGGAATCATGGTGAACACTTATAATACATAAGAATATTTCTATTTGGAGTCAGAGGACCTGATCTCACACCTCAATACTATCTGTCAAGTCACCTAATCTCTACATCCTCATTTATAAAGTGAGGATATTGGACTGGAATTCTAAAGCCCCTTCCTCATCTCAATCCATGATCCTATACTAAAGAACTGAAAAGCAGGATGAAAATTTAGGGAGTTGGTAGGGAACAAAGTCAAGGGCTAACATCTGGGCCTGTGTCTATAAACATCAGGTGTGCCTAATCTGACAGAGTGATAGACATATAGGGGCTGAGAGGTCTTGGCAGCAGATATTTGGGTGGGGGAGCTTATGCAGCCACCATTCCCATTAACCTGACATGCCAAAGTGATTAGTCTCTCTTTTCCAGAAGTCCTGGACTTGCCTGTAAAATTCAGCATTCAACACCTGAAAAAAAAAAATCCTATCGGCAAGGGCTGCTTTTAACAGTGGGAGACTCCCAGCGATGCTGCCAGTATCCTGGGGCCCAATACCTATCTGACTTTGCAATAACTCCCAAGTTAAACAAATTGCCAAAGACTTATAAGCTCCTAAATAGTTGGATGGAGTTCTCCATTTGAATCTACTGGCTCCACGCTCCCTATGCACACATTGGTGAGTTCCATCAATAATTCATGTGCCTGCAAGTTCGCTCAGCGACTGAAACATGCTGGCATTTCTGGGTTAGCATCTGTACTGTGATCTATGATCTATGATCTTACACTCCCTTTGCCTTGACTTTGAACTGAAGTGCTTTATTAAGCAACCCCACTACCCACTAACTAACATGCTGAGACATGAGGCTTCATTAGTGTTACAACATTTGAATCCCATCCCAGCCTAACCAGTAACACCAGTATTCAAACTACAGCAGGGTGACATCCATAGCCACCTGAATGAGCTTCACCATGAGTAATGTCGGAGGGACAGTAAATGACATTGGAAGCCCTGTTGGGCTCATATAATTTTAGAATTGGGAGGAAACTGAGAAATCACTAAGAAAACTCTTGTCTAAATCTGGAAAAAAATCTTAGTCTACCCCCTTTGTTTTACATGTAAGGAAACTAAGACCCAGAGGTTAAGTAACTGACTACCCACTATTGCACAAGTGGGAAGTGGCAGAGCAAAGATTTGAACTCAGGACCTTCCAATTCTAACGCCTGTACTATTTCTGCCATAGCAGACAGCTTCATAAAGTAAGACACTAAAAATTGCATTGTGGGGCTTACACTACATAGTGGAAAGTGTACTAGAAACCTAATGATTTGTTGTTGTTCAGTCATGTCCAGCTCTTCATGACCCCGTTTGGGATTTTCTTGGCAAAGATACTAAAGGGGCTTACCATTTCTTTCTCCAGCTCATTTTACAGATGAGGAAACTGAAACAAAGAGGTGGCCTGCCCAGGGTCACACAGCTAGTAAGTATCTGAGGCTGGATTTGAAACTCAGGTCTTCCTGACTCCAGGCCCAGTGCTCCATCCACTGAGCCATCTAGCTGTCCCCTAGCAATTATCGAGTGAATTTAGCCTGCTGAGATAGGCCAATTGGATATTTCAAGACCAAAATCCAGTGCAGGGACCCAAATGACCAATTGTTTACAGTTTAAATTCACCAGATAGTTGTCAACTAGCCATTTCATTTTGTATGGTATAAACATGGCCTGTAACAATACAATTCAGAACTGTCTTTAGGTCAATGTGACATATGAGCTATTAAAGGAGTTATTATAAGACATAAAACAATTAAAAGCCATACAAAGGATCATGTTTACATAGTGCTACAAAGTTATGAAGCATTTCTACCACAACAACCCTCTGCGCCAGGTAACACAACTTTTATCATCCTCATTTTACAGATAAGCTAACTGAGGCTGAAGTTAACTGTCTTGCCCATGTGAAACAATTAGTCTCAAAACTGGACCATGAGCCCAAGTCTCCTGACCCCAAAGCCAATGTTCTTTCCACCCCAGCATGTGAAGCCTCTGAAACCAGAAAGTTTCCACTTTTATCATTCCTTTCCAAGAGAAATGGTCTTATTTAAATGTATTTATGGACTTCAATCCTTTTGAAAAGCATTATAAACTTTTTTGTCCCCTATTAGGTTTCCTAAGAAGGGTACATACTATATTAGAAAATCTTAGATTTAGGGCAAGAAGGGAACTTGGAAGTCATCTCCAAAGGGGAGGTCTCTTCTCCCCTGAGAAGAGATTTTTTTTTTACAGATTTACATTTTACAGATAAGGAAACTGAGGCACAGAAAAAAATGAAGTAGTTTGCCCAAGGACCCAGAAGTAGCCATATTGGCCCCAGACTCTCTCATTCCAATCCATTGCTCTTTACTATTACATAATTCTGCCCCTCTAATTCATGTTCTTAAAACACTTGAAAGGCCTCTACTAGTAGCTACGGTTACTATATAAACTCACTTATGCCAATAATTGCGACTCATATTTGGTGGAACAACTATTAGCAATTCATTGAAGAGGAAACATTTTCACAAGATCAATAGAGCATTAGCGCTGTGGGACAGCTGTATGGTTGCAAAACAAAAAAAGCTTTGTTATATCAAACTTTTCTCAGTAACAGTAATCATTAAAATGGGACCTCCTCCATATAGCATGTCACACACTTTGAGTATTATTCTCTCTAAAACACTTTTTCATTTTTTTATTTTGATCTGGTTTATGCAGAAAGATCACACTGCCAGTATTCTAGGTACCTAGAGATGAAGCCTACCATCCATGATTAGGAAAAGCAACTGTGTTGTTTAAGAGAAAAGAAAGGAATCCAAGTTCCCATGAATACCATCATTCCATTTTTCATTGGAATCCCACCAACCACCTCTGACTCCTGAACAGGATTAAGTTCTAAAGACCTATTGTAGAAAGAAGTTAGTGTCTTGGATCAATAGACAAAAACCTAGTTGAATTCAACAGTTTCACTTTATTTTTACCTAGACTTTCTCTTCTCTTCCCTTCCCTTCCCTCCATGATCAATAACAATAACAAAACAAACTAAAAGATTAAGAGACTAAAGAACAGGGCAGGCATTGGTGACTGTGCAAAAGTAAATTGAAAAATGAGCGAGTTTCATACAACCCTCTCAGAACTCCATTCTGAAATATGGGATGAACTTAGGTTGAACTATAATCACATCTGTGGTTCTACTACTGGGACAGTTTATGTTTACCTCCTTGGAATCTTTGTCTTCATGGGAGAAAACATTTTTTCTAGTGACCTACTGCTTCGAGGCCACACTGTTATTTCTATTCCTTTCCTCTTTTCCAAATAACCTTTTTCCTTAAGAATAGACAGAGTCCTGTGCAGAGAACCTATAGAGTTCTTTCAAAATAAGTGTCTCCTACCTATCCCAATTCTGTAAATGCCTATTATTTGATTTTTTTCCATAAAATCCTATGGGGTTTTATTAGGAGGTTGTTTGCTTAATCTTCCACATCCAAAAGGACATACTGGCAAAGCAACTCTCAGTTCAATAAAAATTAACTGAGCACCTCATATATTTCAGGCACATGGTAGATAAATACAACCTTATACAGTGTCCTTCCATTGGAATCATAGCTTTTGAGTTGGAAAGGGCCTGCAAGACCATCTAATTCAATCCCTTCATCTTACAGGTGAGGAAATTAGGGCCTTAGGGAGATTAAATGATTTGCCCAAGATCATGTAGGTGGTAAGCAGATGAGGTGGGATCTGCACTGAGGACCTCTGTCTTCAGAGCCAGAGATCTTTCTCCTGTAAAAGTCTCTCCCTGTTAGTACTCAGTCAAACTTTTTCACTCCTACCCCAGACTTCTTTCACTCTCACCCTATTGCTAAGCCCTTTGATGAGAAAGAGTTTTTATTTTGTTTTGTTTTTTACCTTATGAATTTCATCCACCCACTTGTCATCCTTAAAAATGCACAACTGACATAGAGGAGGCAACATGAAAGGGAGGGGCTGGGATGGCACCGAGAAAAAGTTGTGGTGATTCAGGATTATAAATAACCCAAGATGTGTTCTAACCCATGAATATCACTAAACCCCAAAGGCAGATATGGAAGGGACTAAGCCGAGGCCTAATTTTTCCTCCTCTATGATTGACAAGACACAGCACTGAGGAAGCCTTTTCTACCTTCATCTGCAGAATGGGTACAATTTACACAGTCCTGTCTTTGGAAGTGATTTGTGATAGAGCTAAATGGAAGATCTCAATGTAAAAGACTAAATGTAAAGCATGCCATCTGTCCTATTAGAGAGGCAGTGGGGTCTAAGGCATAGCTCCCTGGATCTGGAGTCATAAAAACCTAGGTTGAACACTGCTTCAGCTACTCATTGGCTAGGTGACCTTGGGGAAGTCTAATACTTCTCTAGGCCTCAGTTTCCTCATCTGCAAAATTATCTCATTTGATCCTCAAAACAACCCTGCAAGACAGGTACTGTTATTATCTCCATTTTAAAGTTGGAGAAACTGATAGAAAACAAACTATTAAAATGGGGAATGGTGGGAGCTGTAGAGGGTGAATTTAGAGCGGTAAGTATATGGATAGGTTTCAAATTTGTGGTCTTAAACACCAAGTAATAACCAAAGGGAGCTCTACCTGAAATCAGCTGAGGACCTGTCACATTAGTAACACAGAAGAAAAAACTGTTTATCTCCAGAGAACAGAGGTCCCCAATACCTCTACTGGGCAAGAAGGCCTTGAATCATTCTGCATAGAGCACTGGCATATTATCCCAGATTTGTTTCAGTCACTCATCAGGTATTTTTCCCAGCTTCTTTTCTCTCCATTTTCATGTATACATATGCATGCACATTTATCACAGGTATAAACTCATTCTTTCTTTTCAACATTGTAACAACTCCAGCGTGGAGTCCATTTCCCAAAGTTACTTGGGCAAGGATGCCCAGTATATTTGAATTCCCTCTATTTTCTTTATTTGATATTTAATTGTAGAACTCTTCTAAGGAGATGAATAAAGGAAGAAAGAGGTGAAAACTGTTCTAGCCTGTGCTGCTCAAACAAAGTTAAATGTGGCTTTAAGCAAACCAAGATTAAATGTGATTAAGTGCTTCTGTATGAAAAAAAAAAAAGAAAAGAAAAAGAAAAATAGAAAACCACAGTCCTTAGCCATCCTTAAAATAACTGCCATTGTGTTGGATTTAAAAGGCATTTGCTGAAGATTTTGAAGAATTAAGAGTATTTGTTATTCTTTTAAGACAGAAACAAGAATAAAGGGAAAGCTGTTAGTCAACATTGCCTTAGAAGATAAAGGTTTCAAGATAGCAGGGTATCTGGGTCAGTGGGAAGCTTCAGCAAATATCTCTCTTGATTGACAGCTCTCTTGAGAATTTCAGCTTGGGGCTTAATGTCACCTTCTTTTCCTTTCCTCTTTCTTTAAACCAGACATTCTGTAATAGTCAGTGGTTTGTAACATAGGAAGGAAACATGGACAAGAGGTGTCATTTACCAAAGGGTTAAAACATTATTTCCTCATTGATGCAGTAATTCCAATCCTTTACTTTATAAGTTCATTCACTATAGAAGGTAGTAAGTTCCCTAGGTCAGAGAGGAAACAGGCTCTAGAACACACACCCAGTTCTGCTCTCTTGTCCTCCCCTCAGTTCTTCTATGACCAGAGGAATATTTCCAGAATTCCTTTTCAGAGAATGTTCCCCAGCTTAATACGGAATGCAGAATAGAGGTGAAGTACTTTCTGCCTAATAGTCAAAGACTCTTCAGCAAGCTGGTGGTGGTAGAGCTATCCACAACTGGGATCTCTTCCCCCTAACGCTAACTGACTCTCAGACAGGATTGTGGATATGCAATTCTCCCTCCTGCCTGCAGAATCCCAGAGGGAAGGAGAAGGCTATTGTGGTTTTTCAGTTGTCAGTTACATCAGCTCTTCGTGATCCCATTTGGGGTTTTCTTGGCAAAGATAGTGGAGCAGTTTGCCATTCCCTTCTCATTTTCCAGATGATGAAACTGAGGAAAACAGGGTCAAGTGACTTGCCAAGGGTCACACAGTGAAGTAAGGTGACTAAGTTCCATTTAGCCAATGAGCCTTTTGAAAAGAGTATCAATGGTCTCAAAGTACCAAATGGTCACAGAGGCCAAATTTGAAGTCAGGTCTTCCTGACTCCAGCCCCAGAGCTCTATCCACTGTACTACCTAGCTGCCCTTGAGAAGGCCATAGTTATTAAAAAAATGTTAGTATTTATAATACTTTATTATGTATATTATATATTACAATTTACATTAATATTAAAATAATAATAACTAACATTTATAATAGTAGTACTCTTAAGCATTGCAAAGAGCTTTATAAATATTATACCATTTTATCCTCGCAGCAACCATAGGAGGTGAAAGCTATTATCATCCCCCTTTTACAGATGAGGAAACTAGGGCCAGAAAAGGTTAAGTGGCTTGTCAAGGGCCACAGGCTAAAGTAAGGTGACTAAGTTCCATTTAGCCAAAGGGCCTTTTGAAAAGAGTATCAATCTAACCTGACAAAAAAAAAGTCCCTCATTCCTTTCTTTCTATGGAATCAAGGGCAACACTAGCTGAGTTTTCTTTATGGTAAGTTTCATAAAGTGGAAAACTCAGTCAATTTTCTGGATAATTCTAGTAACACACACATACATACACACACACACACAAAAAGCCCTGGAGTAACTCACAAATTAAATAAATAAAGCAAGTAGTAGTTAATGAGCTTCATGTTTCATGCCATAAGGAATCATTGAGAGAATTTCTTAATTTTCCACTTGATTTTCAATAGCAATTTGACTTTAAGGCCAGAGTAAATGTTCTACATGTTCTTTCTTCATATACGCTTTGTACAACAACAACAACAGACTTTTAGGAATTTACAAGAGAGTTTCCTAGTACTGTGAATTACCTCAGTCCTGCCACCCTGTCTGGCCTACTCAGGCCTTTGTAAGCCCTTCAAGCAGAAGGATTAGCAGATTTTGACAAGTGGCAGGGTACAGAGCTTCTGACAATGTGACACAAGTCCTACAAGTCTCCAGAAACAAGGCACAAGAGCAATCAATCCACAAACATTCATTGAGTGCCTACTAATACAAGAGACTATGCTAGACACAGCAGAGGACACAAGGCATAAGATAATAGCTCCTGTCTTCAAGTAGCTTCCAGTCTAACGGGAAAAGAAAATATACATGAAATTAAAAAAACACTAGAAGAATCTTGGGAAAATTGGGGGAGGGGGAACCTTATTAAACTTAAATTTAGCCATCTCTAAAATTAACTGGGACTGTTAAAATTCAGCTAGCTAAAACTTAAGGTAAATGGAGATGACTAGTTTTAACCACTCTATCACTTGACCTCTCAAGAGCTTCATCTACAAAATGAGGATGTTCAATTACATGGTGTTGGAAGTCTTTCCCAGCTCAGGATATGTAATCCTGTGATCAGTGACTGATTAAAAGTTAAGTTGGTTCATATGGGAAACATGGACAGTGCCCCATTAGCACTACTTATTTTTAATCATAGTTCAAATACAATGAGTGAAATCTCTTTTTCAGGAGCTCTTCGCTGAACGCTTATCTTACCAAAAAACAAGGTTCTATGTTTTCAAAACAAAATGTCCCTGTTACATTCTTTACTTTATAGAAGTCAAAGCACACATAGGTACAAAAATAATCAGAAGGAAGGCATTTGTTGTGAGGTGACAAATGAATACTATTTCCACAGAAGCCCTCTATGACTATTTTTTGCTCCTCAAAAGGTAGCAAAAGAAGAGGCAATAACTGGATAAGAAATAATGAAAGTACTTGAAAAACAAAATTAGGCTGTAATAAAAAAAAATAATAAAACCTGTTTGAATAAGCAAACAAATACTCAGTAACAGACAAATTGTTTAAGCCGACTGGTTGAACTTCAAAACTGCATTTCAAAAGTTACACTTGAATTTTCCTCTTGCCTTGAAAAACAAAATGTGATTACCAAACCATCCTGCTAAGCCGTGCCGATGAGGAAGGCTTCCAGCAGCTGTGTGGCACACATGTACTGTCAACCTCTAGTTTCCCTTATGGGAAAATAAGACTTTGAACAGGTAGACACAGGCAAGGGTGAAAGGGAGGAAGGAGGGCAGAGCCCCAGAAATGTACTAGTGGTGCTGGGAAATTTCATCAGGGGTGTTCAACCTTGTTTGTATCACGATCCCCTTGGGCAGCCCTGGTGAAGCTTAGGGACCTCTTCTCAGAATAATGTTTTTAAAGGAATAAAATAAAATACCCAGGTTTACAAAATAAACCAATTATATGAAATTAAGTTATCTTTTTTTTTTTAAATCAAGTTCGTGGACCCTAGTAGTCAACAAGAGGGAGGACATTTCAAAGTTCAGTAGAGGGCGACAATAGCAGCAAGAGCAGCAGAGTTTTGCACAGAGTTCCTGGTTTTCTCTGCCCTGATGCTCAGTTGGATGGGAGACCATGTAGAAAATCCAAGCAGCCCTGAAACCAGAATTATAGGCAATTGCACAAGGAGCAAACACATTAAGAGTGCTCTGGAGCCTTGCAGAAAGGAGAGAAATAAAGAACTGGTGATTTTTTTCAACAGAGGCTACTCATGCTTGATGAAGCAATTTGGAGGAGCTAAGGAGTACTTTGCCTTAGGTGAGGGCTGATTTTTTTTTTTTGGTCTTTCTAGTTGACTGCAACTAGTCCAAGTTGGGACATTCCTGGCTTTATTATGCATACCTGCAAAGGTGCCATCAAATAGGTGGATGACAGATTTCATTTCAATGCTAGCTGGCACAAAGCTATTTCTTGCTTGGAAATTTCCACTCCTTCAAAACATGTGCAACATGCACTGTGAAGTTTGAAAACAGGAGAAATTACCTGGTTTCTTACCAAGTATTTTTCATAGCAGTGCTTTTTTTCATTTGTCTGTCTTGGACTGACCTAATTTAAGAAAAGATGAATACCTGAATCATAAAAGTTGAAGGGAATCTTAAAGATACATGAAGCTCCTCTACCATGTATTCAACAAATGGTTACTACACCAATGGAGAACCTTGAGATATTCCATTTGAGAACCATTCTAATTATTCAAAAGTTCCTTACATGTCAAGAACTCTACTTATATTGATACCATAGCACTCTTTGAGGAAGGCTGGGTCCCTAAATAGGAACTCAGTAACCCTGGAACTTATAATCAATCAATAAACATTTATTAAGTTCCTACTATGTGCCAAGCACCATGCTAACTAAGCATTAGATCATATCTCACAGCCTGATATCATTTCATCACTCAAGAAATTCCCTAGAACTTAAATTTTTATAATTATTTTACTTCATTGAGGCCTGGTAAGTCATTGTATCAGGAAAAGCTTTGAGAAAGTTTGTTTTCCAAAAGTATTAAGCTTATACTATGAAAAAAAAAGTTGAACATTATAATTTTAATTCAGAGATGAGAAAATGAATCTCTCTTTTTTTCTTAGAAAAATGGTGAACCAGATATGAAATGTGTATGCTATCAGACAAAGGTGATGCTGGTTGGCTTTACTAAACTGATTGTTAAAAAATCTTTGTTAATATAACACCCTCACATCAGGTGTTAGGGGCAATTCACTGAAGAATAGACCACTGATGCTACCCGTTACACATGCAGTAGGGAGATATATAACTCTTGATTGTCTGAGGGACCTATGATACCACCAGCATATGCCATAGGTGAGAGAGAGGAGACTTCAAGAAGAGAAAGAAGTAAAGAATCTGAGAGGTAGGAAGGCATTCATTTTAAATGGAAGATGGAGAACCCTCCCAGACCTGCAGGCATGTGTAGAAAGTTGTTCCCATGTGTCCCTTGATTCCCAGCACCCAAATCCCCAAAGACTGCTAAAAATGGACTTTTCAAGTGATGTCATTTTCTCCTTGGTCGAGGTATTTTAGCTCATATTCAGTCAAAGAACTAGGACTCTTATGTACTTTCTTGGTCTAATCTAACCTAGATAACACTCCAATCATTTTTCCTTCTTGTGTTTGCTATCTGTGATTATCTTTTGTGTAATATGCATTTAGTGAGAAGTAAGCCAGCCAGGAGGAAGATTGCCCTCCCCCTTTCAACAACCAGGGAAAGTAGCTTTTATCCTGAACACATCACAAAGCTCAGGATATCTCATGTGTGATAGATAGATAGATAGATAGATAGATAGATAGATAGACAGACAGATAGATAGACGGACAGATAGATAATAGACAGACAGACAGATGGATAGATAGATATTCCATGCCTGGAATGCTCTTCCTCCTCATCTCCACCTACCGTCTTTTTCTGGCTTCTAGTAAGTCCTAACCAAAGTCCCACCTTTTACATGAAGCCTTTCCCAAGATCTCTTAATTCCAGTGCCTTCCATCTTCCAGTTATTTCCCATTTATACTGCACATAGCTTCCTCTCTATATGTATTTGTTTGTTGCCTCTCCCATTCATTTGTGAGCTCCTTCAAGGCAAGGACTATCTTTTGTCTCTTTTTGTATCCTCAGCACTTAGCACCTGACACATAGTAAGCACTTAATAAATGTTTATTAATTGATTGATATAATTCAATACCCCCTTACAAGAGAAAAATAAAGAAATAAGCACCATCCACGGTCCTCCTCCTGCTCCCCACAAAAGTGAAAATGTCAGTCTCCCAGCAGATGTAGTAGTCTAAATCCCAGATCATATCTATTTAGATATAAACCCCTACTATAAAGGGGCCTCTCCAGGTCCCTGTGTTAGATTAACAAGGGAAGGTTCCCTGAGAATAATTTATTGGGGGAAGGAGGGGTTGGAAGAGGGAAGGTATATTCAGAAATGATTATGTAAATGCAAAATGTATTAATAAATTTTTTTAGAAAAAGATTTGTTGAGGGCAGCTAGGTGGTGCAGTGGCTAAAGCTCTGGCCTTGGAGTCAGGAGAACCTGAGTTCAAATCCACCCTCAGGCACTTGACACTTACTAGCTGTGTGACTCTGGGCAAGTCACTTAACCCTGATTGCCTCACCAAAAAAAAAAAAAAAAACAGAAAAAGACTTGTTGTGAGATTTAGCTAGTTGGAAGTGAGGGGTTTTTTTTAGCAAAATAACTAATTAATTATGTTATCTCTATGAAGCAATATTGTCATTTGTTTTGGTAAGAGATAGCAAAGAAAAGACTAAATATCAAATGTTTGATATAGAGAATGTGTTATGAGAGGGGGAGCTCATTGTGGGAAAAGATGGAAAGATTTAATGGAAGAGGAAGTGAGGCAGGATCTGGGTCTGGAAGGATGGATAGCAAAATTGGATAGTCTTCTTAAATTGCCATTTTTAGTCCTTAAAGTGAATATTTGGTTGAAAAAAAGTTCTCTCCCTTCGATGTTTCAGAAGCACATGAGTTGCTCATCTTTACTAAGTTTTTAAATAAATTTTATTTTTCTATTATCTATACTTACCAATGTATGCCTCCACTATCCCCCTTAGAAAAAACTATCCCTTCCAACATAGAATACAAAAAGGATGAGGGGGGAGATAGCAAAATTGATCCACATTACCTGCCATGTTCCATATCCATAGTCTCCTTCCTCTGCTGAAAATTGGGGAAGAGAAGAGGTATGGAGTAAGAAAGAGCCTTCTCACATCTCTTTGGGGTTAAGATGGGTCACTTGAATTTTATAAGATTTTATCTACTAAGCATTTATTGCCATTAATAGGGTAAATATTTTAGGCTATTTTATTGTGCTGGTGATGCTTTTACATTGATTCAATTCAATCCATTTAAAGAAGAATTTGGTAAGCACCTAATATGTGCTATGCTAAGCACTATGCTAGCACTGAAAAAAAAAAATTCCTGTCCTCAACTTTACATTTTACTGGAGGAAAGGTACAAAGATAAGTAAATTTTTAAAAAATGATAATTGGGTGAAGGGGAATGACAACAGTTAGAGACATCAAGAAAGGCTTAATTTAGAAGGTAACACATAAACAGAGCCTTGAATTAGATTAGGAATTCCAAGAATCACAAGTGAAGCAGGAGAACATTCCAGGCAGGGGGGACATTTTATATAATGAAAGAGAAGTAGGAGATCAAATGTCATTCACAATGAAAAGTAAATGGGTCACTTGAGCAGTAGTGTAGAGTACATGATGGGAAATAATATGAAATATCTAGACAGACAGGTTAGAGTCAAGGGTAAAGGGTCTTAAATGACAGAGGAGTTGTTGTTTTGTTGTTTTAGGGGGTTTTTTTTCCATCCTGGAGATAATAGGGAGCCACTGAAATTTCTTGAGCAGTGGTGTCACATGATCAGACATACTTTAAGAACATCAATTTGACAACTATGTAAAGGATGGATTGAAGAAGGAAGAGCTTGAATGCAGGAGACCAATTAGGAGGACATAACAATATTGGAAGCAGGAAGTATAGACTAGGGTGGTTGGGATGTAAGTAGGAAAAAGAGACTCGACATTGGCAGAGAGAAAATTCAACAAGACTTGGCAACCAACTGGATATGGGGAGGGGGACTGAGGATGACACCAAGGTTGTGATCCTGGATGGCTGAAAGATGGTGGTGATGCCAGTGAATACCATCTATGCTCTCAGGCACAAGGAGCTGTCAAAGGAAAAGGTGATGTATGCCACAAAACAGACTCACAAAAGAATTAGACCTGTGACCCTGATCCTGTCAGTCATATAGGGCTCCTAACCAAAATGAGCATCTGTGCTCATAAGCAAGGAAAAAGGATGTGTTTTACAAGGCTTTCAATAACATATTGAAAAGTTGTCCTGTTGGCCAGTTTTGCTCTTAGGGATAGGAGCTGGACCTGTGATGCCATTGTTATAGAGACCTGCCAGATGAGGAAACTCCCTTTATCAATGCAAGTTGGCACCCTCTCTGCAACCTAGAGTGTTAGTCTACTCTAAAGCATTGAAAGGTAAATTAATTTGCCTACAATCACACAGCCAGTCAAAGGCAGGACTGGAATCCAAGTCTTCCCAGCCCTGAGACCACTACACTATGAATCATTGTTTGGGTGTTCTCACTTTTTCCTCTCTTTTTTATTCTTTGTTATAAGAGATGACTTTCTGGAAGAAAGAGAAGGGAGGGATGCACTGGGAAATGTAAGAGATGTAAAAACAAAAAATAAACTAAAAACTTATTTAAAAAAATAATACATCACATGACTAATGTGAAAATATGTTTAATAGGAATGTATATATAGAGTCTATATCAGATTGCACACCATCTTGGAGAGGGAGGGGGGAAGGAGAGGGAGAACAATTTAAAACTCAAAAGCTTATGAAGTGATTGTTGAAAACTAAAAATAAATTAATTTGAAAAAATAATACATTGAAAAGTACTAAATAGAGAGTGAATTTCACCATTGAGCGCCCTAGTTAAGTAGTATTATAGCACAAAGGCATATATATTCACAGGACATTAGTTGCCTAAAGCAAGTCGCCTCCAATTATTTCCAGAACTGAGGTAAAAGTTCCAATGACGTATTCAGTTTAGAGCCTCATTACCAAGGCTGTGCACTGCTGCTCCTGACACTAACATGTGTTTGCTGGGAACTGGGAATTTTTTTAGATCCCAGTCCAGTTAGCATGGGCTGCTTGCTGAGACCTGCAAAGAACAACCTTCAAAGCTTACCCAGAATCACTAACTCATAAACAATAGTTTGTTTGGAGATAAGAACAAAGTTGTATGGCTACAACGGGTTTAAAAAAAAAAAGACACCAGAGAAAATAAACTGATTACATATAATCACCTATGTTGAACTATTTCTGGCCTAGATATAATCTTGAAATAATGAGTATTGTTATAAGAGATAAAAATAATCATAATAATTGTATTGATGAACCATCTCCTCCGCTGCCCCCCCCAATATGCTGTGATTAAAGCCCTATTAACAAATACTCAAAAAATTATACAAAAATGATTCTCTCAATCTAAAATGAAATAATGAAGTAGGAATAGGGACTCCGACAGGAGATTTAGAGGAAATGGGCATCAAAGGGCCATCATAAAACAACAGCCGGATGTGAGTCTAAAAAAGACAGAACTTTGAGTGTAATTCTTCGTTCCAAAGGTTTAGACAACAGCCACAGGGGAGTGATGGTGAAGTGTATTCAAAGGCAGTTGGTGGCTAAATAAAGATACCCTCCAGGAAGATAATCTTGCCAGAATTCTGGATTTGAAAGTCAAAAGACCTGTATTCAAATTCTGACTCTTTAACTACCAGCATTTGTGGTTCAGTCGTTTTTTTCAGTCATGTCCAATTCTTCATGAGCCCATGTGGGTTTGGTTTTGGTTATTTTGTTTCTTTTGTTTTGTTTTGCAAAAGATACTGCAGTGGTTTGTCATTTCCTTCTCTAGTTCATTTTACACACAAGGAAACTGAGGCAAACAGTTAAGTGACTTGCCCAGTGTCTCCATGCACTGCCCCCCGACTATCATCATGGCCTTGGACAAATTACTTATCTCTCTGGGACTCAATTTCCTCATATGTAACATGGGGAGACTGGACTAGCTCACTTCTAATGTCCAGCTCTAAATCTGTCAAACCATGAAAGGGGTATATGGTTATTTGGGTTGGGGGGTGGGGAGGAGTCCCTGGGAAATGATGGTGATGCTTTAAGAAAAAAAGAGCATCAAAAGAACTTTTTAAAGAGTCTTTTCAGGATATTCTTCAAAAAGTTCTTGGCTTTCAGTTTTTCTTGCTCTACTTCTAGCAGCTCTAAAGATAACTGCTACCTCTTCCTTTCCATGTCTTTTTTTGCACCAAGCTTACATAGACTGCCTTCTGTTATTTCCTCTGAGTTCTATCAGTCTTCTCCCTCTTAAGTTCAGATTTTATGTTTTTAAAGAGTTCTGCCTATCTGGCATAAACTGAATGGGAAATAAACATCCTTTCCTTTTGCTTGGGTTTTCTTCCATCCAGGCCTGGGACTTTCACAAATTCAAGGGGGACCAGAATTGTATTCTTTTCTCTTACTGTCTCTCCTGCAAGGGAAATCTAAAGAGAAGAGTATGTATGGTTGGATTCCTAACCTACAAACCTACAAACAGGGAAATGATTGTTGTTTGATATGTTTTGTATACATTTATGTCCTTCCCAATGGGATGTAAGCTCCTTGAGAGTAGAAACTATTCCATTTTTATCCTTGTATCACTGGGGCCTAGCACATCCCTGTTGACTGCTTGTTTGGTGACGGCTCATTCTTTTCATATGAGGTTAGATGGAATCCCTCAAAAATTAAAATCAGTCCATACCATTGAAGAAAGTTTTAAAAATTTTATGACATTATCTGAGATAACTGAAGGAACTCTGAAGTATTGCCAAACTATGGCTGGGAATCAGTAACTATAGTATAAGAGATTGCTTCCTGGATTCCTCCAGTTAGCTAAATCACTTACAGGGAAAATCTTCTCATCACCTCGTTGCCACTGTCCCTAATGAAGGCATGGAGATAAATGTCTGTTTTCTATGTGGTGTGGAATACTTCGTTGAATTACTAGATGGGTGTGAGGTATTTTATTTAAACACAATCTAAAGAACTAGAAACAAGGTAAACGTCCCTCAGGTGGGGAATGGCTAAACAAATTGTGGTACATGAATGTAATATAATATTTACTGTGCTATGAGAAACAATGAATATTGTAATTATAATGAATGGCTCTCTTGATGAGAATGGGGAAAGGAATATACTGGGAAATGTAGGTGAGATTAAAAACAAAAGACAATAAAAATTAATTTTTAAAAAAGAAAGGCTTATATAAGAAAATATAAGTTATTTTTAAAATATATATGTACTTTAATTTACATATAATTTAATGAGGTAGTAACAAAAGATACCTGATGAATATAGAGAATCACAGAAAGACATCACATAAACTGATGTGAAACAAAATAAGCAGAACCAGCAAAACAATATACACAGTGACTACAATAGTAAACATAGAATAACAACATCAAAACAATTGAAATGGAATGTTATGAAATTAGAATGACCAAACCTGGCCACAAAAAAGAAATACACGAATATACATCTCTCCTCTTTGCAGACGTGAACTACACATGGAATACTACATATAGGGTGTCCCAACTATTGTAACATCCTGTACAATGTAAGACTTAGTTCAGTTTTGCAGAGCTGGATTTTTTTTTCAATCTTTTTTATTGTTTGCTATAAGAGAGATCTCTCTTGGAGGGAAAGGTGAAAAGGCATATTGGGAAATGTAAGTGATTTTTTTTTAAGCACCAAAAAAATAAAGTCCGAATTGAACATCCTCATATTTAATGTATTGCTTTGTGATTTTTTTTAAATTCAATTTGTTAGGAGAAAAATCTCTTATGTATTATGTTCTGTTGATGTGGTTTTTATTAACCAGTGATACAAAGAGACAACTTGAAAGCATCTTCCTTCAATGGATCTAAGAGCCTCCTCCCCATGTGAGTTTCCCTCCTCGGGCACAGTCCTAGTGAAAAACAGCTGAATCAGAATGGTAGTGAGTAACCCTAGAGGAGAGTTGTATTTATTCAGGTTAGACAAGATGCCCTCTGCGGTTCCTTCAGAAACCAACTGGCTGGCACAGTGGATAGAGTTTAGAGTCAAGGAGACTTGAGTTTAAATCTGGCCTTAGACACTTACTAGCTGTATGACACTGGGCATGTCACTTAACCTCTGCTTCCTTCAGTTTTCTTCTCTGTTAAATGGGGATAATAATAGTACCTACCTCCCAGGTTTGTCGTAAGGACCAAAGGAGATAATAATTATAAAGTGCTTAGCACAGTGCCTGGGACATAGTAAGTGCTATATAAAAGTTAACTATTATTATTACTATTATCCAACTCTGAGATACTGAAATTATGCTTAAAGATGTAGTGTCCTTTAATGGGTGCAGTAGTTAGAACACCGGAATGGGAATCAGGAAAACCTGAGCTTAAATCCACTGTCACACATTTAGTAGCTGTGTGACCCTTGGGCAAGTCACTTAACCTCTGTTTGCCTCATTTTCCTCATCTGTAAAATGGGGATAATTATAGCATCTACCTCCTGGGATCATTGTGAGGATAAAATTATACTTGTAAAGCACTTTGTAAACCTCAAAGTGCTATATAAATATTTATCATCATCATCATCATTATAAAATCATCTGTAAATTCTGCCTATTCTTTTCTCATATTTTCATTAATCTAGCCTCAGACACTTAGATGTGTGATCCTGGGCAAGTCATTTAACATCTGTTTGCCTCAATTTCCTCAACTATAAAACGAGAATTAAAAATAGTACTTACCTCCCAGGAGTATTGTGAGAATCCAACGAGAAAACACTTATTAAGTGCTTATCACAGTGCCTGGCTCATAGTAAGCACTATGTAAATGTTAACTATTATTATTATCAAGCATAATTTCAACTGAATCAATAAGCACCTACTATGTGTTCTCATAGAAATTTTAGAAACAGAAATCGGGCGTATGGACCAATAGATATTGACGTTCTCTCAAGGACATTTTTTCAGATAGTAATATCATATGAGATTTTTTTTTTTTGCTTTCGGGAGTGGGGGAGGAGGGTATAGCTTCTCTTAACAGAAATATCTTCAAAATGATCCCTAAATGCTTTTAGTACAAGATCTTCTTCACATGTACTTTATCTGCTTCTTTTTTTCTATGGCTTATCCACTCTCCTTCTTCTCAAGTGCCATTTCTATTTCCTCCCACATTACATGGGAAACTGGAGTCTCAAGATCCAAATGTGGTGATCCCACGGTCAATGACTGAAATAGAACTGTTTCATTTTCAGTCCGTTTGTTGTCCTCCTGCCAATTTTACATGTTCTGTAGGTTCTAGTCATTGACGGAGAGGGCTAGTGTTTGTTTACACGTATAACTAACATGGGATCGGTAGCATCATCTGCATGTAAGGTCCGTGCTAGTAAATGAACAAGACAAGGGATTAGGTTGGAAAACAGCATGAAGGAGAGTCTAACAATACAAGGAACGCTAAACAAATGCAGGTATCAGGAGCTCCTTCAATCAAGGGGAGCAATCCAAACAGACGCTCTCTTCTTGGTACTGGTTACCTGGGTATGACAGCCCACCAGCTATTGATTTATCTATTGATGGTGGTCTGTCATACCCAAGGAAGGAAGTACAATTCCACTTGAATATATAGGTGCTTCTGAGATAACATACAAACAGTCCTTTGCTTCAAAACCCCTCACATTATGGTTTGGACTTTCATTTCTAGACTAACTCCCTTGATGAGCTAAATCTACAGATAGATTAGATGGTAAAATGAGTAGAATTCTGGATTTGGATTCAGGAAGTCCTGAGTTCAAACTCTGCATCAGAAACTAAACTAGCTTTGTGACCCTAGGTAAATCTCTTACTTCTCTCAGCCTCAGCTTCCCCATATGCAACAAGGAGGATGGTAATGGTAATAGCACCCACTTCCCAGGGTTGTTGAAAGGATCAAAATGAGATAGCATGTTTAAATGCATTTTGCAAACCTTAAAGCAGTATATAAATGCCAGCTATTAGAATCCAGACAAACTGGCTTACTCAGTGTCACACACACACACACACACACACACACACACACACACACACACACACACATACATACACACACACACACACACACACACACACACACACACACACAAACCCTTATCTCAGTACCTTTGCACAAAGGTTATCTCTTATACTAGAAATGCACTCTTTTGACACATTCAGAGACTTTCATTTTTGTCTTATGGTCTCACCCAGTGCCTAGCACACAGTAGGCTCTTAATTGTCTTTCCACTGATTGAATGCTTCAGTGGAAGAAAAAACACTGGACTTGGAATTGACACCTGACTGTAAGCCTGCCAATAAGTAGCTGTGCGACCTCACAGTAAGTATCTTAAACCTTCTGGTCCTCAGGTTCCACAACTCTAAAATGGGATAAGAATAATAATAATAATACCCTCCCTACAAATGTCAGAGAAGTTGTGAGGAAAGCAATTGGTAAACCAAAAAGCTGCATGGAAATGTTATTAACTGTGGAAGAGTAGATAGAAAGCAGGGCTGCCTTTCACTAGTCACACTTAGTGGCTGTGTGATCCTGAGCAAATCAATTAACCTCTCAATGCCTTGGGTGACTCTCTAAGACTACCAGTGAGAGAGCAGTTACACATCTGCATTGGTAGGAGTTTCTAGACCAATGAAATCATTGGCTCATTTCCTACCTCCACATGACACCCCTCTCCCCTCCTAAAAATTTTTACTTCCTAAAACCTGAACAAACATGGTCAACAAAAAGTGGCCCACAAGTCACTAGGAAATACCCATTTGACTCCTGACTAGCTTAATCCTAGCTGACCCTTGGTTAACCTATCCCCAGTAGGAGGCCAGGTTTACCCAATATTTAGACCAGTGACACATTCATTTAACCCCACGGGTGCAGCTGGACTTGTAGATGGAATTTTTAGGAATAAGGCCCTTTGGGCAACCAGAACTTGCCACCTCTTTAGTCCGGTATTCATGGTCACCCACCATGATTGCTGGTGAATGGCTGCTTTGTCTTCAGGATCCTGTTTGTAACCTTGGGCTCCCACAAAGGCATACATGCACCTCATTTACATGAGCCCTGCCCCTACAGTTATTTGAAAGACTAGAGGACAAATAAATCACCGCACACAGAACAGGAAGGAGGAGGGGAGAAGGTAGACATTCAAGAAAGCCCCCTGCTAGTGTCTCCCCAAAGTCTAGCGCTAATGACAAAGGGAAAACACTCCCATCCCAGTCTCCAACAGCAGAATATTCAAACACACACCCTGTTCTAATACAAGGGTTGTGTTTGGACCAAAGATCTAAACTGATTGCATTTTGGCTAGATCTGCCTGCAAGGCAGCTTAAAAAATCTGCCCAGTGGGTTGGTAGATTTTTGAAATCTTTACTACTAGTTGTGTTATTGACTAAACAAAGAGTAATTACTATAGCAACTCCCAGGGTCAGTTGTCAAAAAAATCACTTAAATTAACAACTGCTCCCACCTGAAAAGAAGAAACCTACATTTAAAAAAAATAAAAAAACTAAATCCAACCTGTTTTACTTCTGGTTATTTTCACCAGCCAGTAGAGAAAAAAGAAGACAAAGTCAGCCAGACAGCAAAATAAACATGTTTGGGTCCTGTTGATTCCAGGGCGTTAAGATTGCCTCCCTGAAGCAGACTGAGCAATTTCACAAAGCCATCTGGAGTATAAGAAGCACCCGAAGTCGGGTGTAAAGCTTTAAGCACAGCTGCTTCTAAATGGCCAAAAAAACAACCTTTAAAGTGAAAACCTACTTTGTATATACTTCAATGTTGTTTCCCCCTATTAAATATAAGTGCAGGGACTGTTATATTTTTGTTTTTGTCTACCCAGAACCTAGGTACTAGTACATGTGCCTGGCACATAACAGCCTCTTAATAAATACCTGTTGACCAATCAAGCTGCTCTCCTTTAGCCCAGCCAAAGATATCTCCGAGAACATTATTGACATTATTTGGGGATTTTTTAGCCTTTACTTATTTTTTTTTCAATGAACAAAAATCTGTTTTACTTTCCTTTCTACCTTCTCCCCCATCAAAGGGGAAAAAAAGCAGGGGGGGGCGGGGGGGATAAAGACCTTGTGAAAAACAGGCATCATTAAGCCAAACAAATTCCCTCATTGGCCATATTGACGTTATTTGTTGACAAATATCTATACCACTGTATGAATGAATAAACTGAGGCATGGAAAAGTCTGATGCTTTGACCCAAGGTTTTACTGCTAGAAAGTACTTTAGGGTTCACATAGAGAATAGAAAGGCAGAGAGGTCACGCAGGTCACATACTTCCAGGGCTACAACCCAGATTTCTTTATGCTTCCTCCTTTGAATTAATCACTAGAGGCCTATCTAGGGACATAAATGAAATCAGGAAGCCAATTCTTCCATTCGGTTAAATTCATTGAACATTCATGGCCACTATGTTCGAAGAGCAGCACTGGGTATCATCTACTCCAAAAGAAGAGCAAGCCTACAAATTTATTTTTTAATTTTTGGATTCT